>NC_082688.1:14291581-14591581 GCF_949987515.2 Delphinus delphis
CATCACAAAGTACCACAAACTGGGGAGGCTTCACACAGCAGAAATTTCTTTTCTTACGGTTCTGGAGGCTAGAAGTCTTGCAAAATGAATGCCGTTGGCAGGACCATGGTCCCTCCAAAGCCTCTAGAGTAGGATCCCTCCTTGTCTCTTCCAGGATCTGGAAGCCCCAGGCGTTTCCTTGGCTTGTGGCAGCATCACTCCAGGCTCTGTCTCTGTCTTTGCATTGCCACCTTCCTCTCTGTCTTCACATGGCATTCTCCTCCCTGTGTCTCTGGTTCCTCTTCTTATAAGGACACCAGTCATATTGGATTACACCCACCCTAATCAATTATAATGTCATTTTAGCCATTTCCAAATAAGGTCACATGCATATGAGTTGGAGGTTAAGACTTCAGTAGCTCTTTTAGGGGGACACATTTCAACCCACCACAATCTTTCCTCTTCTATTATTTCATCTCTCCATCTCCTCACCCTTCCCTTCTAGGATTGACCCCCAGCCCTGCAAAACTCCGCTTCCTTCTTTATAATGCAGAACACCTTAGCCCACCTACACCCAAGGTCTATTGTCATTTATCTAAAACCATCAAGATGATACGGCTTTCAATTTAGCGGAGTCCATCCTTCCTAGAAGCTAGACCACAGCTTCTTGCTTTTTCTTCCTCCTCACACTTAGTACATAAATGGGATCATGTTATACATACTGTTCTATACCTTGCTTTTTTTTTTTTTAATTTTATTTATTTATTTACTTTTGGCTGTGTTGGGTCTTCGTTTCTGTGCGAGGGCTTTCTCTATTTGTGGCAAGCGGGGGCCACTCTTCATCGCGGTGCACGGGCCTCTCACTATCGCGGCCTCTCTTGTTGCGGAGCACAGGCTCCAGATGCACAGGCTCAATAGTTGTGGCTCACGGGCCTAGTTGCTCCGCGGCATGTGGGATCTTCCTAGACCAGGGCTTGAACCCGTGTCCCCTGCATTGGCAGGCAGATTCTCAACCACTGCACCACCAGGGAAGCCCTATACCTTGCTTTTTAATACTTTGCAGTAAATCACGTACCTCTTTCTATGTCAACAAATATACTTCTATGGCCTGTTTTCAAAGGGCCACGTAGAACTTTGTCACGTGTGCCTCTTCCAAATTTAATAAACCAATCACCAAAAGCATGGAGGCTGCTTCCACTTTTGCACAACTGATGGCATTACCACGATAAGCATCCTCATATCCACCCTCAAAAGCCTGAGTTTTGGAATTCGGTGGATTTCCCGCTGATGAGCTGTTATCTGTGTGCACGTCCTCTGGGTGAACAGGAGGTACACGCTTTGCCAAGCCAGCGAAATCATTGCACCCAGAGCCAAAGATGGGGGCAAGTTCCTGACGCAGCGCCTTGTGCTGGCCATTAACAGGCCCGAATGATGTTCTGATGCCCTCATTCTGCAGGCCCGTCTAATTCTGGAAGGAAGCAGATGGCGCCCTTCCTGGAGTCAGTGTTTGGAAACATACAACAAAAGGGAAGCTATTAACACTGGAAATGGACTCTCACCTCGGGTTTCCTCTTCCATACCTGTCTTGTTCATCTCACAGCTCAATGAACTGTTAACGTCACATAGATCTTTTGTTCCAGCCTCGAATCCAGTTACTCCAGGCTTCTGCTAGCTGCCGACAGATGCGATTTAGTTTTCCCAGGGAGCAGGAGAAAGAGGGAGAAATCAAATCTGTACAGAGGGTCCTGGCAGAGCTGGGGTGGGGATGGGGAAGTACGTATTGTCTTTTGATCCATGTGGGATCGGAGGCTTGCCCCCTCTCGTGGTGGTGTGATTGTGAACTTCAGATCTGTTTTCCTGTGTTGATGAAGGCCTCCCGTTCAATCCATTCTTTGGCAAAAAGCCTTGAGTTGACTCTGGCTTTTGCTTGTCCATTTAAAGAGAAGCCAAGAGCAACTGGGATTCCAGAAAGGGGCCCCAAAAGATGACCCATCATTTAAACCCGATTTCCCTCGTGGATGAGTCCACCTGAGAGGACAAAGAGGGATTAAGATAAATGGTCATTTAAAGGCGAAAGCCAGGGTGCCTCATCCTACTTGCCTGGATGTGCCTGACACCCTCCTTGATTTGACCTTGAGTTGGCCACGTAAGTATGAGGGTGGGGTGAACTAGAGAAGGGCATTCCAGGCAGAAGGAACAGTAAGCCAAAGGCACAGAAGCAGGAAATTGTTTGTCCATTGGTAGGATGGCCACTCGCATCACCCTTTCGCAATTGACTCGAAATTCTGACTGACTCTTGAAGGTCATATGACTTGCTAAGGGCCATCAGAGACATGTGGGTTCACCCATCAGGCTAAGAATTTAACATCTCATCAAACTTAGAGTATTTAAATCTCCATTTAGTATTTATTTGGGAGGGACAGGGAAAGAGTTTTTGATTCATAAAAAATACGTACCTCTTTATTTAGTTAAAACCCCAAAAGATTTATTACAAGATTTTCCAGCTTATATAGCTCTTGGGGAGTATTCTTAAAGAATCAGCTGGCTGGTCCAGAGTTGGGATGTGAAGCTGTATCTTGCTGTTTCTACAGATTTAGGTGGTGACTGTAGGGGTTTTGCTTTCTATGACAAGGGACAGGGCTAGTTGACTGTCTTCCATTATGTAGGGAGTTGCAGGCAGAAATCTGAGTTCCCTGACACCACATTTCTGGTGGATTTCAGTGAGGCTGTATTTAGCACCTCTTACAGACTGGTATAAACTGGGGTCCCGAGCAGCTGCTCAGCTGCCCAGTGCTTATTCCTTCCGGTTCCAGAATGAACTGGGGTCACAGCTAATTCTTCCGGTTTGTGGTGACATCCTTTCCCAATTATATTATGCTTCGTATTTTATCCAGTCCAAACTCATCAGTTTTACTCCTATCCAAATACTGACTCCAAAAAATATCACCTGACTCTCCCAGCCTGAACCAAGAGGAAGGTAGAAGGAAAAAAAAAAAAAAAGAGGAACATTTCTTTAAAGGCGGAGCCTCCCGCAAAGACTCTCGGGATGCCGTAAGCCGCCGCTGAGACTGGAGGCCCCAATTAAGGATTTGTCACGATTCTTTCATACCTGGGCCAAGGGCTGCCCTGTGCAGGTCAGGAAGAGAAAGTTGGAGAAGCAAATTGGTGTTGTAAACAGGCTCTCAAGGGCAATGTTTTCTTGAGACAAGAAATTGTTTACAAGCTCCCCGGGAGCGCCATTTACATAAAACAATCATGATGCTCATTACCAAGCATTTTCATTTATTCATTAAAACAAGTACCTGCAGGACTTGGCGAATCTTTGTTTGCTGTGTTCTGTGGATTCCTGTTCCTCCAAAGGGGGATTTTGGAGGAATATTTGCTCCTTTATCATTTTCAATCCGATGGTGGTAACAAGTACCGTTTTCTGAGGGCTTCCTCAGGGCCAGTCACTTTTAATATGTTGTATTGTCTAATCTTCACAATGACCTGGTGAGGTTGGTCATATCATCCCGTTTGATGAAGGAAGAAAATGAGGTGTGCAGATACGTGGTGACTCATTCAAGACTTCTTAGCAGGTGAGCAGTGGGGCCCGGCCGCTGCTTCTCTGGGGAAAACTGGATGGGATGGAGTTGTGTTTGGACTAAAGGGCAGGCAGGAAGCCCGCCCAATTGTTTTATGTATCTCCTTGCACCGTTCCAGCCTTAGCAGAGGGTTAAGGAGATCCAGAGTATTTGCTGAAAGAGAAACTTGACAGTGGGGGCTGGGGTGGGGAATGGCACACAGCTAAGAGTCATTTTGGCTTCAACCTTGACCTGATTGGGGGAAATTTGGGTCCAGCCCTGCCATGGGGGTCAAATCACATCCTCCCTCTGGACTTCCTGTTCTCTGCTTATAAAATGTGGGAAATTAACTAGTTTAAGAGGTTCATGGATCTTGCTGAGATCCAGGTAGGGTTCTTGGATGGGGGACCCATGAGATTAAATGTGCGTGTTTCAGACTCTCAAGATGTGTTTTGACCTAACAACAAGGTGACAATTTATGGAGTGCTTATTAAATGCTGAATACTACGCTCTTTAGGTTACGTGATTTAATTCTCATAAAGCCCTACAAAGTAAGGATCATTATTTTCATTTTACACGTGGGTGACACTCAGGCTCAGGGAGGTTGAACAACTTAGCTGAGACTAAAGTTAAAGCTAGTGAGTGGCAGAGACCAGGGTAAGACCCCAGGGAGCCCTTGCTCTTAGCCATCACTGTGTAATATCATTATTCCAAGCTACTTCTTCAGGCCTCAAAGATGGAAAGAATGACTGCATGGAATCACAGTCTCTGGCAAACTGTGGTTTGGGAGAGGGGGCTCGTGGGGATGGTTGATTAGTATACCCCTTTAACCTCCCACCCCTGGAAAAGGGAAGTCACTGGTTTATTCAGCTGCTCAGCCATTCATTCAAGAAACACCAGGCTCCCACGACGGGCTGACCCTGTGCCAGGTGCAGCGGGTGAGGAGCTCTCCCTGAGTTCACGGCCTTACAGGTGAGTCCTACGGGAAAGCCTACAGCAGGAAGTGGTCAGGACCAAGCTGGGAAAGGGCTGAAGTACTGAGGCCTGGGGGAGGGGCCCCGATCCTGCCTGGAGCAGATGGAAGAACAGGAAAGGCCTCCCTCCAGTGGCTCACTCATTTGGCTTTTGCAGAGCTTCTGTGAGTCAGGGTGCATCCCAGCGGCCCACACTTAGGAGAGCTTTACAGCACGACGATAACCCCTAACATTTTTGGGCCTTTACTTCTCCTTCGTGCTGGCAAGCCCGATCTCATTCAACCCTCGAACCGATCCCCTGTGTGGATACTGTTGTCCCCATTTCACAGTTGGGAAAACCAAGCCTCAAAAAGGTGGAGCAACTGGACAAAGTTTATGCAACAAGAAATGGCAAAGGCAGGATTGACACTCGTGTCTGTCTGGTCTGGGCACCTCCCCTCTGAGCACGTGGCCTCCCTCATCCGAGCAGGAGAAGACCAGTCAGGGTCCAGGAGGGTAGCAGGTTCATATATTGGAGGAGGTGCCCTGCAGATACAGTGTATCTTCTCCATTTAGAGGGTGAGGACCTGAGGACCAGAGAGGGAGCTGTTCTGCCCAAGGCCAGGTGAGTAATGAGCTCCAGAGCTGGGATTCCTGTCTGAGCCTGCCTGATGCCAGAGGCCATGCCTGCCCTTCTCATCAAGCACAAAAGCAGGCCTTGTTAAACCACACCTGAACTCCAGGCTTAAGAATTCCCACTGCCAGCTTCACTCACCCCTATGGGCTGTGTGAGTTTAATGCCATCATGCAGCTCTGACCGGCTACCTGGATTTGAATCTATGCTTTGCTCTTTATTAGCTGTGTGACCTAAGGCAGGTTTCTTGGCCCCTCTGAGCATCTGTTTTCTCAATTGTTAGATGGGGGATGAGTATAATACTGACTTCAGAGAGTGAGGATGAACATGTTTGCTGGCCAAGAGTGGCTAACTGCTCCATCGTTGGAGACACTTATTTTCATCGCGAATAGGAAGGCGTTCTATAAGTCATAAAGTTGCTGTATTGATGGAGACGGTATCTTTCTGCCTCTTCTGAGGCTGCCATTCTCGGATTCTGTTATTATTCTTGTAGGTGATATTGATTCCAAACCAGGCACATAATTAACAAAGGTGGTTTAGCTCCAAGGGGCCAGGTTGTGCAGTCATGGGGTGATGGCCTGGTGGGGCTCACAGTGTGTTGTGGGGGGGGAGCCAAGGGCTTAGCTGTGGGCCTTGACCTCTGCACCTGACCTCTGCACCCCTGCATCCCTGCCTTGCCTGCTCTACCACACTCCCTCCCCGCTTCCCGCCCACTCGAGCCCTAGAGCTGTAGCTGTTTGCTCCCGAGAAGGAAAGAAACACAAGACACAGTTCTGTCCAGTCCCCTCTTTTCCAATTAATGTAAGAAAACAAAAATGTGGCCACACACATGCTTCGTGAAGAAGCTGAGAGCCGGGGATTCATGCCGTGAGACCCCATGGCTGTACAAGGCAGAGCTGGAGCACAAACCCTGGTTTTTATCACCCAGGTGAGCTCTCTTTCTCCCGCTCATCTGCCTCTTCTTTCTGTCTCTTTCTCTTGAGACACTGAATATACACATGGACAACGGCCAGACCATAGATGACAATAGAACTCTAACCCACCCCCTCGGCACCAGTTAGCCCCAAATGGTCAGGAATGGGTCAATGGCTGCCGGCTTCCCTATTTTCTGCCCTGGCTTTCAACTTGGGACTAACCAGGAAAAGCCAGATGTGTCCCCCAAACACACTGCATAAGACGACCCACTTCAATGCAAATCTAGACTGCAGTGAGGTATCACCTCACACCAGTCAGAATGGCCATCATGAAAAAATCTACAAACAATAAATGCTGGAGAGGGTGTGGAGAAAAGGGAACCCTCTTGCACTGTTGGTGGGAATGTAAATTGATACAGCCACTATGGAGAACAGTATGGAGGTTCCTTAAAACACTAAAAATAGAACGACCATACGACCCAGCAATCCCATTACTGGGCATATACCCTGAGAAAACTGTAATTCAAAAAGAGTCATGTACCACAATGTTCATTGCAGCTCTATTTACAATAGCCAGGACATGGAAGCAACCTAAGTGTCCATCGACAGATGAATGGATAAAGAAGATGTGGCACATATATACAATGGAATGTTACTCAGCCATAAAAAGAAACGAAATTGAGTTATTTGTAGTGAGGTGGATGGACCTAGAGTCTGTCACACAGAGTGAAGTAAGTCAGAAAGAGAAAAACAAATACCATATGCTAACACATATATATGGAATCTAAAAAAAAAAAAAAAAAAAAAGGTTCTGAAGAGCCTAGGGGCAGGATGGGAATAAAGACGCAGACGTAGAGAATGGACTTGAGGACATGGGAGGGGGGAAGGGTAAGCTGGGACGAAGTGAGACAGTGGCATGGACACATATACACTACCAAATGTAAAATAGAGAGCTAGTGGGAAGTAGCCGCATAGCACAGGGAGATCAGCTCGGTGCTTTGTGACCACCTGGAGGGGTGGGATAGGGAGGGTGGGAGGGAGATGCAAGAGGGAGGAGATATGGGAATATATGTATATGTATAGCTGATTCACTTTGTTATAAAGCAGAAACTAACACACCATTGTAAAGCAATTATACTCCAATAAAGATGTTAAAAAAAAAAAAAGATGACCCACTTCTAGTCGGCCCACCTCCAGCTTCCCCATGCCAACATCCTCCAATCTGACACACGTGAAGCCTTCCCTTTCGTTCCCCGTAAGGCTTTCCCACTTCCCTGCCTGCCTTTCAGCGTCTGCCAAACACAAGTGATGGTGGCTGACTCCACTGCTGGAGCACGGTTGTAATAACTAGCCTGTTTGTTCTCATTTGGGTGGTCTTCATTTATTTCCACACCCTCCACCCCTGCAAATCTGCTTTCTAGCCCAGGACAGCAAGAAGAGCAAGGGATCAGGACTGTCCTATGACGGCTGTAGGGGGTCCATTCACCACTCACTCATTGCCTCGTGAGTCTTCCCCAAATTCTGGGACCCTGGCATTCAATTAAGTTAAATTAAAACCTACCAGTGACAGCTCAGGGACAAAGTGTTACTCCCATCCCAGGGCTGGAGTGGGATGTGGTCATACGTGCTGGATCTCAAGGTGTTCACATACAACAAAAGCGTGTCCCCAAGGGCTCTGGGCCTCAGTTTCCTCATCTGTAACATGGGCACAATACTGCCTGCCTTGTGAGGTAGCTGCGAATTGTGAGAATGAATGAGATCTTAAACCAACAGATATTTATTGAGTGCCTATTATGTATCGTACATCGGGGAGACAACAGTGAGCAAAACAAAAACCCTATGCGACCCTCACCGACCCTCAGGGAGATTACATTCTACTTTGGGGAGACAGAAAACACACACACACAAACACATATGATGGCGGGAATGCAAAATGATACAGCCACTTTGGAAAACACTTTGGCTGTCTTATAAAATTAAACATACCCTTACCATGTGACCCCAAAATCTCCTATGCATTTGTCCAAGAGAAATGAAAGCATCTGTTCACACAAAATCCCGAATGCAGATGTTTATTTATAATCCTCAAACACTGGAAGCACCCAAATGTTCTTTAATGGGTGAATGGCTAAACAAATCTTGATAAACTGGAATACTACACAGCAGTACAAAGGAACAGACTACTGCTGAAAGCTCACATAGAACAAAAGGCTGACCGTCCCCAGAAGAAAAGGGAATTCCTCCTGCCTGACTGCTTTTGAGCTGAGATGTCGTTATTTTTTCCTGTCTTTGGACTCTTCCTGAAACATCCGTTCTTCCTGAGTCTTGAGCTGGCCAGTCTTCTGATTGGAACTACTCCATCAGGTGTCCTGGTTCTCCAGCTTATAGACTATAGCTCTTGGGACCCGACAGCCTGCGTAATCATGTGAGCCAGTCCCTTATAATAAGTCTCCTTATATCTCAATCTCTATCTACTATTGGTTCTGTTTCTCTGGAGAACCCTCACTAGTACAAAGGGTTAAAGGAGCAACTTTATCTGAAAGTGCTTTGGCAGCTCTGCGGGGCTTTATACACAGAAAGGATGGGTATTGTCACCCTTTTACTTGGCCTTCCCTGACCTCAGTTTTCACCTCTGTAAAATGGCCTCAGGGGGTTGTTGTGAGACTCTTCTGGCCACCAGATCTAATTTTTTGCACCCCCCCCCCCGTCTTTATCTTTCTCCTTGGCACTGATCACTCAACAGGTTACTTATCTTGCCTATTGTTGACTGTCTCTCCCACTGGAATAGAAGCAGGGATTTTGCTGTTTTGGCACCAAAACAGTACCTGGTCCATATTACCTGCTCAATAAACATACCCATATGAATGGATATGTCTTGTCAATTACCTGCCTGTCCAGCTACTAGCCCAGGGGCTGAGCAAAGGAGGTGGGCGACATGTTTGCTGAATGAATGAATGAATGAATGAACACACATACATGAGAGCACAGACCCCCAGGAGGCAGAAACTGAAAGCAAAACGCAGTGTTGGTGGAGGGAGAGCCCTAGTTCTTTCTGGGTTTCTGACAATATGCTTCTTATTAAAATGTACTTTAGGGAACAGAAACGGTCTTTTGCTTTTAAGTCTATTGTCGCCCCTTAAGCACCTGTCTCCACAGCCATAAACATCCTGCTCCCTGCAGGAGGGGTTGGTTTGGAGACGCCCACGAATTTTCCACAAATAGTGTGGGTCCAGTTCCGTGGGATCCGTGAGCGCTTGCTCCAGGGCTCTGGCTTGTCTGCTTTTCTGCGATAATCCCTTTTAGATGAGGATGGACCCGGCTGCAGCCTCGCTCTTCTCCGGAGTGTTTAGTAGGGGCGTATCCAGCCTGTTTCATATGGATTAGGCCAAGGCACGGAGTCCTTGCCTGTTTCCTGGTGCATTTTCAGAACCTTGTGAAATTACATTATAGATTCATTGTATAAACAGGATACTGAGCACAGCCATTGTCAGGCAGCCCACAGTCAAACTGCCGCCATCCCCAGGCTGGCTGACGCCCACGCCGGCGGCCTGCAGACCTTGTGCAATAAACAGGTCACACGTTTGTTTATTTAACGCAGCTTCTAAAAGCCAATTTGGTAGCGAAAATGACCTTTTTGCACACTTCAGCTGGGAGATAATGGGAGGAGGGAGGTGACTGGCAGTTGCGAGGCCGGAGGTGTCTCCTTTCAAGTCTAAAGGGGGTTTGGAGGTCAGAGATGTTGGGGCAAAGTGCAGGGCCAGCTGCTCCCCAGCTGTGTGGCCTTGAACAAAATACTAAATAAACCCTTCTGAGCCTCATTTTCCTTATTACAGACCTGGAAATATCTATGCCACCCTGTCATAAGAAGTAGATTACATACAAGTTACAAGTAAATTACACATGTGTCATGTGTGAGCCCAGACCTGACAGTAGTAGGTGCCGAGCAAGTGTTAGGTATTTTAATGCCCTTCACTACTTCACTCATTCGTTCATCGCTGTTAGCGCATGAATAATGACTGAGAATGTACCACATTTACAAATGTAGAGAGCTTGACCTTCACAAGTAGAGTTGTGGGTTTGAGTTGTGGTCCTGTAATCTACAGGAAGGAAACTCTCTGAGCCCCAGTTTCCAAATTTGTAAAATAAGAACTTCATCTCTATTGTGATGTTGTTGGGATTAAACAGTATAGAGATTGTGAAGGTGCTGTAAACATGCGTTGGTTGTTCTCATAATGATAATTGCACACACTTAAAAGCAGCTCTTCTAGGGATTTAATATGTATTAATTCATTTTCTCCTTATAACAACCCTAAAGGATAGGTATTGTTATTATTCTCATGTTGCATATGAGGAAACTGGGGCATAGAGAGGTTAAGTAAGTAACTTGCCCCAGATCATCCCGTGGGTAAGAAATGGAGCCGGAAATGGACTCCAGGTGGTCTGGCTCTAGAGTCCTGGCTTTTGACAGCTTTTCTATGCTGCCCCATCATAGTAGTCAAATAGCAGGCCCGCACTTACTTAGTGCCTACTCTGGGCCCAATGTTGTTTCAGAATATATACCCACATTATCTCGAGTCCCCACAGATTGGCAGGTGCCGGCTTCTAATTGCTTGATGATGGCAACGATAGAAATCCTTTCTCCTTATCTTAAGGAGGAAAAAGAGTTTATTGGAAGGATATCAGGGAACTCATGAAGTTGATATGAAGGTTGGAGAGCCATGGGCAAGAGCCCAGGGAGGCAGATGCAGCCGAGATCCAAGATCAAGGCCACCTCTGAACGTCTGGCTCTGCTCAGGTCCTGTGCTCTGAGCTCTCTCTGTGTTTTGGGGTTGGATGGGCAGGGTATTGCCCTCCTTTGGCTTCCAGAATGGGAAGAGGGGCTTCAGCTCTTTCTTAACTTGGAAATCTACAACTTAGATATTCTGCAGCCCCAAATGACAAATGATGGAAGCCAGTTAGCCAACATGGAGTGTTGATACTTTGCCCCAAGTCCTGAAGCTGATAAAACAGCTCAGTGGTACCTGGCTGAGCACCAGTGGTCCTCCCAGACCCCAGGCTGCCTTCCTGAGGACACACATGGGTATGACATAGTTCCCCCTGATGTGTCTTAATTTCATTCTTTAAAATCCAAGGCTGTCTCAAAAATATTTATATCCTTTGGTCTGGTTTTTCTACTTTAAGTTCTTTGTGCTATGGTAATAATAAATGAAGACTATTCAGATTTATACAGAAGGATGTGCATGACAACATTATTATAGGGGTTACTGGTTCCAACTTATACATCCAATATCAGGGGATCTTTAAGAAAGGTGTCTAAATAGGTTGGAATATTACAAAACATTTACAATGACTTAAAATCAATAAAAGTAAAACAAAGTATAACAAAAATAGAACTGATTATAGCATATGATCTAAATTTGGGGGGGAAAGTGTCTCATATACATTAAAAAAAAGACTAGAAAGAAATACGCTTAGCTTTCAGTAGTGATTATTTTTGGTTGGAGGGGTTATGATGATTTTGTTTCTTTATCTTTCTTTTCTATCCACATTTTCTATAACTAACATGCATTTCTGTTACAAACAGAAAAAGAGTCAAGAAAAACAAAGTTAGACCATCCACGATGGCAAAACTTTGTGGTGCAAATGGCACCGGTATACTCCGCTGGGATGGCATCGATTGGTACAGTTCTTTGGGGGAAAAAAAAATCACGGTAATAGATAAGTGTTCTAATGAGCTTTATGCCCTTTGATTCCAAATACTGACTTCTGGGAATTTCTCTTTTATTCTGGGGGTATATCATTCATTAGAAGCCAAGAGCTATGTGCAATGAAGATGCTCATTATAGCATTATCTCTAATAACAAACGCTGCATAAAAGCTTGATGTCCAACAATTGGTGAATAGTTTTGTAAATTATGGTGCATCGACGCAAATGGGTATTATGGCGCCGTTAAAATGATAATTATAATACAAAGACGGTAGCAACACAGAATACATTTATGGTGGGATGCCAGTGCACAATGAAGAGTATCAAGTCTGCAACCACTTCACAGGTGTCAGTGCCCAGAGCCCAGAGTAGATGCTCAAAACATGAAAAGGAAAAGAATTATCGTGGTGGTATGAATGGGATTCAGGGAGATTATTATTAGCTCGTTTTCTTAAAACTTTATTTAAATACTGTTGATACTTCATCTTCTTGCTGACACTGGCATTTCATGGAACAAAGCCCTTTTAGATATTGGTTTAAAGTAGGGAGGGTGCTGGGTGGGCTCTGCAAAATTAAAATAATTGAGTCAGGGGCTATAGAGGAGGCTGAGTATGGTTTGCATGGCTCTCTGCAACCCTCTGTGACCCTGGGTTTCAGGTCTACTTGTGCAAAATGGGGGGAGGGTGAGACTTCGTCCCTGGGAATCTCCCAGCTCTGCCATTTTCCAAATCTCAGATATTTATGGAACTCAATTGCCAGGTGCTTTGTTACGCACTTTGCTAACACCCACTCTTTGGGGTTGGTCCTATCACTGGCATCATTTTAAGGTCATGGAAACTCAGATTAAGAACAGTGAAATGGTTTCTGCAAGATGAAAAGCCAGCAAGTGGTGAAGCCAAAGATTCATATTTCTCACATTTTATTTTCCTGGTCCAGCATCACTTTAGCCTGTGAGGTCCATTGTGACCTGGACCTCTTTCACTCCTTCCTCTTCTCCAGCTCTCTGGAGATTTTAGACCCAGCTGATTTGTCCCAGTTGCCCTTTGACCTCAGGTTCACCAGACAGTCATATTCATCGTCTGGGGATGGAGATGGAGAAGGTATGATTTGCATTTGTGTTGTGAGGTTTAAAAAGGTGGATTAGGAAACCATTGGTTCCTTATTTCTTTATGATGTGCATCTTTTTCCTAAAAGTGGGACAGTCAGGGAAATCAACTCTGGTTAAACCAGGGTACGTTCAGTTTATGGCCGATCTAATTTCCGGTAACTGCTAATGCTATTTGTACTGATTGATGAATTAAACAGCGACATATGTCCTAAGGCTCTATTCTGTGCTCTAGATGAGAGAGATGGGGTGTCTGCTGTCAAGGGTCTCAGTGATAAGTGTCCTAGTGCATATTCAGATTGGGGGAGAGACAAGGACGATCTGATGCAGAGAAATCCAAACACACAATGTTAAGCACTTCCAAGCATATCTAAAATTGTCTGTGAGGTTCATAGAATGAAATAATCATTTTTGTAAAGAAAAAAGAAGAGGGAAAGGCAGAATAGGAGTTTAAGGATTACACGGTACCGAAGCACGTTCACCACGGCAATCAGTGCTGCGGCTTTCCTGAGTAATCACTGGAGTGGAGAAGAGGTGCTCGCTGCCAATGGGAAGAGTCCTGGATTAGAGGGACTGGTTCTGGTCCCAGGGCTGCCTTCTACTGCATGATCTTGAGCGGGATACAGAAGCCCAGAGCCCTTGGCTGGGCGGGCCCTTCCCATCAAGAAGCCTGGCCCAGCCCAAGTTCTGGCACTGGACTTACACTCCATTTACAACTCTTTTGGGGAAGGGGGTTGGGGGAGGATGGTGGTGATGGCTGCGGTCAGTGTCAGGAAGGAAATGTTTTGAAACCTCCTGTGGCAGTCTCCTTTCTGGATAAAGTAGGGATAACAGCATCTCCTCTAATTGTTGCAATGAGGCCCAAGTCAGCTAATGTACAGGGAGGGTTTCCGTAAGCTGGGAAATGCTCCGTTCGTGAAGCTGGTGGCTAATAGTCTCGTGGCCAGGTCATGGCTACATCTTAGACTGTGTGCCCCAAGCAAGTTTCCCAGTACGGGGGAGTCACTTCCGGGTCTCGTTCGCTCCTCTGCCACTGTCATGGAGACAGGAGCACTGCAGAGTTTGCTGGTCCTCAAACCCACCAGCTGCACTCCCAGCTCTGGGCCATGCATCTGCCGCTCTCTCTACCTGGACCGCTTTTCCTCCAGGCCTGTTCTCCCCATCCTGTTCTTCTGTTCCCTATAGACTGGGGCAGAGGCTGTAGGTGTCCTGCCCAGGTCCTCCAGTGCTGGGAGTGTTGGCTGCGGGTGGTCCCAGCTGCCTCCTTTCTTCAGAGAGATGCCGTTGGCTAAGCGAAGCCACCTTGGCCGGTAGATTATGCCCTCCCCCCCGGCTCTGCGGCTCACCCCTGATTAGGTCAAAGCTGGACTTTAGCTGAATCCACATCCTTAATCCTTTCTCAGCACCCGAGTCCTAGTCTCTGCTTCTAGGGAACTAAGTTAAGACACAGCTCCAATGAGAACCCACTTGGTTGTCTCTCTTGAAGCCCTTTGCCCTATGCTAGACTCCTGGGGACTGATGCCTGAGATGTGCTCTGTACCTTCAAGAAGATTCCAAAGACCTGGCTTTTCATCTTGGATTCATCCCTAATTGGCTGCCTAACTTCAGACAAGACCCTTCCTTCTCTGGTGCCCTGTCGTCCCATTCGTAAATCAAGGGCATCGGGCTGCGGGGTCACTAAAGCTCTCAGCCGGCTGCCTGTCTCAAGGACTGAGTCTTCCCTTCAGACAGGCTGTCTGATTTTCATGGCATCAATATTTCTCTAATCATCACCTCCCTTCATTTTCTCCGGGGACTGAAATGAAAGCTAACTGCTTTTTCCAGATGTAATTTCAACATTGTCACAGTCAATACATTTGGATCAAAGCAGGGTGGGGAAGAGGGCGGGAGGCCGCCGCCACATACCCGATGCGGGTGAGACCAGTGAGTGTCCCACGGTGTCCCGATACCCAGCACCGCGCCTCCGACTCAGTTCCCCTGAGCTGCAGATGCCCACGACCAGCGGCCAACCGCATCCTGCCTCTTGCTCCCAGAGCGTGCTAATGAACGCATCCGTTTTCCTATTCTGGACCACGACAGTTATTTCCGAGATAAATGCCTCCTGTTTTGTGGTTATTAAATCTGCCTCATGTTGGACAGCTGGTGATGGGTGGGCAGACTGGTCTGGGTAAGAGCCGAGTGAGGGGAAGCCTGGAACAGATCTCAAGGCAGCTTTCAACAGGCTGCAGGACCTCAGACCAGCTACTGCTCTCCGGGCCTCAGTTTCCCATCTGTGATATGCAAGTGTTGTGATGGGTCTGAGGCTCAAAAAAAAAATCTTTTTAAAGTGGCAGAAGGTTTTGATCATAGGAAATGTTATGCATGAGACAATGTGTAAAACAGATGAAAAGCAGTGGCTCTGTTTGGGGTGGGGATGGGGTGGGGTGTCCCACTCAGCTTCCTCCTTGCTCCATATGGAGACCTGGGTACCTCCAGGGAACCCTAATGCTCTGAGGAGGATAGTTTGAAAACCGCCAGGCTAGATGGGTGCAGCTAGGATACTCAGGAACAGATGAGGGGGAGGGGGACCGGGAAGTGGCGAAAAGAAGGGAGGGACCTTCTTGGTCAGACAGGTAACTCAGCTGCCCCTAAGGAAGTGTCCCATTTGACTGCTCTTCACTGAGTACTAACTTCCCGATGCCTGAACACCTCTGCCTTTTACCCGGAACCCTCCTCTCCAGTCAAATCACAAGGGAGAGGCAACCTGGACCCCGTGGGTGGTTAAGTGCATCGACTCTTGAGCGAGTCAGATCTGGGTTTGAATCCCAGCTCACACACTTTCCAGCAGTGTGACCTTGGACAAGTCCCTTCATTTCTCTGAGCCTCAGTCTCCTCATCTGTAAAATGGAGGAAATGACATCAAACTGATGATAGTTTCCCATATGCACCATGTGGTTCTCTGATTCTGTTTTAATCCTTAAAATCAGTAAGAACAGAATGTGAAGCTTTTATGGACCACTTACTACATGTCAATTCCTGTGCTTAATTTTATTTTATTAGATATTTATTTATTTATTTATTTTGGCTGCACTGGGTCTTAGTTGCAGCACACAGGATCTTTGTTGTGGCATGCGGCATCTTTAGTTGTGGCACGTGGACTCTTAGTTGTGGGACGCGAGATCTGGTTCCCCGACCAGGGATCGAACCCGGGCCTCCTGCATTGGGAGCACGGAGTCTTACCCACTGGACCACCAGGGAGGTCCCATCCTGTGCTTAATTTTAATGCTTGTGTTTAGTCTTTACAATTTCCTGGCAAGAGTGGGGTCAGCATATTTACCTTCCAGGTGACGCTCAGAGAGGAGAAGCTAAAAACAGCTGTAGGATTGGAACCCAGGTTTGTTTGGCTTCAAAGACTATGCTCTTGCTTCTACAGCAAGATCTGAAACTCTCCCAACCACCCTTCTCTGCTGTGGCGGGGAAGCGATGTATCAGTTTTTTGTTCTTTGTGAAAACAGAGTTCCAGATCCTCCGCCTGGGAAAAGAAGTTTCAGGGTCATCATATGCATCTTTCTGTATCTGTATCACATTGCTTTGAAATTCCTGCAGACACAGAAGGCCAATCTCATCCTTGCCTTTGCAGGCTGTCGCTGGCCCCTGTGGTTGGTGAATTACTCCCACTCATTCAGCAACTGAACCCCTTATCTGTAGCAGTTCCTGTGTTGTGTGCCGGGGATGAGGAAGTCAACAAGACACAGTCCCTGCCCTCAAGGAGCTCACGGTCTCAGAGAAGAAAGACACGAGGGTCAGAAAATGACCTCGAGCAATGGGAGTTGTCATGACTGAGGGGCTCTGAGAGCACAGAAAAGCCTGGAAGGCTTCCTGTAGGAGGTGGAGTCTCAACCTCCACTTTGACTAGTACTAGGATGGGTACTAGTCAAAGACAGCAGAGAAAAGGAATTGACAACATTGAGAAGCTGAGGAGGAGCAGGTACGAAGGTGTAGAGCATGGGATGGGGACCTGGCGACCGTTCAAACGCCTAGAGGAGGAGCAAACGGGAAGGGTAATGAGATGCCGGTGGGGAGGCAGTGGTGGTCCCCTGATCCTGGGGAGCCAGGTGGCTGCAATGTGATCTAGAGGACAGCTTCAGCCCCTGAAGAGTCTGTAACAGAATTCTGGAAAGATCCTTCAGACAGCTCTATGTAGTCTGCACTGGAGCAGGGGCCCAGGGTGGAGGCTGGGGGGTGGGGGTGACCCAGAGAGGGATGATGGGTCTGGACCAAGATGGTGGCAGTGGAGTTAGAGTAAAGGGGTGCGTTTAGTACCGTTAGGGCTTTGGGTCTCCAGGACGTGGGGACTGTTGGCTGTGGGGTCCGGCGTGATTCCAGGGCTTTTCTGGTCTGTGTGATGGGATGGGTAGTGATGCTTTCAGCCAAGATGGGAATCCTGGAGGAGCAAGGCAGTGGGGGTGGATGATGAGTTTGGAGTGGGACGAGGTGACTTTGAAGGGTCAAGGGCGGTCAGGTGGAGATGGCCGGGGAGATCTTGGACCCGTGGGTCTCAAGCTCTGGAGAGTGAGTTAGAGATGGATATTTGGAATCGTCAGCTCACATATTGAGAGAGTTTGGGATCACCCGGAGGAACAAGTAGAGAAAGGGAAGGAGGCACAAGGAAGCCTAAATGGGACTTCCCCCGTTGTCTGGTGGTTAAGACTCGGAGCTTCCACTGCCGGGGGCATGGGTTCAATCCCTGGTCGGAGAAGTTCTGCATGCTGCGCCGGGTGGCCAAAAAAAAAAAAAAAAAAAAGGGGAAGTCTAAACGCACCTGGTTGAATCAAGCCATAAAAAAGGTAGGAAGACTCTTTGGGAGACAGACCCTTTTCCCATTTCCCAGAGCTGGTAATGTATTTCCCCCAAACTGCTGCCTTTTTACAGAGCAGCGTTGAAAGACCCTCCGTCTCAGAGCGCAAGCATCACGTTCCCACAGTATTCTTTGAGGGCTGTTACTAAATCCATATCGCATCCAATCTCTTCATTCTGCAGAGGGTAAAAAAAATAAAGAAAAGAACTGTTAATTTTGGTTACTATTTCTCCCTAACTATATTCCCTTAATGAGGCATTTGCCTGCAACACAGTCTGTTATGTATTCCGTGTTTTATAAAAGATCTCTTGGGGAAAATAACCCAGGAAACACAATTTTTCGGCACCATCTCCTTTTATTAAGAATAATGAAAAGGAAACAAGAATCATTCTTCCAGTCAGACACACTACTGCTCCCTCTTATTGGTGTTTTTATGACAACTGCCAGGTAGTACGGGATCCACACAGTTGCCCCCAACCCAGATGTGCGCCCACTTTACGGCCATTCTAATGATCCGGTTGCGAGTACATTAAGGTAGGTGTGTGTGTAGTTAAATATATTGGATACATATATTTTTATAACACCATATCTGGATAAGTGTTTGGGATGGTGCAAGACCTTAAAATTACACACGCGTGAAATGGGCTCTTTGCCCAGAAAACCAATCATCCTTCAAAACGGGCAGAAAAAGCAACTAAGGAAATTAACCCAGCCAGCGGGAACGCAAAAGAAAAAGGCTGAGGAGTGATGTTCTTTACTGGGAACTCTGCTCGGGCTTATGGATGGAGCTGTGGGTTCTCCACACCCTCACTCTGGGCGAGTTTGGCCACGTTCATGGCTGGATTGCCTCCCAAGTGCAGGAGGCTCCTGCCCGTGGCTCCAGCCTAGACCTCCCAGCAACACTTCAGATCCAGTGTTGATCCAGCTGCCAACTGGACATCTTCCCTGGGGTGTTCCACAGGCACCTAAACTCAGCTGGTGTGAATCTGCACCACGTTTTTTTCTGTCTCCTCTTCTCCAGTTACTTACTTCGGGTAATGGTTATCTCAGTTAATAGTTAATGATTCCAGGCAAGGGTCACCCCTGATTCCCTCCCCCCACCCCTTTTTTTTTTGCGGTACGCGGGCCTCTCACTGTTGTGGCCTCTCCCGTTGCGGAGCACAGGCTCCGGACGCGCAGGCTCAGCGGCCATGGCTCATGGGCCCAGCTGCTCTGCGGCATGTGGGATCTTCCCGGACCAGGGCACGAACCCGTGTCCCCTGCATCGGCAGGCGGACTCTCAACCACTGCGCCACGAGGGAAGCCCTCCCCCTCCCCTTTAACCCGTGAGATGTGAGCGCTCTTCCAGGCAGGCGCTGTGTATACTGTGGATGTAAGGCAGGCCCCCTGCCCTCAAGGGGCTCACCGGTCCATGAAGAAGCAGAATCACCTCGTGGTTAAGAGAGTAGGATCCAAAGTCAGAAACAGCCACAGTCAGGTCCCTGCTCTTCCCTGGATTTGCTGCCTGACTCTGGGCTCTTAAGCATCAGTTTCTTCATTTCTAAAATGGGGACAATAATAAGAGCCCCCCTCATGGGAGCGGGTTGTCATCAGGTTTCAATGCAATAATTCATGGAAACCATTATCACGAGGCCTGAGCAGAGTAGGAGTTTGATAAATGTGATTCCTTTTTAGCATCTGCTAGGCTGGATGACAGAGAAGGCCTGTCACCTCCCACATCTAATCTCCCCCTGAGTGGTCTTTAGTGGGGCACATGGCTTCCCAGAAGAAAGGTACATTTCCCAGCCTCCTTAGCGGCTTGATGTGGCCAATGTGACTTCTGGAAGGCCCGCGTAAGGAGGTGACAGCTTCTTCTCCCGTCTCCTCAACCTGCTGTCTGGAATGTGGATGTAATGGCTGGAGCCGTAGCAGCTTTCTCTGCATTAGTCAGGGTAGGTGTTATAGGTTGGGTTCCCTGGGAGCAGAAATGGAGATGGAGTTTAGTATGCGGCAGATTTACTAGGGAGTGTCACTGGCATTTACACCCACGGAAGGGAGAGGGAGGAAGCAAGACTGGGCAGAGGGAGGGGTCAGTTGTGATGCCGGTGGGCTTCTCTACCTTTCTATACCTTTGCTGCAATCCATCACTGGATGTGGGCCACCCAGATGGGGCAGTGGCCTTGAGCAAGCTGCTCTCCGCAGCAGAGGCAGTCCTTGAAGGGGTGACCATTGAGGGCTGTGTGCTGACGCCATCCCCACGAGCTGGGCGAAAAGCCCTTCTTGGAGGAGTGACTTGGGGTGTACACCTCTGTGTCCATCTCAGTAAGTCACTGCTATAAACGGCTCAACATCATAAAGCTTCTGCCTTAGAGACATGGGTAGCCCTAGAGACTGTCACACAGAGCGAAGTAAGTCAGAAAGAGAAAAACAAACATATAATATTGCTTATATGTGGAATCTAGAAAAATGATACAGATGAACTTATTTGCAAAGCAGTAATAGAGACACAGATGTAGGGAATGGACGTTGGATACTGGATACTGGGGGTGGGGGGCAAAGGGGGGATCGGGTGAATTGGGAGATTGGGATTGACATGTATACACTACTATGTGTAAAATAGATCACTAATGAGAACATACTGTATAGCACAGGGAACTCTACTCAGTGCTCTGTGGTGACCTAAATGGGAAGGAAATCCAAAAAAGAAGGGATGTATGTATACGTATAGCTGATTCACTTTGCTGTACAGCAAAAACTAACACAACATGTAAAGCAACTATACGCCAATAAAAATTAATTAAATAAACCTAATAAAGCTTCTGCCTTGCTCATGTGACAGTCCGTCACAGGTATTCTTAGTCTGGCGGTGACTCAGGGACCCAGGCTCCTTCCATCTTGTGACTCTGCCTTCTTCTACGTCCTCAGAATCCTCTTAGTTCAACAGGAAGATGAGAAGAGAGAGGAGAAGGCTGTTGTGGGTGGTTTTGTGGGCCAAGTCTGGCAGGGACACTTGTGTCCATTTCCTCTGGCCAGGACCTCATCAGTAGTCCGCACCTAACTGCAAGGGAGTCGGAGAAATGTAGTTTAGCTGTGAGTTAGGGAAGATGAGGGACAGGATTTGGAGAATGCCTAGCCAGTCTTTGTCAGAGACTAAGAAGGGGAGGGCCACACTCTGGGAAAAGCAGAGTGGTGGCCTGGAAGGAACCTGGATCTAGGGGACACCAACACACTCACCTTGGAAAACTTACTTCTGGGTTTGGTTCATGTGGGAGAGACATAAATGTCTACCTTTACTAAATCTCTGTCTTGTTCACGATCTAATCCTAACTAAACAGAGAGAAAGAAAAGTGAACAATACAGGGTGATGGGTGCTGAGACTGAGTAAACATAAAGGAGGGACAGCTGCCCCAGCCCAGAGGGTAGCAGAGGGCTTGCTGGAGCTGGTGATTCTGGACCTGAGATTTGAAGGATGAACATAGTTGACCAGTTGGCAGAGCTGATGGAGGGAAGGTGCAGTTCTTATCACTGACCCAGAACCAGTGCATGGACGGTATCTTGCATGAGTCTAAAGACTAAAAAAGAAATGCTTTCTCGATGGAACCTCACGAGGGCAAGATGCTCCTAATGAGACTGGGAGGATGCCCATTTTGCTCAACTGGCATGGAAGAGAAAGGAATAAATGAATGAATGAACATATTAGTGTGTGAAAATTTTCTTGATCAACACCCCTAAGCAATTTGGCAATCCATCCTTCCCTAGGCACCCGTAATCTTCCCTTCCATACCTATTTTAGCATACATATGATGCTGCACTCTAATTACTATTTGATGTATCTGACTCTCCACTTGACTTCAAGGTCAAGGACTTTGTTCCATTCATCCTTATGCCCTCAGCCTCTAGCTCAGCCCAGCACGTGGAGTCCTAAACAAATATTTGCCAAATGAGTAAACAGACACACTAGTCCATTGTCACAAAGGGCTAAAACGTCATTCTGTAGTTGAACTGACATCTTTTTCCTTCCACCTTCCGCTAGTCCAACTCAGTTCCTCAGACATTTATGGGGCACCTGTGATAGTGTTAATATAGACAAGCCCCCCACCTGGGTCTCGGTTAAAGACAAGCCCCTCACCTCCCCGCCCTTTGGAGCTTCCCCAACCAGCTAACTCCTTTCAAAACAGCCCTCCAGGAAAGAAAGACAAGATCTTGTTCAGTGGGTTTCCACTGGTTCCCTGTGTGAGGCCCTGAACCTGCCTGGCCCTCAGACATGGGATGCTGTGCCAGGGGTGGTCCAGCCCAGGCAGAGGAAAGCATCCTGTCCCCTGAAGTGCTGCTGGGACAGCACTGCTCCTAAGCTTTCGAATTGGAAGTTTCAGATCTGCCCTTCACCAGTGTACAAAGTTCTGACCCAGGACACCACTTCCCATTCATTAATCCATTCATTCCCTTTCATAAAGCAAGCACTAGACCAGGCTTTGGCTGGTTGCAGGGTTGGTTCAGGGCTTTAGAGATAAGTGTGGGAGGCAAGGAGTAACAGATGCTCTACCAACAGTGGCTCTGACTCCTGCCACACACGATGCTTTTCTACTGCAGGCACCTGTGATTCTCTACCTGTGGGCCGGCTCCAGCTGCTGGAGTACCTGCACCCATGTGGAGCAATGTTGGGGAGTCACCCAGAGCAGGTATATCATTACTCCAGCTTCCTCTCCCATCACATGGGACCCCTCTGGGCCATATCCTTCACTGTGTCGCAGGGGTTCCCAGGGGGACCGAGCCCCGGTTGCCCACGGTGGTACCCTGCTCGTCAGTGTACCTTCTTGTCTCTCTTTCCCTGTATCCTCTCCCCATCCCTTCGTGGGAGCTTCCTGAGCTTGCCTCCCAAACCAACTACATGAGTTTGCTTCTGGGGGAACCCAACCCACCTAAGATACAAAATACCTGTCCTCACTGAACTGGTCCTCCAGGTAACAGGACAGTAGAGCACCTGTTAGGAATAGGGGGAGCACAGGAGCCAAGAGAATACACTACATGGGGACCACTTTGGTCCCAGGAAGGTCTTTTGCAGCAAGTGACTTTTAGCTGAATCCATAGATTTGCTCAAATTTTTTTCCTTCTGACTTCTTCTGGCTGCTGCACCCAGTGTTGCAGTAATAGATGCAAATAGCTCCCCCTAGAGTTGTGCAGCACAGTCTGTGGGATTCCTTCTGAATTTCTTTGGCTGGAAAAGGAGCTTAGGGGAGAACCAGTGCTTTTTGAGGGGCCGCTGGGTCACAGGCGCTGGTTACAAAGGTGATTTACAGGGGCTGTCTCATCTAATTCTCTGTTCAGTCCTTGGAGGCTCATGTCATGGTTCACGTTTCAGAGACGAGGAAACAGGCTCAGATGGGGCCTTCTTGCCCAAATGCACACAGCCAGGCAGGGCCACAGTTCTGGCCAGGCTGACCCCAAAGCTCACCTGACTGATGGACGCCGACACCAGCTCCTGTGCTGCTCTTGGCACAGGTACTTGGAGATGACCTCGAAGGGGAGGAATTATTCTGATTTTACTGATGAGGCAACTATAGTGGCTCAGGGGGCAGGAGTGGTGGGTGAGCTGGGCCCTGAACTCACCCCTGCCTGACTCTGGGTCCTCTTCCCTCTCCTCTCCATCAGGCTGTGAGTCAGATGGGAGGCCCCGAAGACCACTCTGGGGAGCGCCCACCAAGCACAGCCCCCCACAGAGCCGGGGAGGCTCCAGGGCATGAGTGATCTGGCAATGTAGTTTCACGGTCAGAGCACAGCCCTGGACTTGGACTACCTGTATTCAGATCTTGGCTCCTAAATTAACAATATGCTTTGGGCAAGACATTATTTGCCTTCTCTGTGCCTCAGTTTCCTCATCCATGAAATGGGGATAATAATAGCAGCTACTTCATGGGTTTATTGTGAGGATTAAATAAGATAATATAAGAAACGTGCCTAGTAGGGGGTCCAAAACCATATGCAATCATTAAGCACTGTGGCTCCAATCTGCTTAGTACTTGGGAGGAACAGACACTGAGCTGAGATAGTTACATGATTCCATTTCACCCTCATGAGTCTGTGAGGTTGGCATTATTATCCCCTGTTTTGCAAAGGGGAAGCCTGGAGCACGGAGACGTTTAGTAACTTGGTTAGAGTTGCACAGCTGGTGGCAGGGCTGAGCAGCCTGACCCGTAAGTTGGATCTCCTGACCACAGCACAGTCTCCTCCCTGGTCCTGCATGGTCTGCAGCTGCCACTCAGAGCCTGATTCAACGAACCCCAGGCTTGTCTTCCTTCTGTATGTCAGTGCTTGGCCCAGCATCCTTGAGGCATCTGAGGACAGCTAGGCGATTTTTCTAAGCAGCATCCCTGGCTCCCATAGCAGATTGCTTCTCTTGTCTCAACCTGGGCTGGCGACAGGACTGGCCACAGCCGGAATCGTGCTGTCTCCATCCCAAGTCCCAGACTGCACAATCTGGTCCTCATCTCCACTGCTGCCTGTCTGCAGGGACTCCCACAAGCCCTCCAGAGTGTGCCCATCGGGAAACTCACCCCACCCACGCCCCAGACCCATCTTCCCATTTCGCCAGCGCTTCGTAACACACCCATGTTTTAAACCCTGTGTCCTGCTGTAATATTAAGGCAGTAATTTATACACTTGGCTCTGAGCTGCTGGCTGTTTCAAAGGCATTGATCACCCCGGAGCACTCATAGAGGATTCAGGCGTACTCCTCCAACTCCTCTGCCAGCTATTGATTCCAATGACATTATTTATCAATTACGAAAGGTTTATTCCTCACTTGCTCCTGCACAAAAGAATCCGTGCATTTATTTTACAACATGATTTATTGACACGTCACCATGCATTACATGGAAAATTGAATTTTTGGAGGCTGGAGAATCTTAGGAAATTTCGCAGGTTCAATCAGACAGGAGAACATCAAAGAGTTTAATGATACAATTTTTCATCCATTTGCTGCAGCGCTAGGAAGGGAGGGACCTGGGGGCCAGGTCAGCTCGGAGCCCCAAACTGCTCAGGTGTGCACCTAAGGATGAAGACCTCCTGGCTGGAACCCTCCTCAGAGACTCAGCTCAGGGCTTCTCTCTATGACTCCTGAGGTCAGAATATTTCTTTAAGGTGGCTTAACCCTTTGTTCCCAGAACAGTAAACCTTTACTTGAGCAGATCGTTCCTTGACTCTTGGTAGAAGGAAGCAGGGTCCTCCGTGGTGGTG
This sequence comes from Delphinus delphis, assembly GCF_949987515.2. Lineage (NCBI taxonomy): Eukaryota > Metazoa > Chordata > Mammalia > Artiodactyla > Delphinidae > Delphinus > Delphinus delphis. The sequence goes on from NC_082688.1 coordinate 14,316,486, forward strand.
AGTCAGTATAAGAGAGAAATGTGACGTGATGTTTAGGGCCCATTTACATCATTTCCCTGCCCGTCAGTCCCCAGCTCAGTTGCAAGTTCCCAGGGGAAGCCTCGACAGACGCCGTAGGGTGGATCAGGCCCCCACTATAGGCTCTCATGACACTTTTCACTGACGGTATGTATATCGCTGTGATTATTTGATTAATGTTACCTCTCCCTTAGACGGGCTCCCCAAGGGCAGGTCGTGGGTCTGCTGTTGTCCACTCGGCAGGACTACCATTCCCATCCACAGCTGGAAACTTTGTTTCCCAGAATTCCTTTCTCCGGAGGGTTGGGGCTGGAGTTTACCAATGAGAGGAGCTTGCAGGAGCTTTGGATGGCGAAGTGAAGCAGAAGCCACTGATGTTGCTGTGGCGGGAGATGGCGGTTCCCTGCACCTGTCCCACTTTGGCCATTGAATGTCATGGCTTCTTAGACCTCCCCCGTGAAGTCTGGCTTCTCCACCGGGTCCAGCATTTGGGGCCGAGATTTTTAGTGCCTGTTCTTCTGATCCTCCGGCTTCAGGCTTCTAAACCTCTGTTCCCCCAGCTCCTCCCACATGTGTGTGAACCCGAATTCCCGTATTAAACCCTGTCTTCCTATCATACTTATGGTGGCTCCATTTTCTTAAAGGAGCTTCAGACTGACGCAGAGGCAGAAGTGTCTGTTTTGCTTTCCTTGCATTCTTTAAGGCCAAGTGTATAATAGATGTAGTGCGTAATCAAATACGTTGCATTTAATTGATTAACAGAGACTCTCCCTCTTCTCTGACTGGCTAACTCCTACCTGGCCTTTAAAAATCACCTCCTCCAAGAAGGTTTCCTTGATTCCAAGTGTGGGTCAAGGGTACCTCCTCTGGGCTCCTACCACTGGAGCACATATTGTGCTGGGTTATAAGCATCTATTTACTTACTGATCTGCTGCAGTAGATGAGGAGCCCCTTAAGGCTAACGAGAAATCTTAATGACCCCTGTTTCTCCATTTCTAGAGTGTCTGGCACACAGAGTCCTCGATAAAGGTTTATGGATGGACTTAATCATTTATTTGCCTCTCCATCACTGTTGGGTGTAAGAACCATATGCCTGGGTTACTAGACCCTTTCACATCCATTCCCTTAGTTGCCCCACACAGCAATCCCTAGGCTGCATAGGTGGTGGCTTCCTTGGGGAGGAAGACGATACAACATCACATGTGTTGCCCATCTGAAAAGCGAAACACTCAGGGTTGGAAGTGAGGCGTCCTTGTTCAGGGAGAACTCCACAAACCAAAGCCAGACAGGCTTTGGAACAAACATTAGAAAAATCAAAAGAGGAACAATAAAAAGTTATATATTTGGAACTAATATAGTGATAATCAGGCAAACAGTATTAAATAAGCAGATGGAACCTCCAATTTTAGAAAGCTAAAATTCAGCGTTAAAATTGGTGTTGAGATGTTTGAAAATGACAGATCGTTTGCATCGCTAGAGCTACCATTTATCTAATCAACTCTCTATTTCCTAAAATGGGCTAGAGATGAATTTATATCCCTTTGTTATTATGATAAAGACACACGTCACTTGCTACAGATACACTTTAAAGAACGGATTCATTCCCATAAGGCTAGCCTGGAAGCACAGTTCTCTAAAGTGAATTAGATTTTCCCATTGATTTACATGATTAAATTAAAGATGTGTTCTCATGGGAAAAGTTGACCAATAAATGAAATTAAAATTTTTTTAACACAAGAAAAGAGTAGGGGGAGCAGTTGCAGGATATTAGGGATGTGGTGGTCCATTTCCAGCATCATGCTTGCCGGGGGCTTGCTGGTCCTCACCGTGCCAGTTACTTCCTTTGTGACATAGTTCTTTATAGCGCATAAGGCATTTCTTTTCCAAACTTTATAAATTGGGAGGAGTCAGCAGGAAAGCGTAGCCAACATTTATTGGGTCCTTATTCTGGGCTGGTTACTAAATGAGGCACTTTTTAATGTTTACACCTACCTTCTGATGGAGCTCTTATTATCCTTATTTTAAGGACAGGGGCTCTTCAGTTTCAAAGATATGAAGCCATTTGCCCGAAGCTTCTAGAGCGGAGTCTGTCTGACTCCAAAGCCTGTGCTTTATAAGCTTCATAAAGATGAGAAGCGAAGGTAAAAATAATCCAAAGCTGCAGAAAAAGAAACGATTGATTTTCTGTTTCTCTTAAGCATGGGATCTTGCTCCCGTACGTAAATATGGGAATATCAATTGCCTGTAAATTCTCTCAAAGTAAAACAAAGCAGTTGCTTTGTGGGTGCCTGGTCCCACAGGCATGATGCCTGTCTGCTTGGAAGCTCCCTGTTTCTACCTTTAAGTGCTGTGGTCTTCCTGACCCACACCAAATGCTGACAGTTATCTTGTCTCTGGGGAAGCAAGGGAGCACCGCAGATGGGCACAGAGGGACAGCAGGAGTCGTGGGTTTCTATTCAGGATCTGCCTCTCCCTAGCTGTGTGGTCTTGGGTAAGCCCCTTTCCCTCTCTGGGCCTCAGTTTCCCACCTGTAAAAGGAGGAGTCTGCACTGGAGATATTCTTTAAGGCCACCCCTGCCCCACATCTGATTTCTCTTTATTCTTTTGAATTCTTTCTGACTGCTCTCAGCATTCACACAAAACCGAGAATTGACCGTATGCAGGGAAAAAAATTGATGGGCCATTTTGTGTATGTAACGGTTGGCATTTAAGCTGAGAGATATTTCAGGTTAGAGAATGCTGTTTGCAAACATAAAAAAAATACCATAAAAATCAAATATATGCAGCCCATACACACACCAGCACCATATCAAGTACACAAACAGTAGTTGGGTTGCATCATTATAAACTCCTGATTGAGAACAAAGCCTCAGCAGTTTCAAAGGCAATTTTCATCCAAAAATTGATTCTCTTCATGCTTTTCCTGTGATTCTAATTAGAGAGGATGATGGCTTTTTTTTTCAGTGAGATAAGTTTTTTTAGGAACATGAATTTTGATGTTTAGGCTCAGATTAAAATTTCTGAATCGAATGCATCAATGGGAAATGTGAGTTGGTCTAGAAAACCCCAGAGCTGGAGGCAGAGCCTTAAGTCTCATAACTTATAAAATTAGTTTATAAAATTCTTCCACGTACTGTGTCTCAATCAATCTTCACCAGGACCTTGTCAGGTAAAGTAATACAATCCCACTCTACAGAGAACAAAACTGAGGTTCCTGAGAAGTGACTTCTTCAAACTTAAAGAGCTAGTAATTGGCAAACCTGAGACTCGACTCAGAGACATCTGACTCCAAAGTCAGTGTTCTTTCAAATGAAACGATATTTATTTAATAAAGTTTTATTGCCTACTGTATGCTGGGTATTGTTCTAAGTTCTAGGTGATAGAGTTCCTGCTCTCAGTAAATTTACACGAGTACTCTATATAAATAACTCCATCCTTGCCAACTGATCGCAAACATGCTCCACTATCCTCAAATTTCTTGAAACCTTTTCTAGAAAACAGAATTTGCCTTGTGTTCTTTGTCTTAGCTACATTTTATCCCAAAGGTGACCAAGTCTTCCTGTTCTTGAATTGATTGAGTTACTAACTTCTCCAAGCTTCAATTTCTTTGTGTAAGAGACAACATGGTATGTGTGCTGTTGGATTAGAGATGAGTGTAATGTGTTGTGAATGAGGAAAACGTGAGGGCCACATCATACAGGGCTTGTGAGCCCCATTGGGATTTGGGGCTTCACCTTAAATAATGAGCAGCTGTGGCCACAGCTCTGCCCTGGGAGGATCACTCTGGGTGGCAGGTGAGCTTGGGAAGGAAGAGCGGCGAGACAGAGGCAGTGAGGCTGGAGGGATGCTGTTGCAATAATCCAGGTGAGGGATAAGGAGCCCAGACCAGGCATTCGTGACGGAGGTGGAGAGGAGAGGGAAGACTCAAGACTATCCCCAAGTTCAACTCCATGGGACTTACACATTTGATGGGAGGGGAAGGAGAATCTGGGGTGACTGCCAGCTACTGGGGGTTTGAAGAGGCTCAATAAATAGCACTTTTCCTCCTGCTCAAGTTTTGAATCAATTGGGAAATAAGCAAGAGGTAAGCAATATAGAAATGAAAACACCACTTTGATTAGTGTTAAAGCTGGTGCTGGAGATTGCAACTTGCATGTCAGGCAAGAGTGTTTCTTTACCCTGCAACTTAGAATCAGGAAGTCCTCTGTACCGTGCAGTGATCGGGGTACCTTGTTTCTGGAGGCAGTCTTGCTTCCAAGAGGAAGGAGAGAAAAGAGTCTGGGCTCCACTTGCCCCTTGTATCTCAGGGGTGGAGTGAGTGGTGGGTGGAGAGCAGCCAGGGAGATTGCACTGCAGGGCTTCCTCCTTGTGGTAGCGAACAACAGGAACGGGAAAAGCTTGGGTTCCCAATTGGTGTCATTTGTTTAGCTGGTAAGCACGGGGGTGAGGGGGACACCTGGGGAGACTTTGGGTTTGTGAGGCTCTGTGTCATCCACTGGAGATGGCTGGAGGGTGGCTGCGCGTGTAGGGTCCAAAGCTCGGGAGAGATTGATGTATAAGCTGTGAACAGACTATGGTGCTTGGAGTTATGATATAAAGGAGGGTAACTGGGCTGAGAAATGATACTGCTGAAGAAGGAGAGAAGAAGGCAGGGGGCAGAATGGAAGAGAATGAGAATGAGAAGAGGAAAAGCCACCTGTGAAGGAGGCCAAGGAAATGTAGACGGGACATAAACAGAACACAGAAGGGTGTGGGATCAACAAAGCCAAAAAAAAAAAAAAAGTTAGAGTTTGAAGAAGGAGCAAGGGTAGATCAGGAGCCCTGGATCCTGAGTGACTTGAATTTGAAATCTGTTTCTATCATTTTCTGGCCACGAGACCTCCAGTTCGGTGCTTAATAAATGGTAACCATGATGATGATGATGTTGATGGGGGTGATAAGGATGATGAAGATTGATGGGCGTGGTTGCCAGTGCTGTAAGAAATAGGAAGATCAAGCTGGACAAGGTCCAAAAAAGTACAAGAGTTTACTCCTGTGTGATCCTTTTTAGGGAACAAGGCTAACATTCAAACAATTAGATTTCTTTCCCATGACTTCACCTTTCACTTCCGTAACACACTTGTTCTAATAAGAAAGTTAAAAAAAACCCCAAAACTAATATTACAGACATGGAGATGGATGCATATGTAAGGAAGTTATTAAAACCGTCTTGATTTTAATAAATTTACCACCAGGTAGCAACCTCTCAATGTCGCCTCTTTGCAATTTGCATATATAACTGGCATCTCGTTAAAACATCATTAAGAAGTTGAAAACCAGGAAGACATAAACAGATGCAGAGAAGAAACAGAGGGGGCTGGGGGATGAGGCTATGGGTAACGGAGGAGAGGGCTCCTTGTCTAAAGCACAAAAAGGCACACAACTTGGTTATCCAAAGCCAACTTGATTAACAAGAGAAGGCAATCAAAGTTTACATAGATACTGTTCACAAATTTGCAATTATAAGACTTGTGTGAAGGCTTCCCTGGTGGCGCAGTGGATTAGAGTCCGCCTGCCAATGCAGGGGACACGGGTTCGTGCCCTGGTCCGGGAGGATCCCACGTGCCGTGGAGCGGCGGGGCCCGTGAGCCATGGCCGCTGAGCCTGCGCGTCCGGAGCCTGTGCTCTGCAACAGGAGATGCAGAGAAGATTGGGGGAGGGCATCCCAAGCTGGGGATGGGATGGAGATGGGCCTGCAGGGCTGGGACAGTGGAAAGATGAGGCACGTGGAAAAGACTCCTTTCATGGACCTCAGTCCACAGTGCTGGATCTTCCCATCTCTTTTGGTTGCCCAGTCCCTCTCAAGACAAGAATTTTGGAATCCGGGCCAGGTGATTCTGCCTGTATGCCATGATTCTCCATCTTTTCATGGGCAGCTGGCAGGGAGATTTATAAACCAGGGAGCAGGGTTGCTGCCTGCCTGGAGATCAGTGTAAATTTGACTTAATGTCTCTCTACACACACACACACACACACACACACACACACACACGCGCGCGCGCGCACACACACACACACACACACACACACCACACACACACACCACACACACACACACACACACACGTAAGATACAGATGCTCAGACTTTGCGGGCTGTTGCATCTTTCATGTGTAACGACCTTCATATACAAGGTTCATAATTCTCCTTCTGGGCGCTGGAGGCAGCATCTCCTGAACTTGGACCCTGGAAATGTGGAAGCTAATTGGAGCTGAACGGCTCTGCTGTACGTATCCAGCTGACAGAGAGGAAGGTTGAGTGGCGGTGCTGCCTGTCCCAGCCTTGTCCCAGTGCTTCCTGCAGTTGCTTGTTTCCTTCCTTGCTGCCTTCCTGGGAGGATGTGTAACATCCCCATTCACCACAAAGGAGAGTGAGGCTCAGAGCTCTAGGATGGCTTGTTTAAATCACACAAATATACTTGCAGATTTTTGCAGAGTGCCTTCTACGTGCCAGGCTTGCACTATATGCTGCTTGTAACCCTCACAGAAGTGCTGCAAGGTAGGAGTTTTCACTCCCATTTTATTGATGAGGAAACTGAGCCTCATAGAGGAAGGGATTTGCTCAAGGTCACACAGCGAATAAAAGACAAAGCTGGGATTCGAGATCAGATCTTTCCACTATCACCGACAAATACCAGAGACAGTGGTTACTTTGGTCATGAATGAGACTAGCAGCTAACGTTTATTGCATACTTGCTCTGCACCAGGCATTTTGCTGAGTGCTTTTACGTACAAAACCTAATGTAAATCCCACAACTATTCCAAGAGGAAGGAACAACTACTCTTCTGTGCATTTCACAGATGTGGAAACTGACACTCGGTCGCTGGAGTTAATACCTCGAGGTTTCCCACAGGAAAGTCAGGGACAGGCTTTGAACCCAGGCTTTCTAACTCTGTCTGGCTCCTGCTTCTGTAGCCACTGCACTAAACCGCCTTGTTAAAGGCGATCCTTACTTTCCTGTGATTTTCCATATACTTTGTATCCCACGTAACTGTTTTACAGATAAGTGTAGGAAGACTGGTGTCAACCTTTTATCTACTCTTCTCTCAGTTCTCTATAATAAAGTTACCTCGCCTGTGAGCGCACTGTAGTGTAGACGGAAGTAGAAATAGACAGTTGTACACATGAAACTTACCACAATAAATTAAACTGATGTTACCACAATAAATTAAAAAATCGTTAGCTAATCATCACAATGACTCCAGGAAGTGGAAACTCCTGCTATACTCATTCCATAGGTGGGAAAACCAAGGCTCAGAGAAAGCGGAGTGATTTAACCAAAGCCACAGGGCCCGGGTTCAAATTCAGATACCTCTGCCACCAGGGGTGTTCTCTCCTGTGTACATTGCTGCCTTGTATTTTTCACCCATGCCCCTAGCTTGTTTCAGCATCAGACACTGCAGATTCTTACCACCTATTGACTGAACCAAAAACAGGTAATTGTTTTCCTCCAACCATCTCAATGAGATGGTTACAAAGACTTCTGGATTACAAAGACTAAAATTATACTCACTTAGGCTAAGAGCCCCATGCAATCAGCCGGTAACAGGTCTTTTTTTTTAAACCTTGGCATTTATTGAGCACATACTGTGTGCCAGGTACTGGCTTAAGTACTCTCTGTGTTTTAATCTGTCCACAATGCTTTGAAGGAGGTACTGTCGCTCCTGGGCTCAGAGAGGGTAGGTGTCTTGCTCGGCGCTGCCCAGCTAGTGAGGGACAGTGCTGTGATCAGGACCCAAGCCTCCTGCCACTAAGTCCTGGCCTGCTTCCATTGTATCACTGCTCTTGGGGTGGGGGAGGCTTAGAAAAAGAAAGAGGTGGGCGCAGGGTAAAAGCATGTGGTAGCTGTGCAGCTTAGAAAAAAAAAATCATAGGTAACTTTATTGACTCCTAATACTTCACTTTCTTTTTTTTCCTGTTTGATGTATTTAGAATTAGAGACAAGCTTGAGAGATGCCAGCAGGGCCTGGTAAGAGCTTGTAAAACTGACAGGGGAAGAATACACAGCTGGAAAAAACTGTTTCAACTTTTTTTGTGACATAAAGGAGCAAAATCCAAAACAACAACAGCAACAAAAACCTCAAAGTGAGAAATGACAGCATCTGTGGAAGATCAGTGGGTGGAAATCATAGGAATCTGGGCTTTAAACCCAGATAAAGAAGACTTTCCAGCAGCTAGAGTTGTCCAACAATAAGGTAGATTACTGGGGAGAAAGTGAGCTCCCTGTTCCTGAAGGTATACAAGGGCTGCTTTTCAGGTGCTGCAGAGGCAAGGGAAGGGGTGATTCAAATATCTAAGGGTTTGACTGAATCGCCCTCATGAAACTGATTCCAGCTTCATCCTATTGTTTAGACCAGAGGCTTACAATGAGCACTTCCACTCGGTGGGCACATTTTATGTGCCCAGCTCTATGCTAAACATTCTTCTCATTCAATTCAACTGTCACCTGGGCTTACCCTCCTTCTTAAGACCTGGACAGGATCAGATCGGCCTGGATGCTCGTTTTGTGATTTGCGGCAAGTGCAGAGCCCTCCGCGTGGTTTCTGTGTATGCCTGGGGCAGTGTCTGGGGCGGGGCGGGGCTCACATTCTCAAGGGCATCTCTAGTTCTGAGTTTCTGTTTACGCTGAACCGGTTCCCTTTTGGATGGGCTTTCTGTCTGTGCATACTCCTGTTCCAAGATATAGATCTCAGATCCATCACTAGACTTCCAGAAAGCCTCACTCGTAGGCATGGGGTGCAATGGTTTGCAGCCACAGAGCTGGCTTCTGCTGTGGTAATACAAGCAGCAAGAGATATTTGCTGCTCCAGTTTTTAAAAGCTTTTGACCGCCCAGCTCTTGGGCACTTTTCACTGGTCCTTCCACCTTAAGGAGTATCTGCTCTGCTCACCAGCTCTCTGGCTCCTTTCTTCTCTTCTCTTTCCCCCTTTCCTTATCAAGCAGGCAGCCAACTGACCACCCAATCCACATGCTAAACCAGTCATCCAGCCAGCCAGCCAACCAACCAGTTAACCAACTAACCAGCCAGCCAACCAACCAGTTAACCAACTAACCAGCCAGCCAACCAGTCAAATGCCTGCCTTTTTTAAAACAACGACATGCCAGCTCAAACTCCAAAATAAATAGGAAGAAAGGAAGGAGAGAAAGAAGGGAGAAACAAAATGGAGGAAAACAGCTTCTCCTTTACTCCGGAGAGAAATTCCATGCTCCTTTGGCCTTGAACTCCAGACATACCTTTTGGTCGCATCATACCTAAATAGTTCAACAAGGTGTTTTCGAAAACTCGCCCTCACACTTAGTAGGAACCCTCTGCCTAGATGCCCAGCACTTCAGTTTTCAAACCTACACCATCCCCTTTAACTCTTACAATGCCCCTATACGTATTAAGTATGACTAGGATCCTCATGTTTTATATAAGAAAACTGGAGCCGGGAGCGGGGAAACTAGTCCATGTTTGCATGGCTGTTGGGGGGCAGAACCAGGAGGGGGCTGGGGTCGGTTGACCCATAAAAGAAAGACCGCAGCCCCCGGGGCCCCCTGAAATCTGCTGCCAATTTTTAAGATGGCATTTAAAAAACTCCACCAAGCCTGCCTTGTCTCGTTTTCTCCTTAGAGCAGCCCTGCACGTAGGTATTTTTATCCCCATTTCACTGTCTCACAAAACTGGGACTCAGAGAGGTGTCTTGCCCAGGGTCCCAACCCCCCAGGATGTGGTATAACCTGGGATTAGAATCTGGGTCTCCTTGACGCTAAAATCCTGCTCTTAACCTCTCTGGGTTATGCCTGCCTCCTGGATAGAGATTAATGCAGAGATCCAGAGGAGCTGGCATCAGGTGGGGCCATCAGCCGTGGAAATGGATCTTCACAGTGATAAATTCTACAGCAGGACTTCCTGGCGCACAAGCATCGCGAGGAGGTGCGGCTAGCTCTGTTGCCCTCGGGAAGCCTCCCAGAGTAGGTGACCCTGGGGCAAGGTTCCGAAGAGTGACTAGGAGTTCACTACATGGACACCTGTAAGGAGGAAAGACCATTCCAGGCAGAGTGGATCCCCCGGAGGATGACACAGCCTCGTGAAATAGTCACGTTTGGAAGGATGGCTGCCCAGTAGGAGAAGGGAGTGGTACAAAGGAGGCCGAAGAGGTCATCGGGGACCAATTGTGAAAGGCTCTGAATGCTAGGACAAGGGTGTAAACTTGACCCCGGGGGTGATGGGGAGCCATGGGAGGCTTCTAAGCAGAGGAATGACCTGTGTGCTTTAAGCAGGGCGCCAGGATTGCCATGGGCACCACACACACGTGGTTGGTGCCTTGTCTCTCTGCCACATTCATCTTCTTTTCAGGAACAGGTACTGGAGGTTTAATGAACTCATTACTCATTCCTCTGTCAGGTGAGTCCAACTGTAGCGGGAGGTCGAGCGGAGGGCTCAGTCCTGCTGAGGCTGCGTGGCTGCTATCTCATCAGCAGCCACTGGAGTCCTGTCCCTGGCAGAAGCTCACCCAACCTGTTCCACTGCTGCCCCCCCTCCACCTCCTCCCAGCCCCACGCTCTGCTGCCTCCAGAACTCGCCAACATCCATTCCAATGGGCGCAGTCAGAATCGTGTCTTCCTGGAACTTGCTGCCATCTGTCTCTCCCCACGCCCTTGTCTTGGTTGGTGCCTCTGAGTCTCTGTCTCGCTGCTGGACTGTGGGATGCTTCTGTATGTGCCCTGGATGGGCGGCCTGTCTGTCTGTCTCTTCTCTTGGCACCCCCTACCCCCGGCTCAAGCCTGCCCATCCATCTTCGCTTCCTTCCTCCTTTCCGCCCTTCTCCACCTTGGACTTCCTACCTGACTCGCTCTTCCTCTTCTTGAACTTGTCTGAATGTCTATCTGTTTGCCTGTCTCTTCTCATTCAGTCCCTCTGATTGTTCATCTTTTTCTCCTCTCTTCTTCTTCCCAGACATTCTCTTGAAACATATTCTAAAGTGTATTCAATACAAGGGCACAAGGTCTTGCAAATTCCTAACCATTCTTTTTTGTTGTTAATTTTATTTATTTATTATTTTTGGCTGTGTTGGGTCTTCGTTTCTGTGCGAGGGCTTTCTCTAGTTGTGGCGAGCGGGGCCACTCTTCATCGCGGTGCGCGGGCCTCTCACTGTCGCGGCCTCTCGTTGCGGAGCACAGGCTCCAGACGCGCAGGCTCAGTAGTTGTGGTTCACGGGTCCAGTTGCTCCGTGGCATGTGGGATCCTCCCAGACCAGGGCTCGAACCCGTGTCCCCCACATTAGCAGGCAGATTCTCAACCACTGCGCCACCAGGGAAGCCCCTAACCATTCTGATTAGACCCAGGTAATTTGTGGAAGGGGCTTCGGGGTGGAAGGGGACCCATCTGGTGGAAACAAGGATAAGACCATTGGAGGCACAAGCATGGCACACCTAGGGACCCCCTCTTCCTCCTCCAGTCCTGAGCTGCATGGCCCTTTCATAAGCAGTAGCTGAAAAACCAACCTCATGCCTCAAGCTAGCTGGAGGGCAGGGAACACCCTCCATATCATGGAATCATGAACTTTTATGGGTGAAAAGACCTTTTGAGATTCAACTGTTACCATCTATTTTTTTCCCCAGATAAGGAGGACGTGGCTCAGAAAAGGCAAAGCTTTGGTGACTGGCTAATGTCATTCAAAGAGAGTCAGATTAGATCCCAGGCCTGGTGAACTGTGGAACTTTTTTAAACCCAAGAAGGCACAGGACATGGCAAGTTCCCACTCAGGGCCTCAAGCCACACAGTATAGGTAGTGGTCTTCTGTGTCCTCATAGAGGCCAACTTCATGCACTCCTCTATAGCAACCAGATGAAACTCTCTTCCTTTGGTATTTCTGGTAGAGATGCCTAGTTGCTGATCAGAACGTGTGTTTTCCTTCCTTTGTGTAGGGCTGTTCTTTTGGAGATGACTGCCCAGCCATGGACTACATTTCCCAGATCTCCTTGCACCTCCTTGGGAACACGTGACTAGTTCTTGTCCCTAGATTGTGAGTGGAAGCCATGTGTGCCCTTCTTGGTGAAGGTGTTTAAGAAGACGATGTGCCTTCTCCACACACTTCCTTTCCCTTTCCATGAGCCAGAGGCAGAGGACCCTGAGGACATAGGGGATGGGAGACCCACAAGATGGAAGGAGCCTGGGTCAGTGAATCAGAGAGACACCAGTCAACCAGAACACCGGCACTGGACTGTTACATCAGTGAGAAAGGGCTTATTTGTTACAGCAGCTGGCACTACCCTAAAAAATGCAGTGTTGGTCATAGGTTACTTATATGTACTCATCAAATCTGCATGTAAAGGTACTGTCACTCTCATTCCTGTTTCATTGGTGAAGAAGCCTGTCCTGGAATTTCCCAAGTTGCCAAAGAACTGTTGCGTCTTGATTGTCTCTCACCTATCTTTCCCTGCTCATTACTTTCTCCCACGATTGGTCTTTTTGGCTGTTCCTCAACCCACCAGGCATGTTCCCACCTAAAGCCAACCATATCTGCTATGCTCTCTTCTTGGATTGCTCTATCCCCAGATCTTCTAAGTTTATCTTTTCCTTGTTTATTGACGCTTATTACAAACACCTGCTCCTTAGTGACGTCTTCTCTGACCCAGTCATAAGCAGTTGACCCCAACTCTCCAAAACCCATCATTCCACCCTTATCACATGATCATGGTTTACTTCTCCCATAGCCCTGGCCACTATCTAAAATTATCTTGACCATTTATAAACTTTTTTCTGCTTCCTCCGTTGTTGTGTCAGCCTACTTCCCTTTAGTGTCTCCTACATTTTAGGAAAAAGAAACTCAGCAAAGGCACTATAATTTCTAAAACCACTTAATGGTGGTCCCAGGTCCAACTGATCCTATAGCCTATGTTCTTTCCATAATACCACATTGTTCTCCTGACAAAGTAAAATTGATGGGTTACACTTATTTTACCAGGATATAACTTTAATCGTGGATCCTAAGTCAGGATGGTGTAGGGGGAAAAGCGTAAATTCTTGGGTTAGCAAGCCTGGGCTCCAATCCTGGCATTGATGTTTTCCGTTATTTAGCATCTCTGAATGCCTTTCCCACAAAATAGAATTAATATCCTTACCTCAAAGAGTTAACATGAGGATAGAGTAGGTAATGGATAAAGCAGGTAACACAATGCTTGCACACAGTGGAGGCTAAGGCACCCTTAGTTTCTTTTCTAATAAAGTATCAACATTTATCCTGAGAGTTCTACCTTCATCTCAGACCAGGCAATTTATCAGTGGAAGGAGAAAAAAATGCAAATTGGGATGAAAACACGAAAGATTCTGAAAAGCACCTGATTCATCCCTAACTTCTCTCCCGGGCTTTGTTGCGAAGCTACATTTAAATCCAAGTCAGAGCTCTCAGACCTCATCACAGTTACTGTGCTGAAAGCAAACAGACTTTGGGATTTAAAATTTTTTCTCATTTCCCCCCCTACAAAGCACAAATGTCATGGACAAGGGGCAAACTCATTACAGCTGGGTTTCTATCTGCCAGGTCCAGATGCTTGCGCTAAAACGGGAGGCCAGTTCCAACGGCCAACATCCAGGACTGTGTGCGCCGTGACTAATGTATGTAAAACACACACAGGGCTCCTCTCTCCAGCATCTGGACCCAAAAGCAAAAGTTAGCTACAGAGAAAGTCTAGGCAAACTCTCCAAAGGCTTCACTGATTTTCAAGTTTGGAGGCAGTGAGTCTCGTTTAAAGCAAAGGAGCCCTTGATCGGGACTAAGGATTATTCTATTTTTATGGATATTACTGTCCTGATGGTGTTCATAAATCCCTGACTATAATGTTCACTTTTTTCTTATTCGTCAGGAGAGACTAGGTTGTGCTCTGATAACAAATAACCCCAAATTCTCAGAGGCTTGAACAGCAAGCGTTTATTTCTTGTTCGTGCTGCATGTTCTTTGCAGGTTGTCGGGGGTTGTGGTCACTGCGATCACTCAGAGTCTGAGGCAAGTGGAAGAGTTGCCATTGAGAACTTGGCCCGTTGCTGGGCCAGAGAGAGAAGAGATCTCAGGAGGGTGTCACGCTCATCCTTAACTGCTCGGCTCAAAAGTGACACATGACACTTCCTGTCCTAACTCACCAGGCGGAGACAGTCGCCTGGCTCCATCAGCTGCAAGGGGGACAGAGCATACAATCCAACTGTGCGCCCAGAAAAGAGAAACCCAAAATATTTGTCCACAGCACCTTATTTCTGTTCCTCACACTTCCTGGATGCGTCACCAAGTCCAGGTGATTCAGGTCTCTTCACTGACCAAACAAATCCCATTCCTTTGGCTCCCTGGCTCTGATTCCCTCTTCAGCTCAGGCTTCAAAATTTCTCACCTCATTTTGTTTTTTTTGTTTTTTTTTTTTTTTTTTGCATTATGCGGCCCTCTCACTGCTGTGGCCTCTCCCGTTGCGGAGCACAGGCTCCGGACGTGTGCAGGTTCAGCGGCCATGGCTCACGGGCCCAGCCGCTCCGCGGCATGTGGGATCCTCCCGGACTGGGGCACGAACCCGTGTCCCCTGCATCGGCAGGCGGACTCTCAACCGCTGCGCCACCAGGGAAGCCCTCTCACCTCATTTTTGCATCCGCCTCCATCCTTGACTCTTTGCCAGTCTTGCTCCTTATAATTCATCCTTGGCATCTCAGTCAGAGCGATTGCCCTGAAGTCCCAATCCATCCCGGTCACTCCCTTCCAGATACAAAACTTGGGGCCATTAGTACCACCTTTCCTGCAACCCAGCCAAGATTTGTAGAGAGGAAGATAAAGGATACTGTGTTTGTTTCTAGGGAAAGGCCTTTCAGGATCCTTCTGAAGCTGTGATTCTAGGATTCTATTATTATTCTCATCCATGAAGCTGCAGATACACACCTCCTGTAGGCATCCAACCCAGGCACTTAATTAGCAAAGGCTATTAAACTCCAAGGAACCAACAGTCGCCCACAGTTGCTGGGCGACTTCCCGTGTGACCCGCTACCCAGGCGGTGCGAGGCACGGAGGTGTCTGGGTCTCAGTGCCGGAGCACGCGGACTCCCTTCACGATTCACCACCCACCACCTTCAGCTTGCCTGGCTGTGCTGTCCCCAGGGACATCTCCCAGGCCCTCCTGCACATCCCACCTACTCTCCCTCTGGGAGAGCTGTTATTCTCTCCCAACAGCTAAACACCAAGACACAAAATCACGAACTCAGTCCAACCAAAAAATTATAACCCTCCCTTCCACCAGCCCAGGCCTGTCTGATTGACCATGCACGTTCATCAACATCAGTGTGTTGGATTATCTTAGCAACACTGTGAGGCGATACAATTATCACCCACATCGGCAGATGTGGAAACTGAGGTTCTGGGGGTAGGTGAGGTCGCTGGCCAGAAAGGGATGCAGTTGGGGCTGGAATCAGGTCTCAGAGCTCCACCCCCTGGGACTTTCTGCTCCACCCCCTGGGGTTCAGAGATGCTGGCTTGCACACTGCACAGAGAAAGACGTTTGGAATTCCATGGCTAGGCTCAGTTTCCCCGTCTTGCTGACGTGGTCTGGAGCTGTGGCCAGACTGGGAACCACAGGCCCTGAGACAATCGAGCCTGTTCCCTGTCTGCTGCCCGCATCAGCCACAATGGGGCAATTAAGTCAATTATTGCTGGTTTATATAACAGGACATCGGGATCACAGCGCTCAACTCTTTGAAAATTGCCTGTTAAAGCGCTAATAATGCATTAACGTATTAGTCCCCTTAATCCTGTCAAATTAGCACAGACTTCCTCCCTGGAGCTGACAGTGGATCTCCGCTGTCCCCATGAGGTGCTGGGTGCTTCTCGCCCATCTCCCTGCTTCCTGGAACACTCCTCGGGAATGCAGCCACGGGGTGGCCGTAGATGACTTTTGACAGGGGACTTTAAAGACAGATGATGACATGCTAATGACATGCTAACAAGAGATTCTTGAATATTTCTCAGCAAGGAGAGGATGCCCAGCAGAGTCAGCCATGCCCTGGGCCGCTGACTCTGTCAACCTCTGTGTGGTCTTGGGCTATTGTTTAACTTCTCTGAGCCTCTGTTTCTGCATCTGTAATATGTGGATAATAATTCCCCATAGGAGAGTTGTTAGGAAGATTCCACAGCTGCAGGCAAATGCCTGACACAGAGAAGGCATCTGATAAATCTCCAGTCCCTTTTCCATCTGTAAAATGGGAATAAGAATTCCCTTCATGAAGATTAAATGAGATCACACACATCAGTTTCCTGGCACACAGTAGGGCTTAAGTAAATATTAGTTCTTTTCCCTCCTCGGTATTTTCTTTTCTGGAGTTTATTGTGTAATTAAAGTGCTGCTTGAATTTCAAGACAGCTTAGGAACAAGGACTATGGGGCTGAACAAGCTGTTCAGACATTTTATTTGTTCTGAAACAAATTACATCTTTCCACTGAGCCCCTCTCAAGGGTGGAGTGAATTTCTGTCACAGGTCAACCTGCAGAGGGGACCCCTGTCCTTCCTTCCCTGGGCATATTAGAATGGGTGGGGTGGGGGGCCTACATGGGGTCTGGATGCCTAGGAAGGGGGAAGGGGCTTTAGTCTCTGATGGCCTCTAAGGTGTTGGAGCCGCTTTGATGTCAGCATGCCCTGATCGGGCCTGGTCTTGCTGTCTGGCGGGCCCTTGGGCTCCCAGGGGTCTACTCCAGGGCCCTCTGGTGACCTTTCAGTGGATGGTGGGCTATGCCACAGAGACCCCCACTGCTACCGTGAGGCCTCACTCAGTCCTTAGCCCACTGCATGGGCATCCCACAGCACCCTCTGATGGGGCCTGGTGTGTCAGCCGTGGCGGGACTCTGCCACACTTTGGAGTTGGATTTGGGGGGAGAAGAATCCACACTCCCATTCCTGTCCCTATTCAGCTCTGGAGATGCTCCTCTGTCTTCCAGGGTCTGATATTTCTGTTTCCTCCATCCACAGCAAGGGGTAGGGTTGGTGAAGGGGGAGGAGTGAGGGTTATTATCTTCCAAGTGATTTTGGTTTGGTACTCTGAAATACAGACTGTTAAAAATCTTCTCTGGCAAAGGGCATTCAGATTCAGGATCCTAAGACTTGGCTGCTCATAGGGAAGGGGACGAGGGAAAAGGCTTTTAATTCTTTCTGGAATCCTAGGGCAATGTGAGAGTTTAGAAATATGTCCACAAGTCTGCTGACACCCCTTCCAACATTGGAGCCTAATGCCCTGCCCCCCATCCTCTGAGTGTGGGCTGGACTTACTGACTTTATTCTAATGAAGGGAATGTGGCAGAAATGATGGTGTGTGATGGCATAGGTCGTAAAAGCTGTTTGGTTTCCCTCTTGCTCTCAATGGGGGAAGTCAGCCATCATGTCACGGGGACACTCAAGCAGCCCAAGAGGTCCATGTGGGAGGAACCTAGACCTCCTGCCAATAACCATATGGGGCGCCATCTTGGAAGCAGATCCTCCAGCCCCAGTTGAGCCTTTGGATTGACTGCATCCGCCTCCAACATCTTAACTGTAACCTCACGAGAGACCTTGATCTAGACACACCCAGCTCAGCTGCCCCTGGATTCCTGACCTGTAGAAACTGTGTGAGATAATAAAAATGTATATTGATGTTTTAAGCCACTAGGTTTTCAGGATAAGTTGTTACACAATAGATAATGAATATGATTAACAGTGAAGAAAAGACACAAATTGATATATGAATAAGTAACATTGTGTGTGTGTGTGTGTTCGTGTGTGTGTGTGCATGCTGAGAAAATGCTAGATTGTGTTCACTTATTCAGCATCTATTTATTAAAGCCCAAAGCCAGGCATGGGTGGTTGAATGTGGGCAGACCACAGACCCACTGTCTAGGAGGTCCAGTCTGGAGGGAGCAGGCAATTACAATGCAGGGTGTTAACAGACAGGAGAGCCCAGGAAGCTGTGGCAGCCAAGAGAAGGGGCCTATGACCTGACCCAACTTTGAGGCCAAGGAAGGTTTCCTAGTGGTGGTGACAGCTATTGTGAGACTCCAAAGATGAGTAGGAATCAGCCAGGTGAAAAGGAGCTTGGGGAAGAGTGTACCAGGCAGAGGCACTGCTTAGCAGAGGCCTGCTGGTGAGAGAGTAGGTTGCCTTTCAGTAGTGCAAATTAGTTTGGTGTGGTCAAAGCTTAGGGGTGTGTGTGTGTGTGCTTGCACATGTGTGTGCTTTGCACATGTGTGTGCAAGGGAGAAGGATGGACAGGGAGGATTGTGACCGAAGGTAAACAAACTTAAGGAAGAAGAGAAAAACCAGCTCAAATCTTAGCTTAGCATGTCCCAGGTGTGTGAATTTGGACAGGTCACCTCACCTGTCTGAGCTTTGGTCTCCTGGTTTCTAAAATGGGAATTCATTCAATAATTCATTTAACAATGATCTAACTCTAGGCCAGGCTCCAGGCTAAGCCTGGGACGATGATGGTGATAACCAGAGCAGCAAACTGTGCTCTCCAGGAGCTTAGAGCCAAGTGTAGACCAAATGTGTGTAGTGTCCTTGCTCTGTGCTGGGCCTCAGTCAGCGCTCAGCCCTTTGGCCAACATCCTCCTGGTGCTGTCTTCTCCCTCTTTCATCTCCAGGGCCTAGGACAGGCCTTGGGGGTGTCATTAATATGCCTGAGCATCGCGTAATGGCTGTGCTTTGAGTTCAGAAGGGCCCTGTGCTCTGAGTCTGGTTATAAATCTTGGCTCTGGGGTCAACTGCCTGGGTTGAAATTTCACTAGCATTTATTGGCCAGATGTGTGACCTAGAGCCAGTTGCCTCTTCATCTCTCTCAGCCCCGTTTCTTTATCTGCGAGGCTGACCTCGCAGATATTTTGCGTTCAGTTTCAGACCACGGCAATAAAGCAAATACCACAGTAAAGCAAGTTACGTGAAATGTTTGTTTTCCCAGTGCATATACAAGTTATGTTTACACTATGCTGTAGTCTGTTAAGTGGGCAAAGCATCATGTCTAAAAACCCCAATGTACATACCTTTATTAAAAAATACGTGATTGGGGGGCTTCCCTGGTGGCGCAGTGGTTGAGAGTCCGCCTGCCGATGCAGGGACGCGGGTTCGTGCCCCGGTCTGGGAGGATCCCACGTGCCGCAGAGCGGCTGGGCCTGTGAGCCGTGGCCGCTGAGCCTGTGCGTCCGGAGCCTGTGCTCCGCAACCGGAGAGGCCGCAACAGTGAGAGGCCCGCGTACCGCAAAAAAAACCAAAAAAAACCAACAAAATACGTGATTGCTAAATAATGCTACCCATCATCTGAGCCTTCAGTGAGTGGTAGTAGTCACACCAAAGATCACTGATCACAGATCATCATAACAAATATGATAATAATGAACAAGTTTGAAATATTGTGAAAATTACCAAAATGTGACACAGAGACATGAAATGAGCAAATGCTGTTAGAAAAATGGAGTTGATAGACCTGCTCAACGCAGGGTTGCCACAAACCTTCAATTTGTAAAAAAACGCACTATCTGTGAAACTCAGTAAAGCAAAGTGCAATAAAATGAGGTATGCCTGTATAAAAATGGGGCTATGTAATAACATCTATGTCAAAGGGTTTCTGCGAGGATTAAGTGCGATAACACGAGCTCTTAGGCACTCTGACTGCTCAGTAGGTGAACCTTTGTGAATATCTGTTAGCTGCATAACTTGATGCGTATAGGAACCTGGTTACATGCTGGGACTCTGGAGCCTGATTGCTGGGTTCAAATCCCGGTTCTGTTACTTAACAGCTGTATGAACTTGGGCGAACATTTATTTCTCTTTGCCTCTCAACCTCCTCATCTGCAAAATGGGAATAATATGAGAAGCTATCTCCAAAGGCTGCTGTAATTGTCAAACGAGTGAATGACAAATCCTGAGTGAATGTACGTGAAGCGCTTAGTACAGTGTCTGGCAATCAGCAAATGTTACCTAAGTGTAAGCTATTTTTTTTTTTTTTTTGGCGGTACGCGGGCCTCTCACTGCCGTGGCCCCTCCCGTTGCGGAGCACAGGCTCCGGACGCGCAGGCTCAGCGGCCGTGGCTCACGGGCCCAGCCGCTCCGCGGCATGTGAGATCCTCCCGGACCGGGGCACGAACCCGGGTCCCCCGCATCGGCAGGCGGACTCTCAACCACTGCGCCACCAGGGAAGCCCGTAAGCTATTATTTTTTATGATGCTACCTTATTCTTCACAGTTTGCAAGGAGTGGGTAGGTGCCAACAGGAGAAACGAGCTATGTTCTCGAGGCAGCAGAATGGAGGGCTCTTTATCAACTCTTAGAGGGCAGCAGCACAAAGAAAGGAGCCCCTTGTGTCTATCCCCATGGAGTGATCCAGGCTATGCTCTGCAGGGCCACCCCTCTTGTGGTCCAGGGAAGCCAGAATGCATTGCTGCACAGAGCCCATCCAGCTCCCACCAGCCTCCCCTCCACCCAGTACCAGGGACTCAGGGATGATGCAAGCGCTGGGTCAGCAGGACTTGGGGGTGAGCTGGGGAGAATGGGAGCCTGCCATTCTCTCTCTTGCCCCCCCCTGACATCAGTGGGCTGGTGTTGCAGACAAACCCTCAGCTTAATTGGCAAATGGATTCTCGAGGGGTAATTCTGTAGACATGTACCACGGAAGGGTCTGCAGGCTGCAATGACCAGCTCGGCCTGCTCAGTGTATTTACCCAAAAATAAGGTGGTTGATTCCACAGATAATTTTTCTTTTTCCCCTTTCCATCAGCCTATTAACGTGAGTTTTATGTAACAGGACAAATAGATTATGGTGTAAAGTCTTTTGAAAATCCCTTGTGAATGCTGTAATAATGCTTTAATGTATAATCCCCTTAATCCTGTCAAACTTCCAAAAGAATTTCAGGAAATGCTGACAGAAGATCTCGCTCCCAGCGCTGGCAGCCTCGCTGCATGCGGCGACTGCTGCTTTTAACCTTTTTGTGGGTGGAGAGGCGGCCGTCTTAGCAATGGGTGCAGAGTTGTGAGCCCACACTGGAGAGCGTGGGAATATATGGAATGGAGGCTGATTGCAGCTCAGGGGAAGGAAAGACAGACAAAAGAAAGAAAAAGCCTCCAGGGGTGTAAAACACAGAGCTGGATGTGGCTGAGCCTGGAGTCAATGGCGCCTGGCATTTGTTGATTTCTCTGCCTCTCTTTGTCTCTCTTCGTTTCTGTCTCTGTCTCTCTTGCTCTGCAGGGCACTGAGCTGAGCACTTTGTCATCCCCATGACAGCCCTGTGAGGTGGGTCATGTTACTCTCCTATGTTATAGATGTAAATACGCCCCCTTTGCAAGGACATCTAATTGGAATAGAGGCCCACTCTATTCCAGTATGACTCTGTTTAAAAAAATTTTATTTTATTGAAGTATAGTTGATTTACAATGTTGTGTTAGTTTACGGTGTACAGCAAAGTGATACATTATATATTTTATACATATATATGTATATATATTTTATATATATACATGTATAGCTATATTATACATATATACATAAAATACGTACACATATTCTTTTTTATATTCTTTTCCATTATTGTTTATTACAGGAGATTGAATATAGTTCTCTGTGCTATACAGTAGGACTTTGTTTATCTATTTTATACATAGTAGTTTGTATCTGCTAATCCCAAATTCCTAATTTGTCCCTCCCTGACCCCCATTCCCCTTTGATAACCATACATTTGTTTTCTATGTCTGCTTCTGTTTTGTAAATAAGTTCATTTGTGTCTTATGTTAGATTCCACATATAAGCAATATCATATGATATTTGTCTTTCTCTGTCTGACTTACTTCACTTAGTATGATAACCTCTAGGTCCATCCATGTTGCTGCATTACTTCATTCTTTTTTATGGCTGAGTAATATTCCATTGTATATATAATCATTCATCTGTTGATGGACACTTAAGTTGCTTCCATGTCCTGGCTACTGTAAATAGTGCTGCTATGAACATTGGGGTGCATGTATCTTTTCGAATTAGAGTTTTCTCCGTAGTCTGACTCCATTTTAACTTGACTAAGGGCTAGTCTACACTGGCAAGTGGCAGAGGTTATGTTCAAAGCTCTGTCTGACCCAGAGGCCCAAGCTACCTTCTTTTACATGGGCCAGGAGTCAGCAAATGTTTTCTTTAAAAGGCCAGAGAGTAACTATTTTTGCCTTCATGGGCCACATGGTATCTATTGCAAGCACACAACTCTGCCTTTTGGAGTGCAAGTGGCCATGCAAAATACATGAACAGATGGGCGTGGCTATGTGCCAGTAAAACTTTATTTACCAAACCAGGCAGTGGGTTGAGTGTGGTCTCCGGGCTGTGGTTGGTCCATCCCTATAATAGCAGATAATGGAGGCCAGTGGGACTCCGATAGTGTGTTTGATGGTGAGTCTGAGAGTTAGGCAGATAGACTTTGTGTCATCTGCCCCCCATGGGCAGGACATCCTTCCCGCTGCCGGGGGCTTCGTCTTGTGATGCCAGAGGGAAAACTGGATGAAACTCAAGTGGTGGTTGGACTCGGATCCTACTTTTTCTTGGGCTCTGGGGGGAGGTGGATAGGACCTGGCTTGGGCTGCTACGTTGACTAGAGTACCTAAGTGGAGCCCGCCTTGCTGTGTGGCCCTGGGAAAGACTTTTCCCTCTCTGGGCCTCAACGCCCTCATTAGTGAGGGAAGACACCTGGCCTTGCTCGTTTTTACAGTCCGTCCGGGTTTGAGAGCTTCCAACTGTCTGAACAACTGCCCCCAACTTTCAGTCAACTCAATTCAAGGCAGTATCTGCTAGACCCCATGCAATGGCACCTTTCTGACGGCTGGCTCTGCCTTTGTTTCTCCAGGATGCTTTATGTCAGAAACTACAATAGGAACTGCTGGCAGCATTGAACACTCGCCCTTTGGGGATGATTTCCTTGGACACCCAGGCTGGGAACCTGTGACACAGCCTCCATGCCTTCCCCCTATTCACATCCAGGCACCAGGCCATAGGATTATCTCGTCTCTCAGTGTCTTTGGACTCCCTCCCCACAGCTCCCAGTTTTTTTCAAAGCACAGATTTGACAACCCCTCTTTCTTTCTTTCTTTCTTTCTTCATGCAGACATATAGACATGCATTTGCAGGTCTGACCTGTATCCAAACACTCTTAGCGTGCTTACTACTCGTTAGATACTGTGCTAGGGGCTGGGACCCATTGGCTGAAAAAATGGACACAGTCTCTTCCCTGGAGCTTCAGTCTAATGGGTAGACAGATATAAATCAAATAAAGGTACAAATATGCAATAAAAAACTATGGAAAGGCAAAGTATAAGGAGGTCCAAGACCTTATAAAAAGTAGGTTCAGATCTGACTCTGGGAGGGTCAACAAAGGCTTCTTCAAGAAGTCTCCCAGGTGTTGAACCAGGGAGTGTGGGTAGAGTGAAGTGTTTGAAGAAGGACGCAGCAGGGGAAAGGGCATTTCAGTGAACAGGAACAGCATATGCAAAGGCTCTGAAAAGAAGAGCTTAGCATGTTTGCAAACCTGCAAGAGTTTCAGTGTGTCTGGAGCTCGGAGTGGTGAGAACCAGACTGGGGAGGTGAGTGGCAAGGAGTCCAAAGAGGCTGGTCTATCTTTTGTGCCCAATGGAAAACCATTGAAGGGGGTTAGGGAGGGAGGGAACAGATGATCATATGGGCATTCTGAAGAGGCCACTCTGACTGCAGCCTGGACCACAGGTGGGGGAGCAGACGTGGATGTTGGGAAGTCAGTTTGGAGGCTTTGCCCTGTGAAAGATGATGATAGCTTAGACTATCGGGTGGTGGTGGTCAAGACATTGAGAAATGGATGGATTTAAGGAGGTGAAGTCAAATCACCAAGTCTTGTGTGGGGCTGCAAGTGGGGGATGAGGGAGAGGTGTCAAGAAGCCACCTAGGTTTCCAGTTTACAAGGAAGGTGGCAGAAGGTGGCAGTGGGACACAGTAGCTATGGGGTTAGATTCCAGAGACAGCTGTACCATTGAGTGATCTTGGGCAAGGCATTTGTTTCTTTTACGTGAAAAATGGAACCACGATTGGTACCTACCCCATGGATGTGTGGATTAAATGAATTGGCCCAGGTTGACACTTGGAAAAGTGCCTGGCATTTAGCACTTAATCATTATTATTTTTATGGTGATACCCCTCATTGAATAAGAAACACCAGAAAGGACAAAATATATATATATATATATATATATATATATATATATATATATTTTTTTTTTTTTTTTTTTTTTTTTTTTTTGCGGTACGCGGGCCTCTCACTGTTGTGGCCTCTCCCGTTGCGGAGCACAGGCTCCGGACGTGCAGGCTCAGCGGTCATGGCTCACGGGCCCAGCCGCTCCGTGGCATGTGGGATCTTCCCGGACCGGGGCACAAACCTGTGTCCCCTGCGTCAGCAGGCGGACTCTCAACCACTGCACCACCAGGGAAGCCCAAGGACAAATATATTTTGATAAAGATCGTATGCTGGACTTTGAACTTGTTTTAGTGCTCAGATATCCTCGTGGAAATCTGGAGTAGGCAGCTGAAGATATGGCTCTGTTTCTCACAAGAGCAGGCTGGGCTGGAGATTTGAACTTGGCAGTCATATTTTCTTCCCATGGAGTGTAAGAAGGAGCAGTTATACTAATCGCGTTTAGGGTTCAGGCTTTTGCGTGGCTTTTTTTTTTGGCTTAGAATGTCTGTTGAATGAGGCAACTTTGTGCTGGTCAGCAAATTATGGGCAGAGCGATGTGTGGATTTCTACTAATAATCATACTCTCTTTCCCAAAGTAAGAGGAACCATCCAATGAGAGATTGTCCTTGAAGTTTGATATAAGAGCCTCGGGCCCTTGTTCAGAAGAAGCTTGTCTTCTCCTGAGGGACATAGCTATGGTAAAGGTGGTGGCGGGGTCACCCTAAGGGGGTTGGCCTCAGAGCATAGAGTTTCTATGATGCCTGATTTCATGGTGGAGTAGAGACCCAACTCAACTCGGCATCTTCCCCCAGAAGAATAAGCCAGACAGCCCAACATGGGTCCAGTAGAGTCAAGTAATGGTTTGGGAGGGCAAATTAGCATCGTATCCAACACCAGCCACAACAGTCATATGGAATATGCCACATAGCAGTTGCATTCTGCCTTGAGGATGGGAGATGGGTACCATTTCTGTCTTGTCGTTTCTCCTCCTTTTTCTTTTTTTTTTTCCTGTCTACAGATAGATGTCTTTTCAAACAGATACTTCTCTTTTACTTTTTTCAGCGTCTGATATTGCACGTTCAGTTTTGACTGTACTATATGAGTGGAACGGGAAGGATTTATAACCATGGTCCTTAATTTCCCAAAGAGATTCAGAAGCTACTGATCAAATGATCCTTAGTTACCATGTGGCAGGAAGTGTCGTGCCTAACCCATAGCTGGCACACAAAAATGTTGAGTGTTTTGTTTGAAGGAATGTTTTGAATGAAGTAATCAATAGATCTAAAATTACCTATTGCCCAATAAAGAAATCCATTACAATAGCCCAGAGAGATTATTACCTAGGTTTCTCTTGAATGCCTCTAAGTGACCAAGAGCTTCCTGTCCACAAGGTTTCCCAATCCAATTTCAAATCACTCTGGTGGTTAAGAAGTTCTTTCCCTACATCAAGCAGCACTTGTCCTATAAGCTTGACTTCGTGGTTTAACACTCTGGAGCCACACAAACCTGGTCTGTCCTTTCTGCTCCCAGAAAGAGCTTCAGAGATTGGAAGTCAAAAAGTCAATGATCAGGCTTTTTGTGACTTTTTTTCTTGTCAGTTTTAAGAGAACATGATTATGGAATCTTGAACCATCTTGGTCATGATTTGTAGTTGGAGAGAGAGAGAGAGAGCAGAAAATGCATAAAAATATGGACAAAGTGATCAAAAGATGCTAGAGTTAGTTACCAGTGATGTCCAAAGTGTGATTGGTCCATCTCAAGATTGACTCCAGGCAAGAGCGTTTACAAAGAAATCAACAGATCCTTTAAATTTTATTTTTACTGTCATTCTTATTGAGAGGTTGGGTCTGTAGAAAGGCAAAATCATCTCCAACCAAAATATCTGTTTTGCTAAATTCCATTCAGAGATGGAAAATATGTTTCCTTATGTTGTCTCATCCTATTTCTCTGCCCGTGGTAGATATCACCAATCCGTTATGATACTCGTCTCTACTTAGCCTGGATGTGAATCTTTCTCAGCGTAGAGCTCCAGATGGCCATGGCTGATGGAGCTATATTAGTATGTGTCTTGTTATGGCTGCAATGATAATGCCATGTAACAGGCAGCTATAAAACTTTGGTGGCATATAAGACTGTATTGCTTGTGTGCTGGGATGATTGACGTTTGGCTCATCTTGGTTGGGCCTGGCTGGTGCCTGCTGGGCTGTCTCATGCATCTGTGGTTGGTTGGGGTCTCTGCTTCATTTGGGCTGGGCTGAGTCTGCTTCGCTGGGGCAGCTCTGCTTGCAGGACCTCTCATCCTTCTTGTGGAGCCAGCAGGATTGCCTGAGCATATCCTCATAAGAATGGCAGAGGCCTCAGAGTGAGTGGAAGTACGCAAATCTTCTTGAGGCCTAAGCTCTGAATGGGCACACTGTCACACGGACCTCATTCTAAGAAATTCGCGTAGCTGGACTCAGATTCAAGGGCCGGAAAATAGACTTCACCTCTACAGCGAGAGGGCCCACAAAGTCATATGTCATGGTGCAGAGATAAAGGGAATGGTGAAAATTCGGAGCTCTTAATGTCGTCTCTACAATGTGTGAGCTGAATCTTAATCGCTGTGTTCTACATGCTAATTCCAAGGTTTATTTACCTGTATTAATATATACGCTCTCAAATGGCAGTTTGCATACCCTGATTCCGAAATAGGAAAGGGTCACTGCCAAAATACACATTTCCTCCACTTAGCTCCCAGTACTTTGGCTCACTTCATCAGGGGCAGTAAGCTTTCATTCCATAGATACAGCTGAGGCCTAACATGCAAGTTGAACCCCTGATTCATCACCACCATCGTCGCAATCATCATTGAGGCTGCGTACTGAGCATTTACTCTGCACCAGGCGCCTCACATCCAGTGAATTTCATTCTGTAGGATAATCCATCGAGGTAGGTTTATGGGCATCATTTTGTAAATGAGGACACTTGGGTTAAAGGAAATGCCATGACTTACCCAGGACACTCAATGGCATAAGAGCCATCCCTGAGACGGGCTTGATTGGGGTCCATGAGGAGAGATCTTCTGACAACCCCTTCCGGGTTCTATAGCTCTATGCTCTGCTCACCTCTCGGGTCTGGTAGGGCTCCCTGTACCACCTTTTATTCCTCCATGGCTGCCCTGGGGGCTCTGCCTCCTTTTCTCCTTGAGCTTCTCTTTCTTTTCTACTTTCTTTCCCCCAGAGCTTGGCCATCCTCTCAACCCCCCACTCTCTGATGTTCTCTCGCTGTTTGTCAGTGGAGAGGAGCAAAAGTAATACCCATCAGGAAGTGGCAAATGGGATTTCACTGAATTGTTTCAGTCAGAGAACTTGGTCAGTGGTTCTTCATGCCCGTTGAGAGGGTTCCTTAAAGGAACTTGGAACAAGCAACTTTGGAGGAGTAGTATCCCCCGTGGGAGTGGACTCTGGTGAGGTGGGAGAGGCAGGGGCTGCTCCTCATTTGGGTTACCCTCTGCGGAGGGGGAGGAGGGCAAGGAAGGTTGTTGGGGTCCCGATGCACCACAGGCTTTAGTGAACAGCTCTTCTGTTTTCTTAACCCATATCCTCTTCACTCCTTAGGGTTTAAACATGCGCCCAAGAGGCTGGTCTTAACCAATGACAGCCATCCATGTATATGCAGAATCACTCCTCTCTGAGAACCAGGGCTTTGTTTAGTTGATAATCCTGGGTCCTTCTTTCTCCAAGACGAGTCCTCTCCCAGGAGTGTCCCCAACCCCAGCCTTCCCCTTCACTAGACCTCTCTTCAGTCCTCAAACTCACTCAGTCAAGTATAACCCCCTACTGTGGTCTCAGAAAGGGCAAATATCAGAGTCAGGGGGGTCCCAAGGAGTCATCCGGTACCTTTGCAGATGGGGAAACCCAGCACAGCTCTGAACAGGGGCTCCTTCTCATCTCTTCCCTGATGTGAAGGCTGGGAGGGCATCATCAAGCACAGTTTACCACAGAGGCTGGGAAAGTTTGAACCAGGGTCTGGCCCAGGCTACCAAGGAAGGAGAAGGAGGATGTGTTAGTTAGAGTTGTCTGCTGTGAGAAACAATCCTCAGATCTCAGAGGCTTAGCACAAAAGCTTAGTTCTTGCTTCCATAAAGCCCACTCTGGCTCTTATTGGTCAGGTGGGCTCTGCTGAGCCCTCTTCTTCAAGCAAAGATGCAGAGACTTAAGTTTTTTCCACCCAGTGGTTACTTCAGGCCTTGAAGTTCTCCACCAGGTCACCTGCCAGCAGACATGGGAGAGGGACAGAGGGGAGGATGGCTTGGCAAATTTTAGGGTCAGACCTGGAAGATGTAAACATCATTTCTGCCCATATCCTACTGGCCAGAAGAAGTCACACAGTCCCACCTAGAAGAAAAGAAGCTTGGAAATTGTAGTTTAGCAGCATTCTCGGGAGGAAAAGGAGAAACTGGGGGAGCATTTTGCCAATCTCTGCTTCAGAGGGTCTGAGCGGGATTCAGGAGCCAAGGTGTCAGAGTGTATGGTAGATTGGATAACTGAAACCAATTATACATGCGTATTTTTTACCGTGTGACTTTGTAGTATCTCCTACTGTAATTTGCAGAATATACTTCTCCATCCAATATTTTTGGACTTGGCCATGTGATTTGCATTGTCCAATGGAATGCTGGTGAACATGATGTGAATGCTTTAAATGTTCTTGCATGATTTAGGTTGGCCTCTTACTCTCCTGTAATCCACTATTGCAAAGAATGGGTAGCCTCTGGTTCCAGGATGAAGACATATGTAACATACATGAACTCAACCCACAGGGTGGCGTCAAGCCCAACTGAGGCCAGATATCCCAGCTGAACACTTGGTTACCTACACGGGTTGTAAGCCACTAGCATTAAAAAATTTTTTTATTTGTTTTCCTAGAAGCAGCTGCTTTTTAAAAAATTTTATTGAAGTATAGTTGATTTACAATGTTGCGTTAGTTTCTTCTGTACAGCAAAGTGACTCAGTTATATGTGTATTCTTTTCCATTATGTTTTGTCACAAAATAGTGAATATATCAATAGTTCCCTGTGCTATACAGTATGACCTTGTTTATCCATCCTATATATAATAGTTTGCCTCTGCTAATCCCGAACTCCCATTCCTTCCCTCCCCTCCCCCCCTCCCCCTTGATAACGACAAGTCTGTTCTCTATATCTGTGAGTCTGTTTTTGTTTCATAGATACATTGATTTGTATCATACTTTAGATTCCACGTACGTGATATCATATAGTATTTGTCTTTCTCTTTCTGACTTACTTCGCTTAGTATGATCATCTCTAGGTCCGTCTGCCACTAGCACTTTGAGGTTGTTTATTACACAGTATTAATTTAATATCACAATAGCTAATTTCAGGGAGGGAGAGAGTTTGAGTGTGAGGACCAGGAAGAACAGGAGGATGACCTAAGTGGTCTGGGAGAGAGGAGCGTGTAGCAGTCAAGACACTAAAGCTTTGAAGTCCAGCATTCCTGGGTTCAAATCCCATTTTCCCATGTCCACCACTTATGAAAATCACATGGATAGCTTGACCTATCCATCTTTGACCCTGCTTTTCATTCGTAAATTGGGGATAATCATGAAACCAACTTCAAAGAATTGTTGTAAGAATAAAATATGATTATGTAAGTAAAGAGCTCAACATAGGGTCTGATATTCCCTTTACTTGAAAATTCTCATCTTATTTTTCTCTCTGTGCACTCCCACCAATCTTTTCTGCCTAGTTAACTCTTTTTTTCAGCTTTATGGAGGTATAATTGACAAATAAAATTGTAATATCTTTAAAGTGTACCACGTGATGATTTGATATACGTATACATAGTGAAAGGATTCCCACAGTTGAGTTAATTAGAACATCCATCATCTCACACATTTACCTTTCTTTGGCGTGTGTGTGTGTGTGTGTGTGTGTGTGTGTGTGTGAGAATACTTAAGTTCTACTCTCACGAAATTTCAATTATACAATACAGTATCAACTAGAGGCACCAGGATATACCTTAGATCCTCAGACCTCAGTTTTCTTGTAACTGAAAGTTTATACCTTTAAACCAACCTCTTCCTATTTCCACTACCTTCCAGCCTCTGGTAATCACCATTCAATCTGAAATGATATACATATAGATTTTATAGGAGATGTAATTAAAAGTTTGCTCCTGGTCTCTTCTGTCAGGTTGTACATACTGAGAGGGCTGGGACCATATCTGTCTCAAGCACAGTGCCTGGCACATAGTAGGAGCTCAAAAGATGAATAAAAGCAATTACTAATAAGTAGCAGTGATTGTGATCATTTTGTTTTTAACATCTTTATTGGAGTATAATTGCTTTACAATGGTGTGTTAGTTTCTGCTGTATAACAAAGTGAATCAGCTATACGTATACATATATCCCCAAATCTCCTCCCTCTTGCGTCTCCCTCCCACCCTCCCTATCTCACCCCTCTAGGTGGTCACAAAGCACCAAGATGATCTCCCTGTGCTATGTGGCTGCTTCCCACTAGCTATCTATTTTACATTTGGTAGAGTATAGATGTCCATACCAGTCTCTCACTTCATCCCAGCTTACCCTTCCCCCTCCCCGTGTCCTCAGGTCCATTCTCTACATCTGCGTCTTTATTCCTGTCCTGCCCCTAGGTTCTTCAGAACCTTTTTTTTTTTTTTTTTTTAGATTCCATATATATGTGTTAGCATACGGTATTTGTTTTTCTCTTTCTGACTTACTTCACTCTGTATGACAGACTCTAGGTCCATCCACCTGTTGTGATCATTTTTATCCTACACAACTTCCTTTGCTCTGTGCATGATTCATTGGGGAACTGGATTGATTTAAAGGGTGCAGGTAAGTTTTGGCACGTCTGGGCTAGAATTCAGGTCTCCCTATTTCTAGACTGGTGTTCTCTGCTCCCTACACCATCCCCTCCCACTGTGCCATTCCAGAGCACAATCTACATGGCAGGCTTGGAAGCCTGCCTCCCTGCCTGAGAGGATTAACCAGCAATCCATGCCCCAGCCTCCCATTTACCCACCAATGGATGGAAACATGCTCCCTTGGTGTCTAACACTTCAGTTCGCATTTCATTTTAACTTTTCTGTGCATGCTGTCTGGCGTCCCCAAATTGGCCTTTGTGGAGAAATAGATAACAGCTCATGCATGCAAGGCACATATTCCTTCCATAGGACATTAGGCTGGCTATTGAAGTGACTCTGGTTGGAAAGGAAAGTTCTGTCTGTAACTGAGGCAAGCACAGATGAGTTGATGCTTTCGTATGTGTATTGGGGTAGATAATGCTATTTCCCCCCCTCCCTGTGTCTCCAGCTCTCGGCAGCCCATCTCTCTCCTAAGAGCTATCTGCAGCAGCAACTTTCTTTCAGGAATTCTTATTCATTCATACACTGAAAATGAGGAAAGAGGGGGTAACTCTCTTCTTCGACTGCTGCGGTCTAGTCCAGAGGTCCCTGGTCTGAAGTCAGGAGACCTACATCCTGGTCTAAGTTCATCCAGGGTCTCCTTGAGTGAACAAGCACAAGGCAGTTTTTTTCTTCACGTTGTTGTTTTCCCAATATATTGGGTGTC
Organism: Delphinus delphis; assembly: GCF_949987515.2. Classification (NCBI taxonomy): domain Eukaryota; kingdom Metazoa; phylum Chordata; class Mammalia; order Artiodactyla; family Delphinidae; genus Delphinus; species Delphinus delphis. The sequence goes on from NC_082688.1 coordinate 14,348,329, forward strand.
CTATGTTAATGCCGCCCTTAAAGGAGTAATGAGGGACACGGCATGGACATCCATGAGGTACCTTCAATATGCCCAGCACTTAACATTCATGATCTCATTGAATACTCACAACAACATTATGATCTCTTTTTCTATACAAGGAACCAGGTTCAGAAAGGGAAGGTAACTCACCTGATGTCACAGAGCTTGGGAGGATTCAATACCATATTTTCCCCACAACACTGGGGCGATGAGATGTTGAGATTGTAACTGTGTCACAGGAGTTGAGGTACAACTTTAGGGTAATATTCCTGGGAAATCAGGTGCAAGGTAGAATAGGGAAGACCCAGAATAATATTAATGAGAAAAGAATATCTTCACTGCTTGATATTCTGTTTCACAGTATTGATAGAGCTTTTCCTCATTCATTTTTCTAATTTGAGCTTCACACATTATCCAGATGAGGAAACTGAGGCTTATAGAGACTGACTTCTGGAATCTATATATATATACACAGACAGTTAGTGATAAAGTTGGAATTCAAATTCATGCGCCTGACCCTCAAGCCCAGTGCTCTCAGCCACAGTTCACAGAGTCAGAGTTCCTCAGAAGAGGTTTGTGTGATGATGATGAAGAAGAAGAAGAAGATGATGATGATGGTGATGATGGTGATGGTGGCAACAACATCAGTGATGATGACAGTGATGTTGATGATTGTAATGTTGCAAATAATGATGTAATAATGATGAAGGTGAGTAAGATGGTGTTGATGATAGCGATGGTGAATCTCACTTGAATCTAGGTCCAGGGCTGGCCCAGGGCACTGTGGACAAGAGGCATCTTTCAGGTAGCTCCTTAAATGATCAATGGTCTGTAGCCTGAACTTATCTTTCCAGCTTCATCTCTACTCATCTTTCCCAACCCTCTGCTTTAGAGGAGTTGGTTTGCTCTCTTAAAACACATATTGCCAAGTCCAGATACTCTCTGACCGCCCTCAGTAGGAAGCAACCCTGCTGAGACCTTGATCTTGGACTTCTAGCCTCCTGAGCTGTGAGACTAAATTTCTGTTGTTTAAGCAACCCAGCTTGTGGTACTTTGTTAAGGCAGCCCTAGCAAACGAATGAAACCACATGTGGCTGTTTAAATTTAAATTAATCAACATTAAACATTTAGTTCCTCAGTCACACTAGTCACCTTTCAACAGCTTAACGGCTATATGCAGCTATTAAGGCTAGTGGCTACTGTATTAAAAATGCAGATAGAAGAGTTCCAGCATCACAGAAATTTCTCTTGGGTGGTGTTGGGCGGGAGTGATCATTCTGAACCCTGACTGCATATTAGGCTATCCAAGGAGATTTAAGAAAATCAAATGCTTTATTGTGAGATGGAGATTCACATAAAGTTACAAGAAATAATACAGAGAGATCCTGTGTACCCTTTACCAACTTGCCCCCAACAGCACCATCTCTACTATGTTAGTCAAAGATCACAACTAACATACTGACATTGATCTACTCAGATCAGAACATTTTATTGCCACAAGGATTCCTTCTGGTACCGCCCCCCTCCCCATTTTAGCGACTCTCAACTCTCCTTGGTGAAAAAGAGAGGAGAGACATATTCCAGGTACAGCGAATGACATGTAAAAATGACCAGAGGAAAAAGAGAACTTGCGGGGTTCTGAAATTAATCCACCATAAACGAAACATGAGAGGGGGGAAGGTGGCAGAATTATTTCCCTGAGAGATGGACTAATTTGGATCAAGATAACACTTTCCCTACTGCCCAGAAGAAAGCCACAAGCAGAAAGAGAAGTAGTCTATCTTAGAAAAAATGTGTAAGCATTGCATTCACTGGGTCCCTGGTTCACTTAGAAAAGTTTGTTGGCTGGCAACTCCTTGTAGCTAAAAAATCTTGTAATGTGATAAATCAATTGCTTTCTACTTGGAGGAGTTTATTACCAATTGGGCAGAAAGGGAAGCCATTGGGGTTGCTGAAGTCATTCCCATACTTGGAGATGTCTTAAGTGGGAGGGTTGAACACAAGGGATCCTCTCCCTTCCTGCCCTGGAAGTTTTCCTCCTATGATCTCACTTCCCAGAGGGAAGAAAAAGCAGAGAAATGGGCTGTGAATCCCATTTATATTCATTAACACCCTAAAGATGAAAAATACCTTTCCATTATCCCTGGGATAATTCAAGCCCATTGCATAGGAAAATGTTATGTATTTTTGTCATGGTAATCTCAGGGGCAAGAGATTAAGACTTACACCGTAGAGCAAACCAACGGTGTCCTGCTGGGAACTTTCCAGGCCCATTCATGAGTCGGGTTTCAGGACCAATATTAAAGCACTTAGAGAATAGTCTTTCCAAACTGATCCCCAGAGAAGTATCAGGTTCCCTAGATTAGCTGAGGAAACTAGAGACACTCAAAGAGGCAAGGGAGGGGCTTCTTCACGCTGAAGCACACCCTTAGTTTCCTGAAAACCACTGGATAATAATGAAATATACTGAACATGTATTGAATTCTTACTCTGTGCTAAGAACTGTGCTAACCTAACCATCCAGGCCTCCATTTCATCTTTGCTGCTGAATTTATCTATTTAAAATATTTTTTGGGAATTGAGGTGCAACATATACAATATATATGGTAAGGGGTACTTATTGGATCAATGTCAAGTGTACACTTTAGTGAGTGTTTATATAAGTGTACTCCATATGACCACCACCCAGATTGAGACATAGAATATTCCCAGAACTCCAAAGTTCCTTTGGCCCTTCCAAGGGAATTATTCTTCTGACTTTAATCACCTTATCTTAGTTTTGCCTTTTTGAAATTCATGTGAATGGACTTGTCCAAAATTACCTCATCAAGAAGTGGTGGAGTGGAGACTCAGGGCCAGGTCTTTCTAATGACAAAGATAGAATCCTTACCTACTGGTCCCAAGGGTGAGAAGACCCTCCTGAAACAAGGATGAGGTGCATCTATTAAGCTGGGGATATTTGAGAGTTCAAGGAAGTAGGAGCCTGTATTAGTTTCCCAAGGCTGCCGTAACAAGTTACCACAAACTTGTGCTTCAAACAACTGAATTTATTCTCTCCCAGTTCTGCAGTTCAGACATCTGAAATCGAGGTGTTGGCAGGACCACTTTCCCTCTGAAGACTTTGGGGGAAAATCTTGTCTTGCCTTTTCCAGTTTCTGGAAGCCCCAGGCATTCCTTGGCTTGTGGCAGCATCACTCCAATCTCTGTCTGTTTTCACATGGACTTCTCTTCTGTCTGTCTCTTCCCCTTCTGTCTCTTATAAGGATAGGTGTCATTGGACTTAGAGTCCACATGCTTAATGCAGGGAGATCGCACCTTGAGCTCCTTAATTACATCTGCAAAGACCCTTTGTCCAAATAAGCTCGCGTTCACAGTTTCCAGGTGGATACATCTTTTGGGGGGCCACCGTTCAACCCACGATGGAGTTGACAGGCAGTCCTGGGCTTGAATCCTGAGGCAGTCACCTGCTAGCCTGGTGATACTGGAGAAGGTGGTACATCTCTCTGAACCTTGATTGTACTAGTGGTGATACGGGGATGCTAATATGTCACTCAGAGATCCCCATGAGATGCCGTGATTCGATGAATGGAAATCCCCGGTCCCAACCTGGCACATACGGTTGACTAACAACTGCTTTTATTTTTACCGTCACTAAAGACAGCTTTCTGAAATGCGCCTGCTTCTCAGTCAACTCTAAAGGTCTTTACTGGGGGCTACCGATAAAGTGGGTCCAAGAGGGTGCTGAGTAATCAGGTTGGTAGTGGTAGAAGAAATGAAAAATTCTACCCCAGTTAGAGTCACACCCAGTATTGTGGGAAGGACATATCCACATGGACATATTAGAATTGCATTTTTCAAATTGTAGATTGAGATCCTTTGGTGATCATGAAATCAGTGTAGCAGGTCTCCAACCAGGACAGAATCAAACAGAAATTACGAGATGCAGTAGTGTAGTGGATCTGCCTGGATTTGATTCTTGGCTCTGCCATTTTCTGGCTCTGGGACTGTGGGCAAATTATGCAAGAGAATCTGAGCCTCACTTTCTTCATCTATAAAATAGGTATAATTATAGCAGTCACTTCGTAGGGATAAGTTATTATTTATAAAAAATTTAGATTATAGGGCATAGGAATTGCTCTAGGTGTTTGCAGTTATTAACACGTGCAGGAAGGATATTATTTTGTTTACACTCTGTGTGTTGTTATAGCTATTGAAATAGACATATGCCTGCACAGGACCAGGATGTAAAATATATTTCTTACTGTGAGTTTTGTGTTTCTTATTCTGATCACCCAGTCCATGCCTCGCAGTGGGCAATGTTCAGGATCTCACTGACTCTTTCACCTAGGCGGTCTGCACTGAGGCTCAGCGTGCGTTCAGAGCTTTGCCCTGCCTCTCTGTGGTGACAGCCATCTCCGTTCCAGTGGGTAGCACTGGAGCTGAGCCCGCCTCCTCTTGGCCCCAAGCTGGACAGTTGTTCCTTGGCTCTTCAAGGTTGGTGAGTCAGGCTGCAAAGTGGTTTTTTCATTTTGGGTTTGTCTGTTGGTGTACGTACGCCTGTCCCCTCTGAGCCTTTGGTTGTTGTCATCTTTCCTTTTTCCTCTCACTAATAAAATCTAATCTAATTTCCAGTATATTTAACTGAAATTTTACTTCCAGGGTTGGGTCCTGCCAAATTGCCACTGGCTCTGGGGACCTCAGAGAGAGACTCAGTCTGGCAAATCGATCTCAAGCCAGGGAATTGCCCTAATATTCGTGCTGATTGCAGCAAACGAATAATAAAGGCACATCTTGAGCTTCCTGGGGATCGATACCCCTGAAGAGGGGAGACAAGGGCTGCTGCCCAGGCAGGATCAGCTCTGAGAGCAGGTTGCTCCCAGCTGGTCTGGAATGATAACCAACCACAGACTGACAGTGGAGACAAATGCTGCCCCTCCCTGTGGACAGCCCCCGTCTTCTCCATTCCAGAGCTGTTCTGTTTCCACAGACTACTAGAATATCAGGACAAGAGGAATCCTTGGGATTGGGCAGAAAGGTGTGTCCCCAGATTCTGCAGAAATGGGGCCAGGCTGTCCTAATAACTCACATTGCCACCTGTTGAATGCTGATGACATGCCATGCTCTGAGGAAGAGTCTTTAAGAACTTACACAAACGTTCATGAAGAAGTTATATAATCTCATTTAATAAAAGATGACATTGGGGCTCAGAGAGGTTCATTAACTTACTCAAGTTCACACAGCTACCAAGAGCCAGAGTTGGTATTTGAACCCAGTGTGTCTGACTTTTGAGGTCTGAATGTGGTCTGTGGATCAGCTGGGTTACTATCACCCGGGGGCTGGTGAGGAATGTAGGACCCAGGCCCCTTTCCAGGCCTTGAATCATAATCTGCCTTTTAACAAGATCCCCACGTGGTATGTGGTACCTTAATGTTTGAGCTGCATGAATCTAAAGGATTTTCCTTCCCGTAGCTGTGTCTCCCAGAATTTGGCCGTTACTAAGTAAACAAACTCATGAACTAATTAACTAATGAACAAATAGACACAATTCAAGTTGAATTCCAGGGTCAAAGAATCATCTTCAGAAGCCACTTCATCTTCACAGTGGCATCACTCAGCTTCTCTTATTAGTGGGAGAGGAAGGTGGTTTCTTTTTCTGGAGTTGGATAGAAGATGCCTGGGGTTGCAAAGACTAGGGAGCAAACGTACTTCATTGCCCCATTTTGTTTCTGTCCCAGGGAGCCCAGATGCCGACTGACCATGAAGGGCTGGGACAGGAGGGAGCTTCCCCCAGGAGGTGGTGACATTGTCAGCAGTCATGCATCCTGTGTTCACGCGTGCCAAGCACCTGGCTGAGGGCTCTACATATGCAGTGGCCATGGTAAGAGTCCAGAGACCCAGAGGGACAAAAACTGAACCGTCACTTCCTTTCTTTTTTCCTACCTGAACTAAGCTTTTATTTTGAGCCCCCAGTTTGGTGAATGGCAGAAACCGAACCTCAGGCCCTTTGGGTACCACCTTGCCCCAGGGTTATTTCCTAAGTTCCGGGGACCTCTCAGGGCCTGGAGGCATTGCGGGACCTGAAGAGGGTATGGGTATCTGGTACCAGGTATGCTGTCATCTATCCACCTGCTGGTTGCCAGGATATCCTGGTTCCCACCCCATGGTCCCTGTGGGCTTGCGCTGGGTCCTCCTTCCTCTGGATGGCAAAGCCTCCTCTGATGGTCTTGTCAGTTACATCCTCACTGCTCTGGCCCCAGAAACTTTCTGTAGTTCCTGAGCCACCTGGGAGCAAAGAATGCTGGGAGGTGGTCTCTGGCCCTTCTGCCCAGACCTGAGACAGTTCCTTCTGTGGAATGATTTTTTGAGGCGGTGAGGAGGGCCACAAGTCCCCTTTGCTCTCAGATCCCGGAACCTATCTGGAATTTATCACCCTCCCTTCTCCCCCACCCCACACGGAGACCTGGGCTGTTGGGCAGGATGGACACTCTTTCTCAGGAAAGCCCCAAGTCTACTCACTCAGTGTTTCTCAGAAGTCTTCTCTTCTGCTTGGAGAACGGGAAGATTTGCTCTGAGTCAACAGTGTTTTCCCCAAGTCGATACTTACGTCCTAGCTTTCTTAGGGTCTAGGCTTTTCAGCCTTTCTCTGCATTCCTACCTGGTATCCTTTCCCTACTGCAGCGAGAGCCCGGGGGACTAGCCACACTTCATCCTGGGTGGGAGGGCTCAGCATCGTGTGGGACAAGAAAAGTCCTTAGATTATATTCAAAGTATTATCTCATTTAATCCTGCAGGTCTGCAAGTGAGTTAATACTATGATTACTGCTCCCATTTGGAAGATAGGGAAACTGAGTCCTAAAAGGGCAAAAGATTTGCCCAAGGGCAGAGTTGACAAAATTAACAGTTAAAAAATCTGGAGCTAAGACTCAAACTCAAGACTGACCCATGTCTAGAGCCCAAGAATGTGAGCCAGATCATGGAGGTTTGAATCTTAGTGCAACCACAGCTGTGTGTCTTTGGCAAATTTCCTAACCTACCTGAACCTCTGTTTCTTAATCTATAAAATAGAGATAATGGTGATGGGACCACCCTATGGAGGTGATCCATAGATAGTCCTTACAGAAATTTCTAGCACATGTAATTGGTCAATAAAGTTCAGCTATTATTATTAATAATAATATTACTATTACTATAAAGTTCAGCTATTATTATTATTACTATTATTATTTTAAATTATATTGTCTTCTAACCCAATAGAACATAGCACCATTTATTGTCCTAAAACCTTAGAGTAACAAGATGTCAGAATTGAAAGAAAGGGACTTTGGAAATAACCCAATCTAACCTCCTTATTCCGCAGATGGCAAAACTGAGGTTCAGAGAGGGAAAGAAGTTACCCAAGAACACACAGCTTAGTAAAACAGTAGATGATGCCATTTAAAAGGACTGCTTTGGGTGAAAGGTAAAGAGGAAATTTTGCAAAGATTGATTCGGAGATGCCTGGGGTCATTCAGTGGAGACATCTAGCCACAGTTGAACATACAAGTTTCAGCTCAGGGGAGAGATCTGGGCTAGAGCATGAGATCAGGGAGTTGCTGGCATATGGGTGGCCCACACCCCACGGGGTGGCTAACATCACCTTGTGGAGGATTGAGGATTGGTAAGAAAGGAAGGTGGGCAGAGGAAAGGGAGAGCAGAGATGATGGCTGTTGAGGAGACTCCGGAAGGAAGAGATGGGGACACCAGCAGAAAGCCAGAGAGGAAGGAGCTGCCTCTTTCCATTGTAAGAGAATGAGCTTTGGGGAAGCCAGGTAGAGAAGGAAAGGAAAGGGAAGGAGGTTAAGTCAGGGAGCAAAGTTTGGTCAGGTCTAAGTAGGGGCTTGGGCAGGGAGGTAACCCTCGCCCGTGGTCCCGGTGAGGGTTAACAACATTCAAGCTGTCTGCTGGGGACCACGATGATGATTAATTTCATTGACCACCTTCAGTGCTTGGAATTATAATCGATTATCCACAACTATTTTTTTGGAAAAAAAAAAAGAGCTTTATTGTAAATTGTCTTTGTTTCTTGCCATGGAATCAGAAATGAACCAGGTGACCGCTCCCCATTGGCCAGTCTTGGTCATGCTCCCACATACTCAGTTGCTTCCTTAGAGGCTCAGACTCAGAGCTGGAAGAGGTCTTACAAGGTCAGTCACTTGGCTTCCCTTCCAGGGCAGCAATCTCTGTGCGACATTCTAGGCACGTCAGCCTCCAGAATCTGCTTGCACACTGTGGTGGAGCCCACTGCCTCCTCAGACATCTATTCATGGTTTAGTAGCTGTGATTCTTATCTAGTTCTTCCTGACATTGACCCCTTTCTGAACTTTCACCTGATTGACCTCCATCTTGCAGTCATAACTGAAGCATCTAATTCCCATCTCCAATTGACTTTCTTGTTTGAAAAGGTCTCTTGCGAGAGATGCACAAAGGCACAAACAAAAGGAATGCCCTGACGCCTGCCCTGCTTCCGCAGCCCCTGTCCTGAATCACCCCGGCTCACTCGCCTGCCCCTCTCATTACTCTGCCAGTCTCTTCATTGATGACTCTGTGCTCTTAGATTTCCAATCTTGGGTTTCATTGAGTTAATCATTAGTTTGAATCCTGGCTTCCTTACACACTAGCTGTATTCTCTGTGCAAATTTCCTACACTTTTTAAGCTCCATTTGGGAAATGAAGATAATAATTGAACCAACCTCATAGAATTCTTGTAATGAGTAAATGAGACAATGCATATAAAGTGTTCAACAACTGATGAACACTCAAACAGGTTAGCTAGCTCTTATTGATTTATTTATTTTAATTCAATGAGCACTTACGGTGGTTACTATATACCAGCTACTGTTCTAAATATTTTGGAAATACTAGTATTTCCCTGTGAGGTCATTATCATGACCCTGTGAGGTATAAACATTATCATGCCCTTTCTACAGATGAGAAAACTGAGATGCAAAATAAATTCTTATGTATTGCACTAATATTTATTGTTCATGGTGTCAGTTAGCTTTTGCTGTATCACAGACAACCACAGAACCTCAGTGGCATCTGCTAGGTTTAACTGATCTGGGTGGGGCTCCACTGGGTGGTTCTGCTGGTCTCAGCTGGGCTCACTCGGGAGTCTACACTTTCACTGGGGACTCTGCTGTAGGGTGGGGCTGGCTGGGGGAACTTAGCTCTGCATCATGGGTCTCTCAGCCTCCTTCTGGGAGTAGTGGGTTCCCTCGGGGATATGCTGCTCCTGGTAGAGGCAGAAGCACAAGAGGAAGCAAGTTCAGTTGCACACATGCTTCTCAAGACTGTTTGTGGCATCTGCAAACATCCTGCAGTAGGCAGACTTCTAAGACGGTCCCCAGTGATCCTCACCTCTGGGCACTTGTATCCCGGGTAATCCCTTCCCCTGAGTATGGGCAGGACCTGTGACTTGCTTCTAACTGATAGAACACAGCAAAGGTGATGGGCTTTTGTGGTTAGGTTATGGGAGTTTGTGGCAGATTCTCTCTTATTATCTCCCTGGCTTATATGCTTTGAAGTGGCCCATGTGGCCGGGAACTGAGGGCAGCCTCCAGCCAACAGTCTGCGTGGCACTGAATTTGCTAACAAAACACATGAGCTTGGAAGGAGAACCTTCCTCAGTTAGGCCTGGAGATGACCACAGGCCAGCCGACAACATATTGTGGCCCTGTGAGAGGTCCTGAAGCAGAGGACCCACTAAGCCATGCTGAGATTTCTGCCCCTCAGACACTGTAAGATAATAAATACGTGCTGTTTCAGGCTCCTAAGTCTGGGGGTAGTTTGTTACAGCAGCAAAACAGGTAAATAACACACATCCCTATGGTCAAAACGATCACACGGTCAGGCCTGGAGTGGGGAATTGTGCTCCTAGTGAGAGAGTATTACAGAGTCACAAGAGAAAGGGTGTGGGTCCAGGGAGGGGTGGAGAACTGGGGTCGATAACACAGTCCACCATGAGCACCTACGACATGCCTGGAGGTGTGGACACAGGAGATGCAGATCTGAACAAGACCTTGGCCTTGCCCTTGGAGCCCACGAGCTCCTGGAAGAGCCAGAGATGGCTTTTGGAGTTTGAGTAATAATTTGCTCAATGAGCACTTGACCCCGATTCCGTGTGGAGCTTCCTGAAAAAGTCACCACCCTTCCCCAGGAATTGATACAGAGAGCCTGGGACCATCCTCGAGGCACTCTCTGTAGTGGGGAGAGCCCAGGTGCCTTGGAATTGCAGCTTCAGCGGCCCCAGCCCTTGCCAACTCTGAGCAGAGACCTGCAGGCAATGAAAGTCATCTGTCCAATAAGCAGGGCCGGGCAACCGTGGAAACCAAAGCCTCATCCACCACTGATGGCAATCAAGAGAACTGGCGGTGTTTGGGCCGGGAAGAAGGCATGGAGGGAAGTGACAGGCATTAGAAGCCTGATGTTGCCAGGGGGAAAGGTGACATACACTCTTTACCTACTTTGTGTTGGGACTGAGCTGGACAGCATCTCTTCTGAGCATCACAATGGCTCCATGAGGTAGACTTATTATTCCCATTTTGCAGGTGGAAAAACTGAGGGCCAGGAAGAGTGAAGTCACTTGCCCAAGGTCAGATTTGAACCCAGGTCAACTCAAGCCAAGCCCGTGTTCTTTCCATAAGGTGACATTTTATTCCATCTTCCCCTTATCTTCCATTCACCCTGATTCTTTAATTCGAGAACACTGGGTCTGGTGCAGTACAAAGAGCCATGGAGTCAGAGAGTCCAAGATTCTAACTGCCTCTGGCATGACTCCCTGAATGATTCTGGCCATCGTCACGCCCCTTGTGTAAGCCTGGTTTTCCCACCTGTAAAAGGATAGGTTTGGATTTTATTGGGGATGTCAGATAAGTTTTGTTTTGCATGCCAACTGCATGGATGATGGTCGCAGCTGATGGGTGATATTGACGGGGTCTGTGAAGCTGGATTTGAGCTCAGTGGAAAAGAATCCTGTGTGGGTCAGTGAGGTCTGCTGTAGGTGTAGACTATGGGAGTAGATGATCTCCAAGTTCTTTTCAACGTCTTTGAGTTTGTGACTCTTTTTTTCTACATTCCTCTTTTTTCTTTATGGGCTTTTATCAGGTAAAAAGCCAATCAAGAGAGGTCCCATCTGCCTCTGCTGAGTATTAAACTGATGTATGCTAATCACAGGCTGGCCGGATGGCCCAAAGATCTGCAGGGGGACAAGACCGCACAAACACCCATATGTTGCTTCTCTGGGGGCACTGTTTTACTGCCTCCAGTAAAGCCCCATTTGTAGTGGGGTGATCCATGAGAGCACCGAGGGCCATGCTTAACCCCGAAAACCATCAACTAAAGGGCCGTAAAGAACCCTGCTAGGGGGACTTCCCTGGTAGCGCAGTGGTTAAGAATCTGCCTGCCAAGGAGGGGGAAACGGGTTCGATCCCTGGTCCGGGAAGATCCCGCATGCCGCGGAGCAAGCCCGTGCGCCACAACTACTGAGCCTGCGCTCTAGCGCCCGCGAGCCACAGCCACAGCTACTGAAGCCCCCGTGCCTAGAGCCTGTGCTCCGCAACAACAGAAGCCGCCACATTGAGAAGCCCGTGCACCGCAACGAAGACCCAACGCAGCCAAAAATAAATAAATTAAAAATAAATTAATTAAAAAAAAGAAAGGGCCCTGCTAGGGCTGTTGACTCCTGGATGCTGCCCAGAGTGCACCTCTCTTCCTCGAATTGGGTCTTCGGCAGACACCAACGCTTGGTCACCCGGGTTCTGCTTTGAGCTTCCCGCCTAGAACATAGATGGGGAGGCACCTACTCTGGTGTTGGGGCACTGGGGGTAAGGGCAGCTTTCCCATGGGTCAGTGGATTTGTTATTTCTGGATCTTTGATGTCGCAGCCACAGCCGGAGAACTGTAGGTAGGTGTTCCGTAGTTAGCAAGGCTGAGGGTCTGCCGGCCGCCCATGCTCCTTCCTGGTGACGTGATGAACCATCACGGGGACCCTGTGAAATGGTTACCCAGGGCAGGCGCTGACTGACTCCGTCCCTGTCTCCTGCAAGGTCAACAAAGCAGCACTAGGGGGAGCTCACACCCCCCCTCCCCTCCCCATGCCGGTCCCTCCAAGCTAGTAAGACACAGCAGTGGGAGAGTGAGGCGAACACAGCAAAGTCACCTGCCAAAGCAGGGCTTCCTGAGAGCAGAGGAAGGGCCCCCTCAGAGCCAACCAGAGGAACAGTCCCCTTCAAGACGCTTTGATGGCTCCAGAGAACACTTTCACTGAATCAAAAATAACTTGCCAACTCCTGCCTCATGGAGTGGGTTTGACACAAATAACTTGCGTGCTTTAGATAGAAAACTATTTGGGTCACCTTCATTAAGGGACTTTGTCCCTCGGGACTGAGGGGGAGGCCCCTGTGGGCCATGGATGCCTCTCCCCGTGGCCACTCGGCACAAGGTAGCTCCAGGCAGGAACACAGCAGAAGGTTCCCTACCCACAGCCCTCCTCTCTGGGGGGAGCCTGGGTCCAGCGTTCCTTTCCCTTACCCTTTAAAAATATTTTATGTTAATTTTCTTAGCCTTATCTCAAAGGTAACACGTTTATTGCGGAATGTCTTAGAAGTATATGCAAGCCAAGAGAAGAAAATAGAATTTGCCCATCACCCCTTAATCTGGAGAGACCACTTTAATATTTTAGTGATGGTATCTGGGAAGGGAGTGGCACAGAGCAGAGGTCCAGGCCCTGGGGTCATCAGATCTGCACCGACTTCTGGTTCTTTCACCGACTAGCTGTGGGGGCAAGTGGCTCAGCTCTTCTGAGCCTCAGTTTACCCATCGGCAAAGTGCGGCTGATAATAGTTTGGGTGCGAGGACTTACTAAGATAACTTACGCTAAGCCCTTCACACAGTGCTGGGCATGTATGAAACACTCTAGAAATTATTGTTGTTCTTACCGTTATCGTCTTGGCACTGGGAGCGTTTTCCCTATCCGGGATGGCGTCTCATGGGGCCAAGCTAACCCAGAAAGGAAAAAAACTGATCTTAGGAGCAGGGACACTTTTTTTCAATCTTGGTGAAATTAAAGGACTCTGGGAGAGAAAGTAACATAATGTCTCAAATAGGAAGTTTTAAACAGGAATTATTAGGAGATGTACATCTCGGTTTTATACGGATCAAAACTCCTTCTTCAAAAATTTAGAGCAGAAGGGAAGCCTTTTTAGTTTAGGTTCGTGCCCCCAGGGTCATATCTTCTTTCGGCTGACCAAAGCAGCATGGCAAAGCTGTTTTCCAATGCAGACCACTTCTGCCTTTTTGGACCAACTGAATCTTGTTTCTGCAGCTGCAAATGATCTAACTCTGAAGTTAGGGGTTCAGGCTGGATAGGGATAGAGTTTACGATCCTGTCAGAGGTCAAAAAAATCACAGGGAAGAAAGACATGGAACGAAACAGGGACTTACTTTTTTTTTTTTTTTTTTTTTTTGCCGTACGCGGGCCTCTCACTGTTGTGGCCTCTCCCATTGTGAAGCACAGGCTCCGGACGCGCAGGCTCAGTAGCCATGGCTCACGGGCCCAGCCGCTCCGCGGCATGTGGGATCCTCCCCGACCGGGGCACGAACCCGTGTCCCCTGCATCGGCAGGCGGACTCCCAACCACTGCGCCACCAGGGAAGCCCAACAGGGACCTTTTTAAGCAATGGGCTAGAAGCAACGAGGAAGTCCACGTGCAGACATCTGCCTAGTTGATTCATTGCCATTGCCAGATGCTGACGCTGAGGGGGAGAAGGAACCACCCTCTCCCCTGTCTGCCTGGTGGCTTGTTCCGTTCTAAACTAGCCCCGAATGCTCTGCGTTGGCCCAGATGAACGCTCATTTCCTTCCAGACGTTTCTGTGTACAAAGTATACAGGTTCTCACTGTATCTTTAAGGGGCCTCATTCTGCTTTGTAACCTGCTTTTTCCATTTAACTCTGTGGCCAGACACGGCCCTGCTGTCTTTGGGTTCACTTCTCTTGTCATCGCCTGGGGGCAGGGCTGCAAAAATAATACTTCCAGTGTTGCCATAAACTTGACCTCTTCTACGCTCCAAGGACACGGCTTCAGGCCCTTCTCCCGCCTACATCACAGCACGTTCCTTCTCTCCCGGGTCGTCGGCATCGGTGTGCAAACACGCCAAGATCTCTCCTGCATTAAAACAAACAGCCACCAACCAACCCAATTCTACCTGTCCCTTCAGCTGCCTTTTCATTTCTGTTCTCCTTTATAACAAAAATTCTGGCAAGAGCGGTCTTTACGTCTGTCTCAATCCCTCTCCTCCATTTCCCTCTTGCAATAACCTGGTCAGGCTTCTGTTCCCACCACTCCATCCAAACAGGATTTACCAGGGTCACCCAGTACCCATGAACTCTGCTTGGCTAAAGCCAGCAGTCTAGTCTCAGGCCACCTCTAGTTTGTCCTGTTAACATTTGACACAGCTGAACACTTCCTTGTCCTTAAAGCGCTGTCCTCTCTTGATTTCCAGAGCACCTCCCTATCCTGGCCTCCAATCCCTTCTCCTTCACCGGCTCCTTGTCAGTTTCCTGACTGAAGCAGGAGCTGAACCACTGAACCATTCCTGACCCCCTAACGTTGGCGAGCGCCAGGCTCAGCCCTCGTGTCTCTTCTCTTTCCACACCTTCTGCTTTGCCGATCCCATGCGGTCTCCCAAATGCTTTAAGCGCCATCTGCAGCCAATGACTCCCCAGATGACAGTTCCAGGTTGAACCACGTCACTGCCCCGATAGCCAGACTCCTCTGTCCATCTCCACTTTGATTTCTAATGGGCATCTTGAAGGTGACACATCTCAGAGGGAAGTCCTGGTTCACAGCCACTCCAAGCCTGCTCCTTCCTTAGTCTTTCCAACTCAGGTGGGGCGAACCCCCCTTTCACCCTACCACTTGCTTGGGCCAAATGCTTTGGAGTCCCCTTTGACTCCTCTCTTTCTTTCACATGCTCATCCAATTGGTCAGGAACTCCTTTCGGTTTTATTTTCAAGGCAGACCCAGAATCTAATCACTTCTCACCATTTCCACCACCACCTGGTCTAAGCCACCGGCCACCCCTCCTGGATTATTACAATTACCTCCTTTTCTCCCTGCTTCTACCCTGACTCCCTACGCTCTGGTCTCAACCCAGCATCCCAAGTGAAGCTGTAAAAACATAGGGCAGACACTTAGAAATCTCCAACACCTTTCCTTGTACTCCACAAGGAAGCCAAAGTCATTGTAATGACCTCCCAGGCCATTCCTGACCAATTGGATGAGCATGTGAAAGAAAGAGAAGAGTTGTGATCTGTCCCAACCCCATCCCTCCCTGTCCTTTTCTCTGACCTTATCTCCTCTTCTCCCCATTGTTCAGTGCCTCCAGAGGCTCAGCTGCAGCCTTCTTATTCCTCCTTGAACTGGTCCAGCAGCCTGCTCGCCGGGGCCGTGGCAGTGGCCAGATGCCCTTCCCTGGGCTCAAGGTCAGCTCCCTCACTCCTTCATACTTCTGCTCAGACCTTCCAAGTGAGGCCAACTTGACCGGTTTCAGATTGAACCACCCTCCTCCCCAGAGTCCGTAGCCCCTTTCTGCTTTATTTTTTTCCCATAGGGCTCGTCACTGTATTATACTATAGTATCGTAATGATGCCGTAGATTTTACGGAGCATTTATTTTATCGATTGTCCATCTCTCACATGCTAAAGTGCTTATCTTTAGGAGGACAGGGGTGCTTCTGTGCAGCTCCCTGCTGCATCTTCAGTGTTTAGAGCAATGCACACGACACATGGTAGCCACTCATGGAGTATTTATTGGATAAATGGATGAATGAATGAATTCTACACCATGAATATGATCTAGATTAGGATAGTTTGTATAATATCTTTGGCTTCCCTTTAAGCCTTTGGATCACTTTCAAGAATATCCAAAGATTGCAAAGCCATCTTTACTTCTCCTTCTGTTTTTCTTCTAACCTGTCAGTATTTACAGCTACTCATCTGTGTAAATAGTGTTTTCAAGATACTGTACAACAAAAACTAATGAAAATTATCAGGCTGTTTTGATAAACACAAAAAAGTGAAGTCGGGGGGCTATGGATAACAACTGCAGTTTTGTATCAACCTGAGCATCCAATTTATTTAATCAAAACAGCCTTGTTCTTATTGATTGAGTTTATAATAAGTTAAAGTTATCATCTATATTTGTAAAATAAAGTCACGCAACTAAAACATTGCTTTAAAAAAATCAGCTTTGTATATTGCATTCCATGCAAGAGTTTAAAAATAGCTAATAATAAATGTGAAAATCATTGACTTGTAACATAACCTCTAAGAGATCTTTCTTTGTTATTGTCTAAAACCAAGCTGTTTGTTGCACAGCAAGGCTAGGATCGGGGTGAAGATAGAGTAGACCCCTCTTATTCATGGTTTCTCTTTCCATCGTTTCAGTTACCCAAGGTCAACCGTGGCCTGAAAATGTTAAATGAAAAATTCCAGAAATAAACAATCAAAAGTTTTGCACTGCATGTCTTTCTGGGTAGTGTGATGAAATCTCGTGCCGCCTTGCTCCATCCCGCACGGGATCCCCAGCCACGGACACCGTCTGCTCCTGACATCCAACGATGGACATTGACATGATTCAATGATCCAGGATCACCTGAAGCAGGCCCTCCTCCTCCTGACTTATCACCAGAGGGTCAATAGTAGCCTACATCACAGTGCATGCGTCATTCACCTGACTTCATCTTATCAGGTAGGCATTTTATCATCTCACATCATCACAAGAAGAAGAGTGAGTACCATGTGATATTTTGAGAGAGAGAAAGAGGACATTTGCATAACTTTTATTACAGTATATTGTTAAAATGTTTGATTTTATTAATCTCTTACTGTGCCTAACTTGCTGTTTTCCCCAAATCTAGCTCAGAAAAGCTTCCCTGCCTTCCTGTCTTTTTCATAACGTTCTCCTCTATGCCCTGAGTGTTCTTCTATAAAATAATCATAAGAATAGTTGGCATTTATTGGGCATCTACTATACGTTCCAGGCCCTGGGTGAGGCACTTAACATGAATTTTCATATTTAAGCTTCACAACCATAATAGTCTCCCTAGAGACAGATACCATCACCATTTCAATTTTATAGATGAGGAAATGCAGGCAGAGAGAGAGAGAGAAAGTATAATACCTTTCCCACGGTCACATGGTCAGTGAATGTGAGAGTCTACTTCCGAGATGTCTGAGCCATTTTTGCAACCCCAGTGGCAGGCCAGAGCGGGCTACCAAGTAGGAGCCCAGGGAAAGTCGGTGCTCTGACTCAGGTTCAACCAGTCTCTCCATTTACTGAGACCATCCGGGTGTGGATGAGCCCACTTGGTCTTCCAAAGAGTGTAAAGAGCTCTCTGTGTAATTTGCATTTTTCATCTCCTGTTGACAAACTCCGTGAAATCAGTCTGTTCCAAACAGCCTCAGAGCTCTCATTCTCACAAGATCTTTCATTTTTTAATTTTTTTTATTTTTACTTTTTGCGGTACGTGGGCCTCTCACGGTGTGGCCTCTCCTGTTGCGGAGCACAGGCTCTGGACACGCAGGCTCAGTGGCCATGGCTCACGGGCCCAGCCGCTCCGTGGCATGTGGGATCTTCCCGGACCGGGGCACGAACCCATGTCGCCTGCATCGGCAGGCGGACTCTCAACCACTGCGCCACCAGGGAAGCCCAGATCTTTCATTTTGTCCTGAAAATTGTGGCAGAAAATTTCTGAGCTGTTGATATGCCGGGATGGAGTTTATTATCACTAGCAGACCTGATGTTGGGAGCTGTGTGAAAGATCTAGTGAATAATAGGACACTGGCTGGCGCTCATTACTGCTTGTGAGGACCAGGCATGTCCAAGAGGGAATACACAGGAGTCATGGAGGGTCTCTTGCAAAAATGCTGTGGCTGCATCCGGAGCCTCGCCCACTCTTCCCAGGAATCAGACCATCAGAAAATGTACTATAATGTATCAGAAAAAGCTTTAGATGAGGAATCAGAACAGCTGAGTTTGAATTTTTCAGTATGACCTTAACAAAATTACTCTTCCTCTTTGAGCTTCCCTCAGAGGACAGAATTTAAGAATCTTAGGCTGGTATAAGCTATTGATTGATTTCTTTTTAATCAAAGTATAGTTGATTTACAGTGTTGTATTAGTCTCTGCTGTACAGCAAAGTGACTCAGTTATACATATATATATTCTTCTTCACATTCTTTTCCATTATGGTTTATTACAGGATATTGAATATAGTTCCCTGTACTATACAGTAGGACCCTGTGGTTTATCCATTCTATATATCATAGTTTGCATCTGCTAATCCCAAACTCCCAATCCAAACCCTTCCCTACCCTCTGGCAACCACAAGTCT
This sequence comes from Delphinus delphis, assembly GCF_949987515.2. NCBI lineage: Eukaryota > Metazoa > Chordata > Mammalia > Artiodactyla > Delphinidae > Delphinus > Delphinus delphis. The sequence goes on from NC_082688.1 coordinate 14,366,782, forward strand.
GTTCTCTATGTCCGTGAGCCTGTTTCTGTTTTGTAGATAAGTTCATTTGTGTCATATTTTAGACTCCACATGTAAGTGATATCATATGGTATTTGTCTTTCTTATCACTTTGTCTGTCTTGTCGCTTAGTATGATAATCTCTAGGTCCATCCATGTAGCTGCAAATGCATTATTTCACTCTTTTTTTTTTACAGCTGAGTAATATTCCATTGTGTGTGTGTATATATATATATACACCACATCTTCTTTATCCATTCATTTGTCACGGACGTTAAGGTTGTTTCCATGTCTTGGCTATTGTAAATAGTGCTGCTTTGAATATAGGGGTGCAAGTATATTTTCAAATTAGAGTTTTATCCAGATGTCTGCCCAGGAGTGGGATTGCTGGATCCTGTGGCAACTCTATTTTGATTAGTTTTTGAGGAACCTTCATGTATAAGCTATTTAGTCCAATTACTGTCCTGAGGCTTGAGTATCTTCTCTCTCTCTCTCTCTCTCTCTCTATAAATGTACATATGTGTATGTGTGTGTAAATACTTACGTAGATATGTATATACACATCTGTGTATATATGCATCCGCACATATATACATGTAATATTGCTGGTCATCCCTCCTGAGCTGTGAGTGCAGGAGTGTAGGATGGCCGTGGCAGTGACCTAGCCCCAGACAGTTAGCAGCAGGGACCAAGGCTGAAAGGCCCTGGTGTAGAGAGAGAGGCCGAGGTGTTGGTGATGGTTCCTGTGGCCACAGTGTAAGCTAAAGGAATGAAGGAAGAGGAAATCTGTGTCTAGATGGAGGGTATGGGAATTGGTGGGTGGCAGGGGAATAGGGGCACATGCCGATGTAGAACAGCCAAAGAACTGCAAACTCAGAGCAAGAGAGCAAAGCTCCAGGGGTTCATGTAGCTGACGTGCAAAGCCCACCGTGGACCCAGCACCGTCGCGGCTCCTTTGCTCTCCCTGAGGCCTGGCTGTTCAGCTTTCCCCAGGGATGCTAACTTTTAGAGGAAATCACTGAATACCTACTGTATCAGTTAGCTTTTGTTGCATAACATATAACCATTTATTATTTCTCATGAGTCTCAACTTGGCTGGGAGGTCCCGCTGCTCCAGGCCACGCTTGGCTGATGGCACTGAGCCTGCTGGTGTGTCTCTGGTCAGCTGGCGGGTCAGCTGGGGACGGTCGGGTCTGGCACGGCGGTGGCTGGGATGCCTCCTCTTTCCTCCACGTGCAGCTCCCACCCTCCGGAAGCTAGGTCACGGTGGTGGCAGGGTCCAGGTGAGGGAGAGAGAGGTGGAAAAGCGCAAGTGCTTTTTTCAAAGCTTCTGCTCCGGATAAGTCTGTTACTCTCCCATGGGTAGAAACAAGTCACATAGCCCATGCCAGGGTCCAAGTGGGAACAAACACTAGAGGCTGGACACAAGAAGGCCATTACTTGAGGCCATGAGTGCAATCAGTGTATTACATTTGAGGTTACTTAAGGGAATTTCTGAAGAACACAAGCAAAATTAATTAATAAAACAAATGTTTATTGAACCCCTACTACGTATCCGATGCTTTTCTCGTATTTCACATGCTGGGGATTCAGAGGTGAATAAAAAAAGATGTTTATGATTCCACCTTCACGTTGAAAGTGAAGTCCTAAAGGGGCCTTAAACAGCTTCCATTCCAGCCCCCGATCTCTAGATGCGCAAAGTGACAGCTAGAGTGGCTTTGTGGGTCTGAGCGCCGGCACAGCGGGAGAGCGGCGGGGGCTCAAGGCTCTCACCTCCCCCGTTCTGACACCTCCATCCTTACTGTGAAAGGTCTCCGGAAGATGTGGCCCATGCTGCTCACCTCCCGCCCTGATGCCCCCTCCAGGCCTCCTTAGCGTTGACTTATAACAGACCCCAGGCTTCGGCAGCATTACCAAATGCTCGCAGAGACATGAATCCCCGAGGATGTGGAGGGAAGGACCTGGAGAGGAAATCCATATTCGAAAAATCATTAATTTCACTTAAAAATCACGTCGGTGCCATTGACTGTATCGGCCGCTTGGAATTTAGTTTATGGTTCCACTTCGTGGTTTGGATGTTTGGACTGTGACGAAGGAGTTCAGGGAGAGAGAGAGGGGCTGATACATCCAAGTCATCTGTGCAGCTACAATTGAAGCTGGCTCGGAGGGAGTGGTTTGAGGGGGAGGGAACTGATGTTTGTGGAGCCCTACTGTCCCAGTGGGCACTCTGGTCCCTAGTCTATAGATGAGGAACCAGGCTTCAGAGTCATGACTTGCCCAAAACCACAGAGCTGCAAATGCTGAAGAAAGCCCACTGTCTTTTCCCCTTGATCCACGGACCACCGGGCACTTCAAGGACATATTCTGCCCAGAGGCTTGCAGAGACCATCTCCCAGCCCCACCCTCTGTTTCCTGTTCTCTCCCTGGCAGTGCAAGGACTTTATTTTCTGAAGGCAAAAACTGTTCCCGACATAAAATCATCCCCAAGAAGATATACTTTTCTGGGTGACTTATCGTTCTTTGTGTTTTTAGTGCTTTAAGATTTTTATGTTTCCAAGAACCCAAAGAAAGGTGATGGATATATAATAACACTGAGCAATAACCGACTGTATTTACAAACACATATATATATGCTCCGTCAAATGTACATATTTTTATACCTCTCACCCATCTTTCTGGGGCAGCTGCATTTTTTGAATTACACAGTGTAAGCAATGAGCCTATCATCGTGTTCACACATCCATAAATTACCCAGAGGGAGCAGGGCATCCTGAAAGCATCCCTGCTTTAAATCACCTGCAAATATATGTCCCCCTCCTTTTCCTGGGATGGATCATCTGGGAATGGGGTGGTGGGGATTCTAGAGTCGGGGGAAGAGGCTGCACTGGCAAACAAGAGGTTTGGTTCTCTTGCTGACTCTATTAATGACTTGCTGTGTGATCCTGAGAGAGTTGCTTTGCTACTCTGGACCTCAGTTCTGCCATCTGTGGAATGAGTAACTGAAACCAGAGAGAGGGAGCCCTTGGCCTTGGCAATGATAGCAGGGAGATCAGATCAAGACCAGGTCTCTCCTGTGTCCCCATCCTGTCGGGGTTCTGGGGATTAAAGCTCTTGAGGGTTGTTAGTGTCAATAGCTCCACCTCCTTTTTACCGCAAGGGTATCTGCAGACACCTTTGTCCAAGCCCAGCCTTTGGGAAGAGTCACAAGTTTGTGGTTTGGAAGTGTGGCCTCATTCATCATTCTGGATATTGCATGAATTAGTTTTCAGGCTTAATTTTATCTTCCTAAGAAGCTGTAGAGGAAATGGCACATTGGAGGGGTAAGTTTTGAAGCTAGCTGATGGCCAGGGTCAGAACTGGGACCCTGCAGGGGTTCGCAGGCCGATGTGGAGGACCCCATATTGTGGAACCCGGGGAAGGCGGGACATGCCTTCCAGTCAGAGGAGCATGGATACCCGTGAGTGGGATCATGTGTAGCTGAACTGCCTGCTGGGGTCACAGCTGAATTCAGCCTGAGCAATCCAGGTTTTTCATGCTCATCTTTAATTTACCTGCCTGGAGTTTTTCAGGTCACCATGCATTATTCATGAGCCCCTTGTGAGTGTAGCATCTGAGGCTCTGGTTAAAGAGACACCAGAACCAATGAAAGACAAAATTCTGTTCCTAAAGAATTCAGAGGCTCAGCCTGATGACCCTCAAAGAAAGGAGCCGCAGCTGGACCCTGTTTTGCGGGAACTCCACTCCACTCCCGATTTCCCTGGGTGACATCTGCAAGTGAATCTTTGTTCAGGGGTTCTTCCCATGGAAAAAAAGCTGATGAATAATTGAAATTTCATCCCCCGGACCGTCAATAGAGACTTGCAGCCCCACGTCCGCCTGGTTCTCACCAAGGAGAAAAATGCACCGACTGGTATATTTGTGTGAAGGGTGCTTACTGGATCTGAAGCAGAAGAAGAAATGGAAGAAGATCAAAGTGAGCCATTTGAATAGTTTATTAAAGAAATCATCCAACATTGCTTTGTCTATTGCCTCAGCTCTCTCAGTTCCTGCCTGAGCCCTCCCTGTCTCTTGGCACCAGGCTCAGCACTTCACACTTAATGCTCAAGGCAAGCTCGGGCATTATCCCCATTTTACAGAAGAGGAAATTGAGGCTCATAGAGCTCAGGTTATCACAGCGAGGTGGTTTATTCTGGAAAATGATCCCAGGGAAAAGTGAAATAAGGGAAGCCCACCCAAGCATGTGTGATGGATCTGGTTAGCTCTTTGGGCAACGAGGGCTCAGTTCTGCTGAGGACCCTCTGAGGAGCCATGTAGAAGAAAACTCAAAATTGCCTACTCAAGATACAGAATGGGGGATATTTATGTTCCAGTTTCTGTCCCCTTTTGGTCAAAGGATGCCTTGGTGGTTGTTAACTTCCTCACACTTCTGCATTTGTGCATTGCGGTGGTTCATTTATGTGTTAACCTGACTGAGTCACAGATGACCAGATATCTGGCTAAACATGATATTTGGGTGTGTCCATGAGGGTGTTTCCAGAAGAGATTAGTATTTGAATCAGTGGAGTAAATAAAGCAGACGGCACTCTCCAATGCTGGTGGGCATCACCCAATGCGTTGAGGACCAGAAGAGAAACAAAAGGTGGAGGAACGGAGAATTCTCTCTCTCTGCCTGACTGCTTGAGCTGTGACGTTAGTCATCTCCTGCTCCTGGATTGGGACTTACACTATTGGTTCTGAGACAGGCTGGGACCTGGGACCCTTTGCTGCAGTGCTTGCACCTGGACACAGCCTCCTCGAGCAACAAAATACAAAGAAACTATATGGGACTAAAAATAACTGCATGCATGCAGCAGACAAAGAAACTATATGGGACTAAAAATAACTGCATGCATGCGCAGTTGGGACAAATTCTGGACAAAAGATACAAAAAGACTAAAAAAGCCCAACTGCCACTTCTGAAGACCCAGAAGCAAAAGCAGGGGGTTGGGAGCAAAAGCAGGGTACTGCGCATGCCTCCTGCACGCAACACCACAAAGAGGTGGGCAGGCCACCTAAGCCGCCCCTCCAGCCTGACCCCTGGACACAACTCTACTCTCACCCCTATATAAGGAACCCGCTCGCTCCACCTCTGGGAGACAGCCAGTGAGCAAGGGAAACTGTTACTTGTTCTTGCTTCCCCCTGCTGCAGCAAGGGCCCCAATAAAGCCTTGTCTGATTTCTTGTCTGGCCTCTAGTCAATTTCTATTGACTGGGGAAGGCCGAGAACCCTGGCTGGTATCAGTTCTTCTTGTTCTCAGGCCTTCAGACTCAGAGTGGAATTACACTACTGGCTTTCCTGAGTCTGAAGCTTGCAGACGACAGATCGTGTGGCTCCTCAGCTTTCAAAATTGCCTGAACCAATTCCTTGTAACAAACCTCTTTATCTGTCTGTCTATCTATCTATCTGTCTGTCTATCTATCTATCTATCTATTCTATCATCTATTATATCCTATTTGTTCTGTTCCTCTGGAGAACCCTGACTAATGTATGCATGCACCAGAATGACTAAGTGGACTTACAAAGGCATCATATGGGGGCAGAGAAAACCCAGGGTAGAAAGCAAGAGACAGTATAGCTAAGAGGAAGTTCTATCAGGCTATACCTGGCTGCGGTTGGTTGCCACAGCAACAGCTGGGGCAAAAAAGGGCACCAAGAGGAGGTAAGACAGGTCATTAAAAGATGTCTGACACAGTCCCCCTCTTGCACTGCTGTGCCCAACATTAAATCCAGCCTACCCTACTGTCTACACGGTAGTAGTTGGCTGAAATCTCTGTGAAACATTCAGTATAGATGAATCGATCAAATTACAGTCCCTCCTGCTGCAACAGATCCTAAGGCCATAATTCTCTTTATCATCTCTTACCTCTAGCAGCTGTTCTAGATTTCCTTTACCCTTGGAAGATGCTTCAGCAGACCTAGGTTGTTTGCTTTGTGACTTTATTCCTTATTCCTTATTGGAATTCCTTAAACCTTATTCCTGAATTGTCAGAACTCTTAGTTGCTTTATTTTCATCCACTGAGAAAGGTTGTTGCAATACCATTTACAGTTACCGTGTGTCATGAAAACATCAGATGTCCCAGGGAGTCCCCTGGGTTCCAGACATGCTTCTTTCTGCCACATCAGAAGAGTATCAGGGTAAATTATACATTCCAATATTGTTTCTTTCTTTCTCAGAGTAAGTTTCCTTCTCCAGCCCATGGGAATCAGGAGGCGGGAATGGGAAGCACAAATACCATGACCAGCCCCACTCTCAATCTTGATTCCAGGATCTATATATTCCAGCTATCAGTGACTCAGCACCATATACCTCAGGACAGTGTCACAACTTTGCAGGTCATTGTCCCAGATTCGGGCTCCTTAAATGAGCCTTAAATAGAACATTTAAGTGTTCAAAAGTCCGAGGTCATGCACCCATTGTCACAGCCCTTTTATGGGTCCAACGCGATGCTATATAGGATCTTTAAATCTATGATGGGTGGTGCTGGCAGAGGCAATGCAGACAGAGATGATAAACCCATAGCTAGTGTGGATATCAATTCCCATTTGGATGATTATTGCCTGTCTTCAATAAAAAGAGTCCTATGTAATTAATCTGCCACAAGTGGCTAGCTGGCGTCGTCATGGTGCCATTTTGAGGGTTCACTTTCAGTCTCTGCTGCTGTTAGTATAGGCCGTATATAGTGGCCGTAGCTAGATAAACCTTGGTGGGAAGAAGATCGTGTCACTGAGCCTGTGTATAATCTCCATCCTGCCTGTGTTGCTGCTCTGTGCACTGACCCATTGCATATCACTCAGGTGGCCAAGAAAGGATGCCAGCTGACGTTCACTGGTTGAGTCAGCCTGTCTGTCTAGCTGCTGGGTTTCTTCTGCTTGGATGACCTTTTGTGTGCAATAATGTGAAACACAAAGATTTGTATATTTTGTTTCCATACCCGTAGATTCACTCACATGCTTTCCCCCCCCTCCTCAAGCTTTCTTGTCCCTAATCTCTGATTGTGCTCTTTCCAGGCCCCTGATCAACCCTTTGTCATTGCCCAGGAATCTATCTATATTTATATCTCAGTACATTTATGCCTCCAGACAACATGAACAACCAAGGATACTGCTAAAAATCCCGCCTGCTGGGAGGAATCCCTTTACTCCTGTCCTTCAGGGTCACTCTGAGTAGGTCTGTAGTGCAACAGCGTTTATTTTGAATAGTACCAATGTATCTGTGAACCAAGCCTGAGTTTAGTTGGTCATAAGGAAGTTCTCAGCAGGCCATGGGTGTAGGGAGGTATGGTGCAAGAGACGTGAGGGAGGTATGGTGCAAGAGACGTGAGGGAGGTATGGTGCAAGAGATGTGAGGTGTTGTCAGGCTTTGACCACACACAGGTAGATGCAATGACTGGAGTGAAAAGATGGGTTGAGAGGATGTGAGATAGGGCATTAAAAACATCCAAGATAGGGCTTCCCCGGTGGCACAGTGGTTGAGAGTCCGCCTGCCGATGCAGGGGACACGGGTTCGTGCCCCGGTCTGGGAAGATCCCACATGCCGCGGAGCAGCTGGGCCCGTGAGCCATGGCCGCTGAGCCTGCGCATCCGGAGCCTGTGCTCCGCAATGGAAGAGGCCACAACAGTGAGAGGCCCGCGTACCGCAAAAATAGTATTGTATTTCCATTTTACTCATGGGGAGATCAGGACTAGGAGACCTAGTAGTTTTGGATGGAGACAAAGACAGAATCTATCTTTTATTGAGAGCCTGCAGTATGCCTGGACTTTTTATATACATGATAATATTTTATCCTCCCAAGATTTCTATAAGGTACGTAGAATTATTTTTGTTTATAGATTGGGAAACTGAGGTTCATAGAGGGAAAGGCGTCCGCCCCAGCACACACTGTGAGTTAGTGCTGGAGACAGATTTTTTAAAAATTGAAGTATAGTTGACTTACTTACAATATTGTATTAGTTTTAGGTACACAGCATAGTAATTTGATATTTTTATAGATTACACTTCATACAAAGTTATAAAATATTGTGTATATTTCTTGTGCTATACATTACATCCTTGTAATTTATTTATTTTATACCTAGCAGTTTGTACCTCTTAATCCCCTTCACCTATTTTGCCTCTCCACCCAATCCCTCCCTTTGGCTAACCACTAGTTTGTTCTCTGTATCTGTGAGTCTGTTTCTACTGTTATATTTGTTCATTTGTTTTACTTTTTAGACTCCACATATAAGTGAAAACATACAGTATTTGTCTTTGTCTGTCCGACTTATTTCACTAAACATCATACCCTCCAGGTCCACCCATGTTGTTGCAAATGGCAAAATTTCATCCTTTTTTATGGCTGGGTAATATTCCATTGTGTGTGTGTGTGTGTGTGTGTGTGTGTGTGTGTGTGTGTGTGTGTGAGAGTGACATCTTCTTTGTCCATTTATCTGTTAATAAACACTTAGGTTGCTTCCATGCCTTGGCTATTGTGAATAATGCTGTTATGAGCATTGGGGTGCATGTATCTTTTTGAATTAGTGTTATCATTTTTTTGGAATAAATATCCAGAAGTGTAATTCCTGGATCGTATTATAGTTCTATTTTTAATATTTTGAGGAACCTCCAATTGATTGTACCAATTTACATCCCCACCAACAGTACACAAGGATTCCCTTTTCTCCACGTCCTTGCCAGCACTCATTTGTTGTCTTTTTGAGGATAGCCATTCTGATAGGTGTGAGGTGATATCTTATTGTGGTTTTGATTTGCATTTCTCTGGTGATTAGTGATGTTGAACATCTTTTCATGTGCCTGTTGACTGCCTGTATGTCTTCTTTGGAAAAATACCTATTCAGGTCTTCTGCTCATTTTTAATCGTTTTTTTTTTTTTTTTGATATTGAGTTGTATGAGTTCTTTCTACAATTTGGATATTACCCCCTTATTGGACATATTATTTGCAAATATTTTCTCCCATTCAGTACATTGCCTTTTTATTTTGTTGACTGTTTCCTTCATTGTGCAAAAGCTTTTAAGTTTGATTAGTTCCCTTTTTTTTTTAAATTTTATTTATTTATTTTTTGCGGTACACAAGCCTCTCACTGTTGTGGCCTCTCCCGTTGCGGAGCACAGGCTCTGGACGCGCAGCCTCAGCGGCCATGGCTCATGGGCCCAGCCACCCCGCGGCATGTGGGATCTTCCCAGACCAGGGCACGAACCTGTGTCCCCTGCATCGGCAGGCGGACTCTCAACCACTGCGCCACCAGGAAGCCCCATTTGTTTATTTTTGTTTTTGTTTCCTTTGCCTGTGGAGACAGATCCAAAAATATTGCTAAGACCGATGTCAAAGAGCATACTGCCTATGTTTTCTATGAGGACTTTTATGGTTTCAGATCTTACATTTAGGTCTTTAATCCATTTTGAGTTTATTTTTGTATATTGTATTAGAGAATGTTCTAATTTCCTTCTTTTACGTGTAACTGTCCAGTTTTCCTGACAATACTTATTGAAGAGACTGTCTTTTCCTTATTGTATAGTCTTGCCTCCTTTGTCATAGATTGATTGACCATAGGTGTGTGGGTTTATTTCTGGGCTCTCTATTTTGTTCCATTAATCTATGTGTCTGTTTTTGTGCCAGTACCATAGTGTTTTGATTACTGTAGTTAGTAGTATATTCTGAAGTGAGAGAGGGTGATACCTCCAACTTTGTTCTTTTTTGTCAGATTTCTTTGGCTATTTGTGGGTTTTTTTGTTTCCCTACAAATTTTAGAATTATTTGTTCTAATTCTGTGAAAAATGTCGTAAGTATTTTGATAGGGATTGCATTAAATTGGTAGATTGCTTTGGATAGTATGGACATGGTAACAGTATTAAGTTTTCTAGTCCATGAGCATGGGATATCGCTCCATTTATTTGTATCATCTTCAGTTTTCCTCATCAATGTTTTATTGTTTTTAAAGTACAGGTCTTCCACTTCCTTGGTTAAATTTATTCCTAGGAATTTTATTATTTTTGATTTGATTGTAAATGAGATTATCTTGATTTCTCTTTCTGATAGTTCATTATTAGTGTGTATAAATGCAACAGATTTCTGTATATTAATCTTGCATCCAGCAACTTTATTAAATTCATTGATGAGCTCTAGTAGTTTTCTGGTAGTGTCTTTATGATTTTCTATATATAACATCATGTCATCTGCAAACAGTGACAGTTTTACTTCTTCTTTCCCAATTTGGATTCCTTTTTTTTCTTTTATCCTCTCTGATTGCTGTGGCTAGGACTTCAAAAACTAAGTTGAATAAAAGTGGTAAGGGTGGGCATCCTTGTCTTGTTCCTGATCCTAGAGGAAATGCTTTCAGCTTTTCACTGCTGAATATAATTTGAGCTGTGGCTTTGTTATATATGGTCTTTATTATGTTGAGGTATGCCCACTCTGTGCCCACTTTCTGAAAAGTTTTTATCATAAATTGATGTTACTTATCTCTATTTTACTAGGGATTTTTTATCTGAGATTTTTTAATCTGGATTTTACTTTATATTTTTGTTCTTTCATTTCCAACATACTCCTCTGTCATCTCATTTTCTTTGACTTTTTCTGTTTCTCTCAGTGAAATTAGGTGAAACAGATACCTATCCCTGTCTTGAAGGTATATCTTGTGTGGGAGCATCCCTGTGCAGTCTGTGTGTGCCTAGTGACTTTGGTGGCAGAGCTGGATCTAAAGTGAGCATGGGCTGTGTCTTCTCCTGGGGTATGCTGGTGGCTGCTGCCTTGGTGGGGTAGGGCTGGAGCTGGAGGGGCTAGAGCCAGAGCCCTGTGTGGGCTGGAGCTTCTCCCCTGGTGCAATCGTGGTTTCCACCCTGCTGGAGAGCGGGGCTGGGGACTAAGGGGTTGGAGCTGCAGCCCTGAGCAAGCTCAGCTTGTCTCTGAAGGGATGGTAGTTCCTGCCCTGTTGAGTAGGTGGGTGGAGACAGATTTTAATCCTATATCAGCTAGATTCTGAAGACTCTGTTCCACTGGCAACACTAGGACTGCTGTCCAGGACATGGAACCCTCTCCTTCTTTAATTATATTTTTCCTACCACAAATCTTCCTTTGATTGGAGAGAACTTAGCTCTAGGCATCTTCTATATCCTTGGTTCTTGGTTTCAACACTCATGATGAGCAAACTCTTGTAGCAGTCATACTTTTGTGGACTTGGATCCTTGGGTGGAGTGGTTCTCCAAGAGTAGTACTAGGGTTCCCTAAGTTATGAATCTTTCAGCAGTTATCGCTGCTTATCTCTCCAGAGTCTAGTTCTCAGAGGGAAGACTTTGAAGAAGTGACGTGATCAAATTTTTGTTATAGAATTCTTAGTCACTAATATTGGACACGCACTGTGTGCCAGATGCCATTCTAAAGCACTTTACATAAATCAACTCATTTAATTTGCAATAATCCTATGATGAAGGTACAATTTTTATGCCCATTTTCACTTGAAAAAACACACAAAACCCATAACCAGATAAGAGATGTTAAGTGTTTTGCCTGAGATCATGTACCTAGAAGTGGGATAAGAAGTCTAAAACCAGAGCCCGCACTGTAACCATTATGCATTCAACCTCATTTACACTGCAGTGTGGAGGAAGATTGTAGGCTGCCTGACTGGAGTCAGGGAGACCAGTCAGTAATGATTGCAAAAAGCCACATGGTGACTGGGACAGAGATTAGGGAATCTGGAATGGAGAGGATCTAGAGTATTGGATAGTAATTAAATGGTCGCCTCCATAGGATTTCATATTGTAGAGCCCTGCCCTCCTCCCTTGAGCCCCACCGCTTCCTGGCTTACTTCCAATGGTAGTATCCGTATCTTTTTGGCGGAAGTCTTTCTCTGAAGCTGGGAAACTTCCTGTGGGTAAGACAGAATGTAAGTGCCAGGGAATTAACACCCCCCAGGAGTGCCCTCTACCAACAAATGGTGTTGTGACTCTGAGACTTGTTTCTACAACATTTCCTCAAGTTTCCATGTGGAATTAAACTCCAATTGCCCACAATACAGATGACTTGATAAACACATCCATGGTTGATTTCCTTTTCTTCCCTGTCTCACTTCCTCATTCCTTTACCTTGGGTTTCCTGCACCTTCCAAAGAAACTACTTGCATTTAAATCCTTGTCTTGGGGTTTGCTTTTGGAAGAACCCAAAAAGAAGACAGAGGCAGATGATTATGCAGAGTAAAGGAGATGTAAGAGTCAAAGATACTCCCAAAGGATTAGGTGTCTGGTTTGGGTGACATCCTCTGAAACCTGGAACTCTGGGACAGGAGTGCATTTGAGTGGGAATGGGAGGAGATAATGAGTTATGCTTATGACCTGGTGAATCTGAGATGCCTGTGAAACATTTTGGAAGGGATGCCCCACAGGAAGTTGGCTCTGTGGGTCTGGTGCTAAGGAGAAAGTTCTGGGTGGAAGAGAACCTGTGTTAGAATCATCAGAGTCATTCATGACTCACCTCAAGGTGTGGGCGTGCCTGTGTCTTTACCATCTCCTGAATCATGTCTGATCTTTTCTCCCCAGCTCCTACCCAGACGGAAGGAGAGAATGTGGAGGTGTTTATGTGGGCGGGAGCCGAGAAAGTGTTCATTAGAGGGAAGAGAGAGGAAGCACGTTTATATAGAGGGAGCATTTATTGAACTTTTGTCAGCGGATGCAAGCAACTCGCTGATACATTTCAAAAAAAAGTGTGGAAGGTTTTCCTTGCCCTGCAGGGAGTGTTTTGTTTTTTTTTTCGGTACGCGGGCCTCTCACTGCCGTGGCCTCTCCCGTTGCGGAGCACAGCCTCTGGACGCGCAGGCTCAGCGGCCATGGCTCACGGGCCCAGCCGCTCCATGGCACGTGGGATCCTCCCGGACCGGGGCACGAACCCGCGTCCCCTGCATCGGCAGGCGGACTCTCAACCACTGCGCCACCAGGGAAGCCCCAGGGAGTGTTTTTTTTTTAATAAGTCATGTGGTCAGGGTGTCAGTGTAATTTCTCTCAGCTGGTGCTGCAGACACTCTGAGAGTCCGTTGGAGAAATCATTCGGGCTTCCTAAGGCTAGCATGGACATATCACCATGCTTTCTTTGCATCCTATACTCTCAAAGTAGAACATATCTTTGAAGAGGTCTGGTCTACCATCCTACCTGACAAATGCTGGGATCCTTCCATTGAATTTCTAACTGGAGGTTGTTGTTGAGCTTAGATTCCCCAGGCAATGAGGAGCTGATTTCTTTGCAAGGAAGACCATCTGCATGGTTTAACAAGCTTCCATTGTTATATAGTTCTGTTTTTGAAGCTGAACTATGCCTCTGCATCATTTCCACTCATGGGTTCTAATGTTTCTCCCGCACAAATGCCCCACTGACCTCCTCTCCTCCCTGTAAGAAACCTTGTAAAGAGCTAAAGGTAGTGGCTTGCCAGGCTCACTTGAGTCTTCTCTTGTTTGGACTGAACTTGCTTTTGGTCATCTTGTTCCCAAAGCTGGGGACTCACTCCTTCCTAGGTAACGGTCAACCAGAGTCAAGAGCTCAAGGCCAGAGAGTGACAACCTGGAATGTGTAGGCTGCCACGTGGGCTGCTCAACCCTAGGGGGCACCATTCCTATTGCAGACATCCTGCACCACCATACCTGGCTGCCTTGAGGATGGGCTTCGACCTCTTCTCAGCAACTTTGCAGAAACACACAGCTGCTTGTCTGATAGAGAGATAGTTATGGAAAGGTAGAGAGAAGGCCTAGAAAATCAAAAAGAATGATCCTATGTCCAACGTGTCTCTTAGGCTAGGAGACTGGTGGTCACCAACTCAACAAGTCTTATTGAGTTTGCCTCCTTCTAAATACACCCATATCCTCCTACCTGTCTCTGTCTCCCCTGCTGCCGTTCCATCCAGTTCACCATCGTCTGGATTATTCAACAACCGCCCCTCCACGCCTTCCAATCCATTCTCCATATAGCAGCTGGAGTTATCTTCCTAAAATTCAAATTCATTATGTCTTTTCCCTGTTTAGAATTTTTCAGGGGCTTCCCAATGTTCTTAGGCCAAAGACCCACATTTTCCACAAGGCATTGCATGATCTGGGGCCCCGTTCTTCTGCCGAGCTTTTCCCCAGCTGAGGGGCCGTGGTGTTTGGATGGCTGCAGTAGTAGTTATTGGGAGGTTTTTCCCCAGCTGAGGGGCCGTGGTGTTTGGATGGCTGCAGTAGTAGTTATTGGGAGGTTTTAGAACAGGCTTTCTCAACCGCAACACTACCGGCATTTGGAGCCGGGTAATTCTTTGTTGCAGGCGGTTGTCCTGTGCATTGCAGAACGTTGAGAAATATCCCTGGGCTCTACCATTAGATGCCATTAGCACCTCTTCTCCCCATTGGTGACAATCAAAAATGCTTCCAGACGTTGTCAGATGTTGCCTGGGGACAAAATAACTCCCGGTTGAGAAACGTTGCTTTAGAGCGAGACCCGGATGAGTCCACTCCCAGCTCTGCCTCTTGCTGGTTGTCTGATCTTAGGGAGGTCACTTAACCGTTTTGTGCCTCAGTTTCCACCTATAAAATGCGGTTACTAACAGGAGCTACTACATGGGGATATGACAATCAAACCAGATCATTCGCATCTAGCGCTTGGCAACAAAGCGCCAAGAGTATTATGTGTCCCGTAAATACGCGCCGGTTATTATTACTGCTGTTATTGGTTTTCTCAACATTCCCACCCTAACCCACTTCGAGGGTGGGTTGATGTTGAAGAGAAAAGTTCTTCTGATACAACGGCCACCTGCACGCCCCCAATAAAAAAACGGCAGCTTCTTCCCAAGCCAGGGAAGAAATCAACCTGACCCCCTCCCCCCTTTTTTTTTTTTCTGAAAAGTCGGTTTCCTGAGGCAATGAGCATAATGGGCTTTTCTCCTTTCCAGGGGACGGTTTAATCTTTTGGAGACAGGTGAATATGAGCTGCCGTAATCCTGCAATGCTACCAGGAGAGTTGGGGAGAGGGAGAGAATTTCAATAGTGCCTTAGAGACTCTTAGGGTGTTTCAACAATAGCACTTTGTGGCTTGAACCCCCCCACCCCCACCCCGGGACGCATTCCTGGAAATAACAACTTGGGCTGATAGGAGGGAATTTTATGGGTGGAAAGGGGGAAGGTCCTGTCTTTCCCAGGGTCATGTTCAATTCCGCCTAGCAGGCAGGTAGGTGGAATTATTTTTATTTATAGATTGGGAAACTGAGGTTCAGAGAGAGAAAGGCATCCACCCAAGGATGCACTGTGAGTTAGTGCTGGTGACAGGTTTTTCAAAAATCTTGAAGTATGATTGACTTACAGTGTTATAGTATATATATAATAATATTCCTTTGTCTCTCCAGACCCTCTCTCTGCGCTCCTCCCCCTGCTCTGTGCCCTGGGAGGCCAACCTTTAGGGACTGCATCAATGGCTCCCTTACAGTTTGGATCCTTGTTGGGTTTGGCCAATGGGGAAGCAGCAGTAGGAGCTCCAAGGGTGGGAGGAGAGAGAGGTCAAACTAACTTCCGTTCCTTTTCCTCCCTCCCTAGAGGCCCCTGCTAAGTTCCAGCCATTGTGTCTGGCTTTTGGTAACTGCTTCTCCCTTTCCCCTTTCAGACCACCGAGTGGTGACTCCAGAATACCGCGTGAGCCCTTGTTGGTTTCCACTAGCCTTTATCAATAAGAGGCGTTATTAAATTCATCTCAGTTACCATGTTTGAGCATGCCTTTGGATTTCTGCTGAGTCTCTCTTCAGGGAGCCCAGAAGAAGAGGGCAAAGTCCAGGCTTTACCTCCCCCAGGCTCTGGGGCTTCTGATGGACCATGTTCTGTTCATCTCTGAGTTCTCACTACAGCGCAGAGCACAGAGTAGGTGCTCAGTGAATGTTTACTGACTGGAATTAATGGGATTTATAATTAAGACAGAAAGGAGAAGTCAGAGCAGTGAGCTCTGCCTCCCTGAGCTCGCCAATATGTGCCAATGCTGTGGGCATCAGAAGGACATATTGGTAAGTGGCAGGAGATGTGGATGGATTCTGTGATCTAGCTGTGCAGTCTTACCCTCAGGGTCCTATTGGGTTTATGGAAAGTCCAATAGGGAGTTTGGTGACCCATTGTGACATGTTTGCAAAGAGCAGCATCTTAGTGGAGACCCTGGAGATGAGGGGAGTGTGAAAAGCTCAGAGAGAGGAAGCTACCTATCCAAGGTCACACAGCTAGAAACACAGAGTGAGCCCAAAGCTTGTGACCTAATCACTGTGACAGCCATCACCTACTGGGCACTTACTGTGGCCACATGCTCTGCTTAGCTTATCTCGGTTTTCACAAAAATCTCACAAGGAAGGTATCATCAGCTCTTTTCACAGGTGGTGAAACTGAGCCTCAGAGAGGTAAACGGATTCATCCAAGGTCACACAGCTAAGAAGACACATAGCTGGGATTCAAAGCTGACTTTCTAACTACAGTCGTGTACTTCAATTTGCTCTTTGTGACCACTAGTGTCTAAATCTACTTCCCTAGGATTTATTTTCTTTTAAGACTTCTTGCCAAGTCTCAAAAACAGGTTGGGGTTCAAAGAGAAAGAAAGGAGAAAAGTAAGTAAATTGTAAAATTTGGGGGTAATTTTAATTTTTGAGCAGTAGGCAAAGACTGGCCAGGTCTGGGCAGCTCTGGCCTCTGCCTGGTCCCCCTGTTACATCACGGGGGGATGGTCAGGAGGGGCCCAGGGCATGGGCAGAGTAGCAGCTAGGGCAGACAGAGCCCACCCAGGTGTCTGGGCCATGGCAGGGTAGGTCCTGCGTGGTTTGTGGGGAGCTACAAAGACCCTTCTTCCTGCTAAGGAGCCAGAGCTCCCGGCCACAGATCCAACAAGGGATTCTAGAGTTTTAGAGTCTTTCATTTGTTAATTCATTCATTCATTCATTCAATTAAGATCGAACGCCTCCTTTTTGACAGAACTGGAGATGCACTGGTGAGCAAAATGCCTTGGCACTTGTCCTTGTGGGGTGGAGAGTCTTCAGGGGGTGGGGACATTACTTGAGCTAACATGATCGTGTACTTTGAGTGTCATGAGAGGGGAAGCAGAAAAAGTGGCCCCTAGGAGGTGATATTTAACTTGAGACCTGAATTCAAGATGTAAGAGCCAGTGGGAGGAGAACATACAAAGGTCAGTGACCCAGGAGGAAGTTGAAGAACCTAGTCATCGCATAGGCAACTGGGAGCCACTAGAGGTTTTAGAGCAACCTTGATGAGAACTGGAGGCCAGACATGGCTGCATGATGGAGGGCTACTTGGAAGAGGTGGGTGGCACTGGAGGCAAGAGAGTCCATGAAGACACTGCAGAGAGGTTTGGGTTGGTGATGATGCCGATCTAGATGGACACAAGGGGAGCAACTGGATGGAAATGAGGAATTTTTCGAAGATAGAGGTTATTGAACAGGGACTGGTAGAGAAGGGCTAATTAAGAGGGACCCTTTAGAATTAGTTGTCTTGTCATTTTCCATACTCTTGTACCCTAAATGTCAAAGCTACATCCCAAATTTCAGACAACAAACCAGATTCCACTACTCACTCTGCCTCTAGTCCCTGTGCTCTGAGGGCCCCCATCCTTTACCCACCCTGTGACCCTAACTTCAGCACTATTCATTCAAAAAATATTTATTGAGCACCTACTACGTGCCAGGTACTGTTCTAGCTGCTGGGAATCACAGCAGTGAACAAATCAGACAAGGTCCCTACCCTCCTGAGTGCTAACGTTTTAATGGGGAAGACAAATCATCTACAGATGAAAGAAGAAGGTAATTTCAGAGATGAGTGCTATGAAAGCAGTAAATAAAATAGGATGATGTGACATAGAGCGACTGGGCTGGCCAGACGGGGTGATAGAAGGAGGTGTCTCCAGCGGGGCATCATGATGTGGAGTCCTGGAGAGAGCTGAGGTGGGGCTGTGGAGGAGGTCATTCCTGGTGGGGAGAGCCCGCGCATTCGAGGGCTGAAAGGCGAGTGGCATTTGATAAGGTGAAGTCAGGGCAGCCTTCCGTGGCTTGAGCGCATGAACCGTGTAGACCTTAGCAAGGAGTTTTGCTTTTATTTTAGGTTCAGTTTCACTGCTGTAGCAAGAACAGATAGTAGGGGGCAGGAGCAGAAGCAGGGAGACCATTTGGGAGGCTCTCTTGCTAGTCTAGGCAAGAGAGGACGATGGCATGGACAACTGTGGAGACCCTGGAGTGGAGAACCCAGCGGGCAGGTGTATGGATTACATATGGGGAATTGTGGGGGGAAGTAAGAGATCCTCTTGGTCATAGACAAGCTGCTGGGATCACCTGTCTGGAGTCCTTGGCATTTGTCCTTTCACCCACCTTTGGTTCCCTGGCCACCATCTCGCTGTGAGCAATGGAATAGCATGACGTATCTCATGTTGGCCGCCAGGTGCTCTGCCTCTCTCTAGACCGTCTGTTTCTTCTTCTATTCAAGGCTGAAGTCTTCTTCCCAAGACTGGGCCATTTTGCTCCAAGATGGGCATCTCTTACCCTTGTTCCCAGGATATTCATGCCTCTTATTTTCATTCTCCAAGGAATTTGGCAAAAATATCCATGGGGTCTCAAGCTTTCCTTGCTATTCTTTCACAGCCAACGTGATTAAATGGGGGAGGATGGGGATTATTATAAGTCGGGACCCAGAGAGACCTGAAGAGTCCCTCTGGCTGATAGAGCTCCCCAGTCATCTACCACCGTGCCTGAAATTCCACTATTACTGAGTCTCCTCTTCAGGTTAATCACGGTTCTCTTCAAATGCAAATGTGGCCGGGATGGGCATCTCACATTAGTCTCAACCTACATATCAGTGGCTTTGTCATCCCTACTACAAGGAAATCAGCCAGGCTGAAAGTTTGATAACTGGGGATGGTTTAAAGGGCACAGGGATTTTTGAAGCCAGAAAGATGTACCTTGGAGTCTTACCTTTGCCACTTATCAGCTGTCTGACCTTGGAAAATTTCTTAATTTCCTTGACTCTCAGCTTTCTTTGTAGAGGCTACCAAATGTCAGCCCCTCTATCATAAAACTTTCTCTCCCCTTTAGGCTTGGAGTAGGGCTGGCCAGTCTGACTGTGTCCATCCCTCCGTGATCAAGGTCCGCAGTCAGCCCAGCTGCTTGATGGAATCAGAGCCGGCTGATTAGCAGGGCGCACTTTGGCCTCAGGTTAATGGATGAGTCCATGCTGTGGCTACAGAGTAATTACCAGTTAAAAGGTCCAAGACCAGGGCTCCATGGTCTTGGGGAGGTCTGACCCCACTCAAATGCAGAATCGGGAAAACCATCTTATACCAGCCAGCAGCCCAGAGCTAAGGTGAGGGTCCAGGACCCACTGAGTGTGGCCCGAGGGCTCCATGTTCAGCCTCAAATTGGCCAGATGGGTTTTACTTGTCTCAAGGGAGGCAGCTGAGAGGTGTGGCAAGAGCAGCTTTTCGGGGGTCAGACAGACTTGGGGGGAATTCCAGCCATGCCATCTATTCCCCCTTGGAGGCTGGACCAGGCATTTAAACTCTGTGCTTTCATGTCCTCATCTATGAAGTGAAGTTAAAAATGCCTGTCTCCTGGGGAGTGCGGAGCTCACTCAGGGCTGATGGCCCCTGGTGCCGGCACAGGGGCACTCCTCCCCTTCCTGGGAGTGTGTCCCTTGTTGGTCAAGGATTCTCTACCCAGACTGTTCCTGACAACTGATTGACTTTTCAAGTCTTAACTGAGTACCTGTTCTGCGCCAAGTATGCTGCCAGGGGAAGGGATAAGACACTATCCCCAAATTCAAGGAGCTTGTGGTCTTGAATATGGATGGGGACAGTGACTGCTGGAATGATGAGAGAGAAACAGAAGGAGTGCAGAAACCCTGAACAGGAGCCCTTGACCGAGAGTGCAAGGCAGGGATGCTTCCTGGAAGGGGTGACACTAACCCTGGTGCTGTGGGTAGAGATGCATGAAAGTAACATTTCAGCCTCTGAGAACGATCGATGCACAGGTCCAGAAGAGAGGGAGTGAGGCAGGTTTGTGGATGGAAATGACAAGCGTTCAGTGCCTGAGACACTGCTGCATGAGGGAGTTCATGACTCAGTGACTTAGTTAATAGGGGAAACAGTGAATGGGGGAATGAGTGATTGAATTTGTGACTGAAAGAATGAAGGCCCGAATGGAGGTAGGAGTGAGTGAATGAGCAATTCGGAGAATGAGTGAATACATTACTGCTTTGCTCTGATGTCACTGTTTCCTTACTGGAAATTACAATCTCCCCTCTCCCACCCACAGACTCCATCATCCTTTCCCTCCACTGCTTAGGGTTTTTTTTTTTCATAACACTCAACCCCTGTACATATATATAATTTCCTGATTTATTATAAATATTATTTATTGCCTGTGCCTCCCCTCTTATCTACCAGGGCAGGAATATTTTTTTTAATTTTTATTTATATATATTTTGCTTTTAAATGTTTGCAAATTATTTTATTTTAGTTTAGTTTTTTAACATCATTATTGGAGTATAATTGCTTTACAATATTGTGTTAGTTGCTGCTGTATAACAAAGTGAATCAGCTATACGTGTACATATATCCCCATATCCCCTCCCTCTTGCATCTCCCTTGCACCCTCCCTATCCCACCCCTCTAGGTGGTCACAGAGCACCAAGCTGATCTCCCTGTGCCATGCAGCTGCTTCCCACTAGCTATCTATTTTACATTTGGTAGTGTATACACTTGTCCCAGGACACACTCCCATGTCCATGCCACTCTCTCACTTTGTCCCAGCTTACCCTTCCCCCTCTCCGTGTCCTTAGGTCCATTCTCTATGTCTGTGTCTTTATTCCTGTCCTGGCCCTAGGTTCATCAAAACATTTTTTTTTTCAGATTCCATATATATGTGTTAGCATATGGTATTTGTTCTTTTCTTTCTGACTTACTTCACTCTGTATGACAGACTCTAGGTCCATCCACCTCACTACAAATAATTCAATTTCATTTCTTTTTATGGCTGAGTAATATTCCATTGTATATACATGCCACATCTTCTTATCCATTCATCTGTCGATGGACACTTAGGTTGCTTCCATGTCCTGGCTATTGTAAATAGTGCTGCAATGAATATTGTGGTACATGACTTTTTGAATTACGGTTTTCTCTGGATATATGCCCAGTAGTGGGATTGCTAGGTCATATGGTAGTTCTATTTTTAGTTTTTTAAGGAACCTCCATACTGTTCTCCATAGTGGCTTATCAATTTACATTCCCACCAACAGTGCAGGAGGGTTCCCTTTTCTCCACACCCTCTCCAGCATTTATTGTTTGTAGATTTTTTGATGATGGCCATGCTGACTGGTGTGAGATGATATCTCATTGGAGTTTTGATTTGCATTTCTCTAATGATTAGTGATGTTGAGCATCCTTTCATGTGTTTGTTGGCAATCTGGATATCTTCTTTGGAGAAATGTCTATTTAGGTCTCTGCCCATTTTTGGATTGGGTTGTTTGTTTTTTTGTTATTGAGCTGCATGAGCTGCTTGTATATTTTGGAGATTAATCCTTTGTCAGTTGCTTCATTTGCAAATATTTTCTCCCATACTGAGGGTTGTCTTTTCGTCTTGTTTATGGTTTCTTTTGATGTGCAAAAGCTTTTAAGTTTCATTAGGTCCCATTTGTTTGTTTTTGTTTTTATTTCCATTTCTCTAGGAGGTGGGTCAAAAAGGATCTTGCTGTGATTTATGTCATAGAGTGTTCAGGGCAGGAATTTTTTTTTTATCAGTTTTGTTCACTTTTGTGTCTTTGGTACAGTGCC
This sequence comes from Delphinus delphis, assembly GCF_949987515.2. NCBI lineage: Eukaryota > Metazoa > Chordata > Mammalia > Artiodactyla > Delphinidae > Delphinus > Delphinus delphis. The sequence goes on from NC_082688.1 coordinate 14,388,621, forward strand.
CCGGCACATAGTAGGTGCTCAATAAATGCTTGTGGAATGAATGAATTTCATGAGAAGAGAGTGAGGGCATGAGGGAGAGAATTTCCAGAGCCCGAGCTTCTGGGTCCCCTCCTCAGTCCCCACAGCCATGCTCCAGGGAATGGATGCACCCAGCCCCCTTCCTTCTAGATCTTCCTTTGAAAAACTCAGCAGCCCTGGTGCCTGGATCCTCAGAGATGCTACCCTGGGTCCATCAGGCACCATGCCAGAGTTGACCTTGTAGGGGAGGGCAGGGAAGGATGGAGGGAGGTGGTAGGAGGAAGGGAGGGATGGAGGGAGGTGGGCGGAAGGCGGGAGCTGCTGGTGAAAGCCATTCTGTCTCCTCCAGCCACCTCAGCGGTGACCACTTGTCAGAAGAACCGGCAGGGGGATAAAATGACCAAAAAAATCAGGTCCAATTTATCACCTTCAAATTGTGTTCAACAAGAGACCAGAGCTACTTGGTTTTAAGGAAGCTCCCTGTTCCCCCCACACAGAGCAAACACCACTAAATGTCTCTCCAACCGCACAGCTGAGTGTTGGCAACGTGGCTGCCAATTAAAGGGTTCCTTGCCATGGGGGCTGATCCACAGTGGCTGTTGAGGGGGGCAGCGGAGAGAATGGAATCGTTAAAATGGGAGAACAAAGCGGGTGGGACGAGCTCAAAAGGGATTAAGGCACAGAGAAAAATGCTGCCTTTCTGGGGCATTTATGCCCAGGGTTGGCCTGGGTGCTTCTGGAAGAAATGACTTCTGGCCTAGGTAGATGGTAAGGGCTAGATGCCAGGTGGATCTGGGATGCACCTACATGGAAGGCTTTCAGGAGGACCCCAAATATCTTCATGACTACTGAGCCCCTTTCTTCTCAGTTCACCAGCTTGTAGGGTGGAATGGTTGCAATGATTTCCCAACCTTGTCGATCCAAGCTTTGCCCCAATCCAATGCTTCAGTTGGCTCTTCTGCCGTCACCTGAAAGGTCTGACGACCACTGCTTACATTGCCTCCCATGACAGGGAGATCTTTCCCTCCTGCAGCAGCAGCCCCTCTCCCACCTTGGTGTAACCCTGACTTCTACAGGGTCCTTTATGATGACACAGAGTCTGAGTTTACTGTGCACTTACTATGTGCAGGCTCCACTCCAGGAGTTTTGTGGAAACTGATTCATTTACTCTGTTCAGCTTGCCCTACTTTCCTCTTTGCTCTCACTCTCCAGCCATCTAACTCCTCCCCTTCAGGGCCTTAGCACAGACTTTTCCTTAGCACAGGAGCACCTCTCTACCTCCCTCACAGAGTGTTGTCGGGTGAAACGGGATGATGAACGTGAAAGCACCTAGTACCTGGCTGTCCATAGTGAGGGCCCAGCAAATGACAGCATTTTTATTGTCCTCACCCAGTACCAGCTTCAGCTGACTATGAAATAAAGTATTTTTTTCTCAGAGGTTCAGAGTTGTAACATTTCTTTCACTATCCACCTGGATGCTTATTCTCCATCTCTCAAGGTTTTAAGAGTATCCAAGACCTATGGGTGTGGTAAGAAAGTGTCATCACATCCTGGCTTAATTAAAGGGCAACATTATCATCCATTGTCGTCACCACTACCACCACCACCATCACCATCATCACTACCATCAACCTCATCATTGTCAACATTATCACCACCACCACCAACTCCATCATCACCGTCATCATCAACACCTTTATCATCAGTGCCACCATCACCATCATCACCACCATTGCCAACATTATCATTGTCAACATCAACACCACCTCCATCATCACCATTATCATTATCACCATTAGCATCACCACCACCACCATCATTGTCATCATCACTACCATCATCATTACCACCATTATCTCTGTCAACATCATCACAAACACTACCGCCTCCATCATCATCACCATCATCACTACCACCACCATCATTGTCAACATCATCACTGCCACGACCACCACCATCACCACCACCACCACCATCATCACCATCTTTATCACCTTCATCATCATTAAAGGCTACTATATTTAAAGCCACCTATTTTATACCAGGCATTCTATCGGTTGCTTTATGTTTTCTCTTATCTTCCAAATGACCTTTCCAGTCGAGGAAACTAAGGCTTAGAGAAGCAAAATAGCTCACCCAAGTTTGCATAGCAACTAAAACGTCCCAGTCTGGATCTGAGCCCATGTTTGGGTGACTTTATAGCCCAGGTGCTTTTTATCCAGCCCCTGGTCCATGCACCTTCAGTTTCCTGTTCCTTCTACCAGCTTGAAAAGATGCCTCTATGAAATCCTGACTATACATCTGACTGTCGTGCATTGCAGACGACTGTCGTGCATTGCAGACGACTGTAACAAATCTCGGTGTAATTAGAGTTGGCTTCTACAGAACTTGCAGTTATCTCTTACTTCTAAATCTTTTTCATATAAACTTCTCTTCCCCTGTATTTCTTCCATCTTGGGCTTAGGCCATTGGCTTTGGGATCAAAGTGCAAACATTTTACATCCATCTTTATGTATCAAGTGCTGCCCACCTTCTGGAGCCTGTCTTACTCCCAAACTGGAGCCATCTGAGCCCCACCTATGACTTCGTCCTGCCACAAGGGCTAGGACTGTCCCTGACATGAGGTAAGAGAGGCCCCATCCTCACGCTCCGGGATTGAGCCCCACTCCCTCCACTTCCATTCTGGCCCGGATCTGAGGGGTCCTGTTTTATATCCCAAGTCATGTTTCTATTTGGTACCTTCTGCTTACCCAAGCCCTTCAGTTGAAGCCCAGGTCTTGCTACTGCTGGGCTTCATGACTGTCCCTCTTCACCCCAAGACTTGGTGGTTGAGGCCAGGACTTAGTTGGAAGGTCACCTCATCTATGAAGGTTTTCCTGGCCCCAATGGTAGAACTGGCCCCATTCTCCTTTGTCACCTGCAACACTGAACAGTTTCCATCATAGCACTCACATCTCCATGCCTTCATTTCTCTGACTCCCCCTACAAACTGTGAAATGAGACAATTTCAAGCTGGCTTCTTCGAGTCCCACCTTCATCCAAGATTGATACTTTTCTTTCAGTTCATGATCATTCCATGAGATGCCCAAGGCCTCCATCCTCTTCTCTGGGGACCTTGTAAGTGTCAAATACTTGGGACCATGGATGGTTTTTAGGAGATGGACCAATTAGAGGCATAGTCTGCAGGGCACAGACTAATGTCACTGTGAGCTAGATGACCAGTGATGGGGCTGATCCCGGGCCAGTGGGGTCCCTCGGGTGCTCCTGAGTTGGTTGGTGTTCCTGTGGCCTCTGTCACCTTAGGTACAAGGTCCTTTTTTTCCTCTAAGCAATCTCCACACCACCCTCTCTGGTCCTCATGGTCCCTTCTCTCCCTTTCTTCATTCTTCTGTCTTCTACGTGGTTGCTGCCATCAGAAAATCTAGTTCTGCTGGTGTACGTCTGACGCTTTTCGCCTTTGGCAATGTTCACAGAGATTTTTGTTTTACATTCCACAGAGGATGATTTATACCTACCTGTGCAGCCAGGGGATGGGGTCAGTGGAGAGACCCCCGGGGTCCAATTGAAAGAATTTGGGGGCCTCAGAGTCTGGGAGAAAGCACAGGGATTAATATGTACAAGCATTCCCTACCACACTGCATCTCCCATAAGACCAAGGATTTGGTCTCATTTATCTTTCTCCCCACAGCACTTAACCTGGTGTGGGGCCCACAACAGGTGCTCAGTGAATGCTGTGAGTGACGGAATGAATGCAGATCTAGGTTTCTGGCTCTGATTTCCACCTGCCACTTCTTCCGGATGTTGCTCCTAGGCATCTGGGGCCATGCTAACTCCTCTAAGGAAGCGTAGCTCAGAAAGTCTAAGGAACCCTCTCAAGTCACGTGAGAGGCCACCTGAGTCAAGACTGGTGGGCCTGGAAGTGAACTCTGATCTTTATAGCTGACGCTCCTTCTGTTCATCTGTCATCTCTCGTTTTCCCTGAAAAAGCTATGAGAGGGCTTCCCCGGTGGCGCAGTGGTTGAGAGTCCGCCTGCCGATGCAGGGGACACGGGTTCGTGCCCTGGTCTGGGAGGATCCCACATGCCGCGGAGCGGCTGGGCCCATGAGCCATGGCCACTGAGCTTGCGCATCCGGAGCCTGTGCTCCGCAATAGGAGAGGCCACAACAGTGAGAGGCCCGCGTACCGCAAAAAAAAAAAAAAAAAAAAGAAGAAAAAAATAAGCTATGAGAACTATTCCATTTATACACTTTTTTTTTTTAATTCCTACTTGGATGCTTAGTTGTAATTCTTTAGGTTATTATTTAACCTGTCTGTACTTCTATTTCACCATCTATGAAATGAGGATAATGACAGTATCTATCTAAGGGTTATTGTGAATTATTAGATAATTTAATACATGTGCAACACACTTAGCTACAAGGCTTGAACATAATTGTATTATATAAGCATTATATGTGTTAGCCATTGTTATTATTTTTATTGTTAATGGTGGAGTAAGAGTCTATTCTAATGTGGTACACATTCTTTAAGACCCTGTTCAAATGCTGCCTCTTCTATAAAGCTGCCCTCACCCAGGAGCCCTGGTCAGACTCAGTCTCTCTCCTCCTTCCCCCCGTCTGTTCTCTTTTACGGTATTTCTGTGCATCTCTCTCAATGGCCTGGTGTGTTTTGCTCACCCTTGGGACCCGACGTAGACAGTGGGTGCTCTGTAAGTGCACAGTGAATTGTCCAGGGCCTGGAGAAATCACCTCCATTCTGCAAACCCTGGGGGCTCCTTGGGCTTTCTCCAGAAGTGTGAGGGTTAAGGAAGCCATCCCTGGAAGGTGCTGGAAGGTGGGCTGTTGGCTCCAGGAAAGCCTGCTTCTGCCTCCGCTTCCAAGCCTGCATCATCGTTCCTGCCTCGCACTTAATGAGCACCCAAAGTGATTCTCTATTGCTTGTAATTCACCAAAATTGTTCTAACATTTGGAAGGCCCGGAAATTGACAGCCTCATACCCCAGTTTGCCTGTCTGTCTCAATGCCTTGTAGAAGGCTGAGCTGATTGCTTCTCCTGCAGTGATTATCCTGGAGCTTCAGACAACATCAGAGGAAACAAACGATTTGAAAGGTTAGAGACGGGCTGGAGGGGAGAAGGCAGGGAGGGGATTCAGGAAAACCTGGGCGAGCAGCTGCGTTTGAGGTGAGCTGGAGGCTGACCTGAGAATTGGGGAGAGGAAGATGGATGGGAGAACTACCTTCGCTTCTCAGAAAATCTCAGCGACTATTGGAAACTGAAGTGGCACAAGAGACAGCAAGTATGTCTCCTTAGGGCCTTCTGGAATATTCGGACCTCACCTTATCGTTTTATAGAAGAAAAAAACTGAGGCCTGGGGGGCGAGGAAGGGGTTGACTTGGCAGAGTGAATGGCAAAGACAGATTGAAGTCAGATCTCCTGTCATCTCTAAAACAGACTTACAAATATCTCACTGTTGCTGAGAAGATTATAAATAGCATAGGTCAACACCGAACTGGGCTTGGCTCAGAGAAGGTGCCTTAGAAGGGGGTGCCTACCACAGGATCAAAGCCAGGACCATGCGAGCAGTGAGTCCAGCACAGGGTGGCTGCCCAAGGAGGGACACAAATAGAGGAGAAGACGTAGCCCCTCTCACCTGGAGGCACCAGCGGCTCTCAGGCGAGGACCAAGTCCTCCCAGCGCCGGGATCCTGTCTCAGATTTGTCTGCTGCTCCACTGAAGGTCAACCCCATCACCTAAGCCTGGTGCCCACCCCTTTCTGAGCCTGCAAAGAGCCCGCTCCAACCTTCCTGTCTTGTTATCACCAATTCCTCTGTACGGGGGTGTTCCTGTGGCATACAAGCATGCCTTTCTTATCACCCTCTGCTTTCTGCATCATTTCTCTGCTCCCCTATAAACAAAGCTCTTGGAAAGAGTTGTTGGCGCTGGGCACTCCCTCAGCTCTCGTTCCCTCCTCAGTCCACTCCAGTCAGGCTATCGTCCACCTCCTTCTGCTGGGCCTGCTCATATCAAGGTCAAAAATGACCTATGGCTTGCCAAAGCCAAGGCCTACTCCAAGCATCACTGTGCTGAGCCCTCTGTGGAAATCAACATTGGCACTCCCTAAACTCTTGGAACGTGTGCTTCTCTTGCACCCACTTCTGCTGGCCATCTGTCACCCCCTCACTCTTTTCTGTGCTGCAGGCCCTGTCCTCAGCTTCTTCTCTTCTCTACCTGCACCTGCTCCCTAGATGATCTCATCAATGCTGTCAATTACATGCTGAAAGACTCTTGATTTTATATCCAGTTTTACATCTGATTTTATACTTTAAGCTTGAGCTTCTATAATGAGCTTTGGACCTTTATATTCAAGTGTCTACTTGAGTCCATGAATGTGTCCATTGACTCCATTTCTGTCTCAAAATCTTTGCATTGCCTGGTTGCCACCCCGTCTTTTGGATTTCAACTCAAATGGCACTTTTTAGAGAGCCCTTTGCCACCGCCCTGGCTGAAACAGCCTCACAGGAATTCTTTGTTACATTAACTGACACTATCATCTGTATAACATGGCTCAATAACGGAAAGTTTTCTTCCTTCCTTCCCACTCTCTCTCCCCTCTCCCCCTCCTCCCTCCCACCACCCTCCCTCCTCCCTCTCTCCTCTCTTTTTCTTTCTTCCTCCCTTCCTTCCTCCTTTCTTTCTTTCTTTCCTTCTTTCTCTTTCTTTCTTTTTTCCAAAGTCATCTAGCTCCTAAGTGGCAAAAGCAGGATTTGAACTCAGTACATCTGCCTTCCAAGGCTGCATTCTTCTACCTCACTGTAACTCCCTTTATTAGCATATCACAAGCCTTTATAGTAATTAAGTTATTCTAATTTTGTCCCTTTAAAATTTGTAATTATGCAACTACCATTCAGAATGTCAATCAATGTGAAGGTACCAGTGTTTCTGAATTGAGTTAATATAATTATGACTTAAAAAAATGAGTCTTAATAGACTGTCAGCTCCTTAAGGGCAGACACAATGCCTTAACCCTACCCATTTCTGCATCTCATCATCTAGACAAGGGCTTGCACAGAGTAGGTTTACTAATGAGTGACTGCTACAATAATGTTGTATAATGAACATCCCTAAATGTCAGTAGCTTATAACAACAAACATTTTTTCTTTGTCTCATGAAGGTCAACTGTGGTTTAGCGAATCTAGGCTGGGTTTCACTGGGTGACTCTGTTCTAAACTATGGCCGGCTGGGCTTGGCTCCAGATGGTGGGTTTGCCTTGGGGGCTAAGCTGAAGGACAACAGCTATCTGAGAAACTGTCTCATGACAGATCACCAGACCACAAGGGTCCAGCCAGTCCACCAAGATATGTAAGGCTCTGCTTGCATCACACCTTCTGACATTCCATTGGCCAATGCAAGTCACATGCCCAGCCCAACATCAGCTGGCAGGGAGGGGGAAGAGAGTGACTATTTACTGAACACTAACCTGCACTACGACCTAGACCTTCATGAAGGTTGACCTAAGCTTTGGGGCCTGACTTTAGGTAAAGAGCTCTCTTCTTCCTGGGCCAGACACCCTGAGACTAATGCCTTTGATTCTTGAGAATCTGAGGATCACAAGTCAGAGGCCACTTAGCAAGACAGTCTCAAAGGACCCTCTCAGGACCATGTTTGGTGAATGCCCTGCCTGTGTCCATGGGATCTCCTGGCTTGTACCTAAGGGCAGCCCAGGGCTAGGAGAAGAACATGAGTCTAGTGTCAGGGAGACTGAATCCTCCATATAACAGAATCTAGATTCTCATCTAAGGGCCTCATGCCTGGCTTTGCTCCCTGGCTGACTTTACCTCTCTTTATCTTCTCCCCTGTCCCCCTCATCCTGGACTTCCTCTGGTTTCTGGCACACAGCGAGCTCTCCTTCCTGCCTCAGCTTTCTACTTGCTGTTCTCTTTGCTCAGAAGGTCCTCACCTGAGATATTCACATGGCTGGTTCCTTCTTACCCTCCAGATTCCAGCTCAATTTTCATCTGTTCACAGAAGTCTTTCCTAACCAACTGATTGAAAATAGCACCCCCATCGCTCTCTCTTACCACCTGGATTTATTTTCTTTACTGCCTTTGCCATTATCCAAAATAATATTTTTTCTTACTTATTATCTGTCTGCTTCTAGAAAAGAAATCCCATGAGGGGAAGGATCAAATCTGATTCAGAGCTGTTTTCGGAGGCTAGAATATCCTTAGAAGGTGCTGAATAATTTGTTGACTGAATGAACACGCGAATTAGCTGGATAACCTTGTGCAAATGACTCTGTAAACTCAGTCTCTTTTTCTGTAAAATGGGACCACTACAGCAGGCATTGGCAATTGACAGGATTTGGGGGTAATGTATGTACAGTGTTCAGCATGGTTCCAGGTACATAGTAGGGGCTTGAAGTGGAAGCTCCTGAAATAATAATAATTATCTAAGCCCAGGGCTTTTTCTGCTACCTGCTCCAGCCCTGAAGCTTTTTATTTTTCCCAGGGCTTTTCCTGGCTGGTCTTGGCAGTCCCCATCTCCCCACCGTCCAAGAGCCAGGGAGGCCAAGAACATGGCTGAGGCAATGAAGGGAAATGGGATTGGAAAGGATACTTAATTCTCAGGAATTGTCCCCAAACCTAGAAACGACATGCTAAATCACAGTCCTTCCCATAACTCACAGTCTATCTCCATGGAAATGGGCACCACATGGAGTTAATTAGTAGAACAACAAAACAATCAATTAGTTCCTTAATTAGTTTTACTAAGAAATGATAACAAACAAACACAAACACTATTCCAACTAATGCGTGAGCCACAGGGATAGTTTGATGGCCTTGGGAAGCCAGCTCAGGCACCCGCAGCTGAGAGCGGAGATTTAGTCCCCTGATATTGACAGGTTCCCGGGTCTGTGTCCAGCCTGTGTGTTTCATCTTTATGATCAATTATTTACAACGTCTGAACACAGCTGAGGGGTCGTCTGGGAGCTTTTCTTTCTAGATAGGGAAAAATATGCAATAACTCAAATCATATGAAGCCACCAGGCTCTGGAATGGTCATTCCCCGAATCATTTATTTGACAAATGTTTACCGAGTATTTGTTAGGTGCCAGGCATGGTGCCGGGCACAGGGTAGAGAGGGCGGTGAGAAGTGATTGCCTGAGGGGCTCACTTTGGAGGGGGATGAGGGAGGGGAGGGCAGATCAGAGGAGTAAGTCAACACCATTGTCACACATCTAGTTAAACGCTGGGGTAGGGGCTCCAGAGCACAGGGGTGGGACTGGGGGTTGTGAGAGGGCTGGAAGCGATCTGGAAAGGCTTTAAGGAGGAGGTAGGTGGTGGCTGAGCCTCCAGGGGTGAATAAAAGGAAGATCCTTCTCAACAGGTAGACTGGTCCAGTGGAAGGAGCACACGGCTGGGATTTGGAAGACCTAGACTCTCCAGGCTTAAGGCTGCATCAAAATCCGTATGGTTCCCCACCTGCAAAATGGAGAGAAGGATACCCAAGTTTCTCCTCTCGAAGGGTTGTTATGAGGATCAAATAGATGGAGAAGCTTCTTATAAATCACAAGAAGTTCCCCACAACCAGACAGAAGCTCTGAACAGAACACTGGAGGTGAGAGGGGGTCCTAGAGATGCTCCTCCTTCCTGAGGGATCTACGAAGGAAAGGGACATTCCAGGAACACCTGGGACATATCTATAGCTACATCAATGTCTCTGTATATCTATATCCATCTGTGCATGTGTATAAAGCATACATATATGTATGTATGTATCTAGCATACAGGAATATCTATCAGCTATAAAGGAAAATCCATTTTTAAGAGATAGTGCATGTTAATGATAAAAATAATTGAACACTAGAGATTGTCATACTGAGTGAAGTAAGTCAGACACAGAAAGACAAATATATGATATAGCTTATATGTGGAATCTAAAAAAAGGGTACCAATGAACATATTTACAAAACAGAAGGAGAGCCACAGATGTAGAAAACAAACCTATGGTTGCCAGGGGATAAGGGAAGGGGGAGGGATAAATCGGGAGATTGGGACTGACATATACACACTACCATATATAAAATAGATAACTAATAAGAACCTACTGAATATAGAGCACAGGGAACTCTACTCAATGCTCTGTAATGAACTACATGGGAAAAGAATCTAAAAACAAGAGTGGATATATGTATATGCGAAATAGATTCACTTTGCTGTAAACCTGAAAGTAACACAACTATGATAGTTGTAAATCAACTATACTCCGATAAAAATTAAAAAAAAATAATTGAAGCCGTGAAAAATGTTGCCTTCTTCCTATCGCTGACCCCCACTTGCAAAGTCTCCGGAAGCACCACTGTTACCTGTTTCTTCTGCACCCTTCAGAGGCACTCTCTGTTTAGGCAACACATTTTCATAAAGTCTTTCTTTTCTCTAAAACATACTGTTGTGCACTTTTAGTTTTTCACGTATTACACCCCAGACAGTGGCCCATCTCAGTATCTTTGGATTTACCATGTTCTTTTTTATGGCTGGTCGCCATTTTATCCCATGGATGTTAGTTTATTTAACCATTCTCCTTTTATGGACATTTAAATTGTCTCCCATATCTTGTGACCCTAAGCAATGGGTTCTTCTGTTCATTATCTATGAAACTTTAAGTAATAGATTCAGTTTTCTATTTCTTGAGGCAGTTTCTGCTGACTCACTTGATCTTTATTGACGGTTGAGGGTAATCAGTACCCCCTTTTTATTTTTGTGCCTTTTTTCGTGTGTTTATTGCCAGTAAGAACTTGAACTAATGTGAAATAATTGATGACAAAGTATACAAATGAAATCCAAGGTCAGTGTTGCAGATATCTGGGCTTAACTCACTACTATTACAGGGACAGAAACAGGTAGTAACACACTTGAACATAAACATTAAATAACAGTCCACTAAAAGGCAGACATGAGGCATCTTTCCCTCCATTCCCCCATCCCTACTCAAGACCTCACAGGTGTTTGGACTATAATTACGGTCTTCTGGTCCACTGATTGGCTGGCCTGTAATTTGAACAAAGAGAACTAGGCGTGGGCAGTAGATAAGTCTTATAAGACGTGTGGCTCCCAGCCACGTTGGGCAAAGGGAAGCAGAGGAACCTGGTTGAGAGACAGCCCAGGGAGAAGCAGAAGCACGTGGCCTGTAGGAACTGATGCCTTTGGTTCCTGGTACATTCCTGCTTAGCTACTCTGAGCCTATGAAAACATTCTTGCCTGAGCTATCTCAGAGAGGGAGTCTGTTCCTTTGCTGTCAAACAACACCTAAGTCAAACAGTAGATAAAAATGATATTCCTTTCCTATAAGATTGCAAGAGACTAGAATATCTAGATAAAATGTGTTCATTTGATCACTAGTCCTTAAATGTGATCAGTTAATGTCTTAAACAAATTCCGGTTTTTCTCTCCAGGCTTGAGTCATGCATATTTTTCTATCTCTGTTGGCCACCTTTAATTGAAGACACTTTTTCAAGAGCTTGTCCTTAGGCAATAGCGTTCTTATGCCAATGTGGGGTCAACATTGGAGAGGCAGCTTGATGTAGAGGTGGCAGTGTGGATCGTGGTCCCTGGGTTCAAATCCCAGTGGTACCTCATATTATTTGTGAGACCTTGAGCAACTTGTTGCATCCTTTTGTTTCCTTGTCTGTAAAATGAAAATAATCATAATAACCTCACTGGGTTATTGTGAGGCTTAAACGTGCTAATGTAGGCAACTGCTTGGAATACTCTCGTAGGTAGAAAGTTTTATGAGTGTTTCTCCTATTATTAGTTTCTCATATGTGCTGTTTTCAGGATTGTTAGAAAAACTTCCCTTTGAACCATTAGTTTCTTATGGGCAAAACAAATTTCCCTTCTCTATGTATCCATTTCTCTCTGTTTCAGCTAACTTGCCGGAGAGGATATTACGGAGAACATAAAGCAAGCATCTTTCCTTCAGTTCTTAGCATCTCCAATTAAACAAAGAAAAACAGTACAATCCCAGTCTCTCTCCACCTCAGGGATGGTGACCCTCTAGCCAGACTCTCAGTTTTCCCTCAGTTTGAAGAAAATAATTTTACCCTCTCACATCCAATCAATATCTTTGCTGGGTCTATTGTGAGCTGATAATTTAAATACAATTGTCTCCCTAGCAACCATCCTTTCACAGTCTGCCTTTGAAAGAGCTTGCAGTTACAAAATTCACAGTTTCAGCCAGAAACTTTTTTTTTCTCTACAGGAACTAGCTTCTCTTCCAAAATAAACTCTTTAAAAAATGGAACAGAATTTCTAAAGTAAAAGTTAAAAAAAACTTTTTTTTAATTATAAAGGTAATTGAACAGGATTTTAAACAGAGACGGAAGTGGTTTTATCGCCTCTATTTCTTTAGCTCCAGAATGGTCTATATGGGGCAGGGAGAACCCAGTTAGGCTCAGGGAATGTAGGAATTGGAGGAAGGCATACAGGTAATTTAGTCTGACCTCCTGTTTCTCCTTCTCTGTTTGACAGTTGAAGAAACAGAAGCCCTGAGATTTAACAGCCATGCCCAGAGGCAGGGAGCTAGGATTGGAGGCCAAACTGGGATTTCAGCCCTGTCAGGTCTCTAAGCCCAAAGTATTCTTGCCACTATAATGTGGCCTTTGAGATTTCTTGGGGGAGGTGATGATGAACCCATACAAAGAGGACAGGGCTTTGAAATCAGGTAAACCCACAGTGGAGTCACTGGGTATAGTGACCAGCTGTCCCAGTTTGCCAACATGGGAGGGGGTTTCCAGGACATGGGACTTTCAATGCTCAAACTGGGAAAGTCTTGGGCAAACCTTGACAAGTAGGTCATCTTATTGCTAAGCCAGTCTCTAGGTGATTTGGGGAAATTTGGGTCTCAATTTCCTTATCTGTGTTCAATCATAATAGTTCATCTCATGGGGTGTCGTGAGGATAAAATAACAAAAATGAATATTAGCTTCCTTCCTTTCTCTCCTGACTTATTCTGTCCAATAAGAAGCTCTTGAATTTCTTTAGCTGGAAAAAGCTTAAAAGTGACAGTGATGCTTCTTCCTCAGGTTGGCCCAGGTCGGGGGAGGCAGAGGAGTGAGATTTTTATTCCAGAAGGTCTGATACTCAGAGATAACAGTCCCAGGAGACTCCCCCAAATGCCACCCACGATGTGAAAAATCAAAATTAGCTTCTTGGCTACTTTTGGCAGCTGTGATTAATCATTTCGTAATGAGACCGTCGAAGCACAGCTATTTATTTGCATGGGATCAGGAAGATTATGGAATATAACATTTTCATAAATTTGTTACTATTCTAGATATATGTTAGTGTGATGAATAGTTCAGGCTGCAAGAGATGTTTTCATTTCAATAAAGTTATTTTGGGGATATGTTTACATGATGAAATAACCTATTATTTATCCAACTGCATTTTTATGAACTAATTTTTCTTTTTATGCCGACTTGCAATGGTGATTCATTACTTTCTGCCCTTCAATTTTTCTTTCCTTATAAATGGTTTCTTGTTTATTATTTTTCTTAGTATGATCACAATTTTATTATGTCTTATATATAACTTTGATAGTACATATACCAACATGTTAATAAAAGTTACCTTTTGCTTTGCCATTATGGGCAATTTTTAGTTGCTTTTTTATAAACTTCTTTATTGGAGTATAATTGCTTTACAATGTTGTGTTAGTTTCTGCTGTATAACAAAGTGAATCAGCTATACGTATACTTACATCCCCGTATCTCCTCCCTCTAGTGTCTCCCTCCCACCCTCCCTATCCCACCCCTCTAGGTGGTCACAAAGCACTGAGCTGATCTCCCTGTGTTATGTGGCTGCTTCCCACTAGCTATCTGTTTTACATTTGGTAGTGTATATATGACCATGCCACTCTCTCACTTTGTCCCAGCTTACCCTTCCCCCTCCCCGTGTCCTCAAGTCCATTCTCTACGTCTGCTTTTTTATTCCCCTGCCTCTAGGTTCTTCAGAACCTTTTTTTTAGATTCCATATATATGTGTTAGCATACAGTATTTGTTTTTCTCTTTCTGACTTACTTCACTCTGTATGACAGACTCTAGGTCCATCCACCTCACTACAAATAACTCAATTTCGTTCCTTTTTATGGCTGAGTAATATTCCATTGTATATATGTGCCACATCTTCTTTATCCATTCATCTGTTGATGGACACTTAGGTTGCTTCCATGTCCTGGCTATTGTAAATAGAGCTGCAATGAACATTGTGGCACATGACTTTTTGAATGATAGTTTTCTCAGGGTATATGCCCAATAGTGGGATTGTTAGGTCATATGGTAGTTCTATTTGTAGTTTTTTAAGGAACCTCCATACTGTTCTCCATAGCGTCTGTATCAATTTACATTCCCACCAACAGTGCAAGAGGGTTCCCTTTTCTCCACACCCTCTCCAGCATTTATTGTTTGTAGATTTTTTGATAATGGCCATTCTGTCTGGTGTGAGGTGATACCTCATTGGAGTTTTGATTTGCATTTCTCTAATGATTAGTGATGTTGAGCATCCTTTCATGTGTTTGTTGGCAGTCTGTATATCTTCTTTGGAGAAACATCTATTTAGGTCTTCTGTCCATTTTTGGATTGAGTTTGTTTTTTTGATGTTGAGCTGCATGAGCTGCTTGTACATTTTGGAGATTAGTCCTTTGTCAGTTGCTTCATTTGCAAAAATTTTCTCCCATTCTGAGGGTTGTCTTTTTGTCTTGTTTATGGTTTCCTTTGCTGTGCAAAAGCTTTGAAGTTTCATTAGGTCCATTTGTTTATTTTTGTTTTTATTTCCATTTCTCTAGGATGTGGGACAAAAAGGATCTTGCTGTGATTTATGTCATAGAGTGTTCTGCCTATGTTTTCCTCTAAAAGTTTTATATTGTTTGGCCTTTACATTTAGGTCTTTAATCCATTTTGAGCTTATTTTTGTGTATGGTGTTAGGGAGTGTTCTAATTTTCTTGTTTATTATTTTAAAGTGTATGCTCCCTTCAGATCCATTGACCAGTTTCACATGGGATCTTTGCCCTACAGCCAACTGCTTCAAAAAACCAAGGGATTTCATATAAAATGAATCATTTTTTACTAATTGTGTCTGGGCAGTGCCACTTACTGGGTCTGTGACCTTAGGCAAGCCACTTTCTCTCTCTGAGACTCAGTTCCCCAACTCTGAGGGATTTTGGCCACAATATGTTCTCAGTTAGTACTTGTCAAAGGAATAAATGGATGATGGAATGAGGAGAGTGAAGGCATTTGTTTGGCCTTAGGAAAGGTTTAGGTTGGGGGGTCATATCAACGTATGCTTCTTTTGGTGGGAGGTTTACCTGTTATCTGCTAGAGAGGTAGACAGAAACATCTCTCTCTCTCTTTGTTAACCAGTCTGCCATTTTTTCATCAACAATAAAATAAGAAGAGGCTATTGATCCTTTTTTTTTTTTTTTTTTTTTTTTTTTTTGCGTTATGCAGGCCTCTCACTGTTGTGGCCTCTCCCGCTGCGGAGCGCAGGCTCAGCGGCCATGGCTCACGGGCCCAGCCGCTCCGCAGCATGTGGGATCTTCCCGGACCGGGGCATGAACCCGCGTCCCCTGCATCGGCAGGCGGACTCTCAACCACTGCGCCACCAGGGAAGCCCCGAGGCTATTGATTCTTGAAAGGCTTTGGGCACCTGTTACTTTGCTGAGTTTGGGGAATTAAATTTCTTAGAAAAATAGGGGTTTTTTTGGAGGGGGGAGGATTTTATACCTACTTCCTTCAAATAAATCAGGGCAACCATCAATAAATGGCATAGAAGAAGGTTGTAATTATACGGAGAGAGTGTGATTAGGTAGATATCTAGCAACCTAATAGCTATCAAAATAACCTAGAAGAGAAAGTAGATTCCAGAAGAACCAAACCCAGGAGTCCCAGGTTCTGATCTGCATTGCCATGTGACCTTGAGCAAGCCATACCCCTCTGGGTCTTCTCTTCTTCAACTATGTGACAAGGAAGCTGGATGAGGGAACCATGGGTTATTTAATGTCCTAAGAGTTTAGTCCAGTGTTTCTAAAAATGGGGTCATGAGACTTTGGGGGCTGCAAAAATATTCTTGAGGACTCCTTGAGTTTTGAGAATGTGTTTCATTGGTTTCATTTCCTTCTCCTTTTACAAGTTTTATAGACAAAGCTTCTCTAGCAGTGCTAATTCACCATTGCAAGACATTTTCATGCAGTAAGACTTCATTTTATTAACTTAATATTTTTCCAACCCAGGTTGGAGGACCTGGGAGGACTGGGGTGGCCTGTGAGAAGTATTTTCCTTGAAAGGGGATTTATATAGTATTCAAATTCTAGAAATAGTGCTTAGCTTATATATATCAATACAGAGTTTTCAAAGCACAAGAAGGAAAGATGAAAAACTTGATTCATGAAATGGCCAAGAATGAGAATAAAATACTACAAAGCAGGTGGTGGTGACAGGATGGTGGTGGTTCTGTGTGTCATTGTTAGTGGTGGAAGGGAGGCAGGAGACATTTTACATAATTCATTCAACAAATATTCACTGAGTGTTTACTATATGTTGAGAACCCATAAAACATAAGCACTGAGGAGACAGGAAAGTTATTCAGTACCTGCCTTCCAGATGGTCACGGCAAAGGGTGCTGGTGTACAAGTAAGCAAGTATTATAGTTTAGTGTGATAAGGGCTGTGTTAGAACAACCATGGTGGCCATGGAGTCCAGAAGAAGGTGGATTTGGGTATATGGAGAAAGCATGGACAGTGGGAAAGTAACTTCTGAACTGAGCTGTGAAGAAAGGGTAAGAACTCTGAGACAGAGGAAATGCAGCAGAAAGAATTGCTTGTGCAAAGGGGGAAATGATAGAGGAGTGAGTAATTCACTCCGACTGTAGTATGAAGGCTGCAGTGGAAACATTTAGAGGGCTGTATCTTGAAGGACTGTGTGGACCAAATGGAGAAATTTGGTCCTTTTCCTATAGTGATAAGGAGCCATGGGAGGTTTGTACACAAGAAAGTGACACAGTCAGATATGAGTTTTAGAAAGATCCCACTGGCAGCTGTTTGTGTTGAGGGTAGACTGGAGGCAGAGGGGGGTGAGTAAGGGGGATGGATTCCATTGTCCAGGGGAGAGATGATATATGCTGGCCAGGACTGTGGCAGAGGATGTAGGTGAAAGGGGGTTGGTGCTGGGCTGAGTGATATTTAAGGAGACTAAAGGGAGATTAGGTATGAGAGGCGATGGAGTAGGAGACTCCAAGAAGACTCCTAGATTCCTGGCTTGAATGCTGTTTTTGGAAATCAGGAGAGGATCAGGTGGGGTGAAGACAGTTTTGTGCAGGTTGATTTTGAGATGTTCCTGGGAAATCTAAAATGGAGCAAAAGTTTGGAGGGGAGACCAAGAGACTCTTCTTTTCCCTCCTGATCTCATCATGAAATTGTTTCATGAACTTAAATTCCCAGGCACATAATGGGTAAGACAGGCAGTTCTGTCATTGGGACTTAGATCTGAGTTTGAATTCTCTTCCATTAGTTACTTATTCGGTGACTTTAGGCAGGTTACATCCTACTTGAATCCCGTCTAATTTCTGTAATGGAGAAAATAGTGTCTGTGTCATGTGTGTCTGGGAAGCTTAAGTAACATAATGAATGTAGTAGGTGTACCAGGAAGGGTAGTTCTTTCCAACTTGTTTTGTGTTTATATCCTCAGCTCTGCTTCTCCTCTAATCTTCCCAGTGTAGCAAATTCTTAAAAGTTGAAACCTGAATTTCTTTTAGGGAAGATGTTGTCTTTGTTTATAAAAATACCTTCTTGGGGCATAGGGGCTATAAGAGGTAAAGCATTGGAAAGAGATGCCCAAAGTGTTCTGTTTAACTTAGTAAGGAAAGGTGAGAGGGAAGGGAGGAAGGGGAGAGAAGGGAAGGGGATGGGGAGAAAGAAACAGAGCTTGTGGTAGTGAGAGGGATGGGGGATTGTGGTTGGTGAAAATTCCTTGATGGTGGTGGGACCAGAGGATATATTAGAAACCATGATATCTAATGTTTGCTAAAAAGTTATTTGCATTCATATGATATAAATTCCTTCTCTAGCCCCTTACCCCAAATGATCAGTAAAGTTGACTATGCCCAAGAATGCTCTGTGTACATGAAATGTTTCTGGTGACAACTGTGGATGGATTTGAGTTTCTCATTGGGTCTGGGTGGTGTGAGATAAGATAGAACATGATCAGAAGGGAGATGTTCCATTAATAGAGCAAATTCTACAGATGCAAGAAGTCAGAGTTAGGATGACTCTGGAGAGCTGTGTGCTTCCACAGGTGTGGAACGGACCTGATTGACAAACCTGATTATCATTTTCATTCATGCATTCATTCATTCATTTCTTCAACAAATATTTATTAACTGTCTACTATATGTCAATCACTTTCATAGGCACTAGGAACATCTCTGTAAGCAAAACAAAGTTCTTGCCCTTAGAGAGCTTGCATTCTTATTGAGGAGAACTACTAAAAATTAATAGAAAAAATATCTTATACCATGTCATATAGCGGTAAGAGTTATTAACAAAACTAAAACAGAGTAAGCAAAGATACAAGCGTGGTGATTTAGAAAGGGTGATTCGAGAAGTTCTCCTTAAGGAGGTGGCATTTGAACAGAGACCTAAATTAAGTGAAGGGGAAAGTCATAGTTAGATCCTGGTAGAGCTGCTGGACAGACATAGTAAGAGTTTTCTCCTCATCTTCCTTGTGACCTTGGGCAAAGGACAACTTCTCAGCCCTCAGTGTTTTCATCTAAGACTAGGGTTGATATCAACTTCCCATGGTGGAGGTAAGTGTTCCAAGAGATCACAAAGGTTATTTGGAAATAGAAAATGCAGCCTACATACAAGGGACTGTGGAAGACCCAGCCAAGGATGGGAGTTAATTCCACTTCTTGCTGTGGGAGTTTGGAGTGGATCATGTCCCGGGTGAGTTGTGTGAGCTCTCTTGGGAGATTGCCAGGTGTGGGAACTGAGCTTGAAGATGGACCATGTATTAGAATGTGAATGTCCAAACTCTGCTGAAGTGACCTGGGAGAAGTGCCTTAATACAGACTATTTCCAGAGTCTCATGAATTCTGTATTACAGCAAGTCATCTCATGATTTTGCAATTCTCTTGCTGATAATACAGCCCCTGATGTATTTAACATTACAACTCAGGCAGAAAGACCTGATAAATCTTGGCTGCATAAGGACTTGGCTGCTTGGATCCATTCCCTTCTTAACCCTTCACCCACTGGCCAGTCCCTTTTGAAGAATCACACTGAAGAATCTGGCGTTGTCTTCACCTTTCCCTGGCCTTGTGTATATTTGTCATTCCTCTGGCTTCTGTGGCAGACATCTTTGGTTGCCTACCCAGTAGCCATTATTCTTTCTTATTATTGAGGCTGAAAATACCATATATTGTTTTCCTAGCCTCCCTTGCAGCACGGAGGTGTATATCAGTTATCTCTTACTGCAATAGTGCTGTGTAACAAACCTCCCCAAAACTCAGTGGCTTAAGACAATAAGCATTTATTTAGAGCATGAGTCTGGGAGAGTCAATTTAGTCTGAGCTCAGCTGTGGGTTTCTTTTGGCCTTAGCTGGGCATACTCACATGGCAGCTGGCATGACTGAGCTCTCATCCTCCATCAGGGTAACTCAGGCACGTTCTAATGGCAATTGCAGAGGATTAAGAAGTGGAAATACACATGGCCTCCTTAGAACTAACATGTCATCACGTCAGCCACATTCAACTGGCCAAAGTAAATGACAAATCCAGCTTGGATCCCAGGGATGGGGAAATAGACTTTGCCTCTTAGGTAAAGAAAAATACAGAAGCTTATGGCAAAGGTTATAAACACAGGGAGAGGAGAAAAACTGGAGCAATTATACAATCAACCATAGTATATGACCTAATCCTAGATGATCCTATGCCTTGAGTGTGGAGGCCATATTGCAATCATGAAAGAACAAGCCTAATGACCAAGCCAATATAGTGAGAAGCAGAAAGTTGGAAAAAGTCCGAGTTCTTGACCATGTAGTAGTTGTAGGTCCTCTGGACAAACCCTAGAGTCACCTGCTTATGGATATCATGTTATGTGAGATAACACATTTTTCTCATTGTTAAATCACTCAAAAGCATTGGATATTCTGTAACTTGCTGCTGAAGGCGTTTTCAGCTATGTTTACCCATGAATGTTGGCCTCCCTCTTCTCTGTTTTGGGAGTTTGCTTTATGAGCAGAGATTGAATGCTATGACAGATGCCGGGCTTGCTGGATGGTTGCATTCCCAGTCTCCCTTGTAGCAAGGTCATAGGCCCATGATCTGAGTGTTCACATACAACCCAGATTTTGAATTAGAAAGTAGCAATATGAAGAAATGGGATGGACCACTTGGGCAATGGTGGCTTTTACGGCAGCTGCCTGTGATATCCTGATGCCCCATTGCCACCTTGGAATAAACATCACGGCAGTTAACCCGGTGATCCACTGAATGAGACCCAAGAGAGGGAGACTAATTTGATCCAGAAAAGAAGGTTTATCAGAACCCAGAGGGCTGCCTTGATGCTGGGCCAGCATCTCCCCCACACCTGGCAGCACTTTACACACCTGCAGAGGACAAGGAAGACCTTTCTTACTTGAACCTCATCACATGCTCCTTATCATATGCTCATTATTGTGCAGAAGTGCCTTCCAGAGACAGGCTCCAAGAATCCCACTCCCAGTGACCTCCCGACTCCCCTCTACCTTTACCCCATGGGCTAGTTTGATCCTTGGAATCTAGTCTCTGCCTTTGGTCTCAGCTGTCTTTAGTGTGGACCTCTTAACATTTCAAAGCCGACTCTCCTGCTGACCCATAAACCCCTGGCTGTGGTTTGTTGTCCATATGCAATGTCTGCCACGTCACTCTGGCTCATCCTGTCCTGCTACCCATGACCCTGCATTGACGAGTAAAGACATTGTCTGTCACACTCTGTTGTGGTTGGCTGCACACTTGTCCTCACCTCCCACTAGCCTCTACAATTGTTCAGAGCAGGAACCCATCATCTCAAATCACTGTACCCTCAATGCCTAGAGCAGCCTTTGGAGTATAGCAGATGTTCCACCCAAACAAGTGTCCGAATAAAGTGATAATAAAGTCAAACTAGAAGGAAGCAGTGATCTTTCAGAGCCAGGGCAGGTTCATTAAAAATAAACCTTGTTTCTTTCTTTTTCTGTGTCTGATAGAGAAACTAGCCTATTTGGGGGATGCTTCCTAACTCTTAATCTGGGTTTAAGGTCTGAAGCAAGGCAAAAATACACAGATGACTTCTGTTTGGAGATATTTTCCTAAACCTTAGCCCCATACTTCCTCTGTTGTGACACCCATCACTCTTAGTTGGTGCCCTTTTCAGTGTCCTTTTCACCCTACTCTGTGCTCTACAAAGGCAGGGAAAAAGTCTGTCTTGTGACTGTATCCTCAGACCCCAGAACAGAGAAAGGAACACAATAGGCACTTAATAAAGAATGAAAGAATGAATTGACACTGTCCCTTTTGTAGAGTAATGCCCCCCGCAAAGATGCCCACGACCTAATTCCTGAAACCTATGAATATGTTAAATTATACAGCAAAGGGGAATTAAGGTCACAGATAGAATTGTGGACTCTAATCAGCTGATTTTAAAATAGGAAGATTATTCTGGGTTATCCAGGTAGGCCTACTGTAATCACAAAGATCCTCAAAACTGGAAAGAGAGGCAGCAGAGGAGATCAGAGTGATGCAACGTGAGGTCTCCACCTGCCATTGTTGGCTTTGATGTGGTGGAAAGGGCCACGAGCCAAGGAATGCAGGTTCCTCTAGAAGCTTGGGAGGAGTTTCTACTTTGTGCTAAGTGCTGTTCTAGGCACTAAGGATACAATGATGGGATCTGCTGGCCTTCAGAAGCAAAGAAATAGATTCCTCCCTAGAATCTCCAGAAAGGAATACAGCCCCGCCGATACCTTGATTTCAACCCATTGCTGGACTTCAACCTACAGAACTGTAGGACAAATAAATTTGTGCTGTTTAAGCTGCTAAGTTTGTAGCAATTTGTCACATCAGCCATAGAAAATAAATACACCTCCTGCTATGGTCTGAATGTTTGTGTCCCCCTAAAATTCATATATTGTAATCCTAATGCCTCATGTGATGGTATTAAGGGGTGGTTAGGTCATGAGGGTGGAGCCCGCATTAATAGGATTAGTGCCCTTAGAAAATGGACCCCAGCCCCTTCCGCCACATAAGAATACAACCAGACAGAAGTCTGTGGCCCGGAAGAGAGTCCTCACCTGACTGTGCTGGCACCTTGATCTCAGACTTCTAGCCTTTAGAACTGGGAGGAAGATTTCCATCGTTTATGAGCCACCCACTCTGTGATATTTTGTTATAGCAGCCAAACAGACTAAGCCATCTCCTCTTACCTCATGACCCTGAGGGGATGTCCTGCTCACTTTAAGGGTCTCTCCCAGATGTAGGAAGGCCCCTAGTGGCAGGTTCCAGGCTCTGTGTTTGGACTTGTCCTGCCTATTCTTTGTGTCAATGACTCAATGAGGTCATTGTTGATTACAATGCTGTGAGACCTGAAGGGAAAAGCCGAAGTGGAATTACGCGTTCAACTGTTTAAATACGAAATTTACTGGGGAGATTGTAAAGTTCCATGGATGGGGAGATTTTGAGTTTGAGAAAAGTCAGTAGAATGATGAGGATGGTTTTGTCAATGGATGGCCATTTGGTGGTGTGGACTTAGCAGGGCCAAACCCAGGGCAGCCTTAACCCAGACCTTTGAATCTTAAATTTGTTATCCTAGAGGCTTTTACTTAAAAAAAAATCTGGACCGACACTGAGACTCTGGGAAACTTGTTAGTGACCCTCAAGTGTGCTACTAATCAGCTATGTGTCTAATTAACTCCTTTGGGCCTTAGTTTCTCCATCTGTGAAATAGAGTCCTTTTAGCTATGAAGTCCCTGGATCTGTCTGGAATAGGAGCCCCACCTCGTCAGCCTTCTGTCCTCCAAGCCTAGTTCAAATGTCATTGTCTCCTAGCGGCTTTCGTTTATATTTTCCCTCTCCCCAGGCATAGCTGATTGTGCTCTGTGTTTCGTTCGTTATCGATCTAGCTATCCATTTACTTTCTGCTGTTTTATATCATAAACATTTATCTTCAAGCTTATACTCTAAATGCATGGACTTATTTATCTCTGCAGCCCCAATGCCTGGGAAATAATAGGTGTTTAATAAACCTTTGTTAACTAGAATTGAATTCAATTTGAAATTTGTTATGTAGTATCATTTAATCTTACACTTTCCAGCTAAGCTTAACAACTACCTGGTCAAATCTCTTTGTATCAGCAGGAAAATTGAGATCAACAGGGAAACTGAGAGGGTGGGAAAGGCCTCCCCAGAGCCCCACACAGCACGTCTGAAGCAGAGATTAGAACTCATGTGTCCTGATTTATGATCCAAAGTCCTTCTTATTCTACTAAGTGGCCTTTCATCTCTGTCTTCGTTCAAGTGAGTCTAGCTGTTGTACCGAGAGGTCCTAAAGGTTGACGACTTCACACAAGCGAGGTTTTAGACTGTGTTCACATAAAGTCCTCTGGCTGTGGGATTGCCGAGGACTCTGCCATCTTCAACATGCGACCTCCAAGGTCACCTTGAGTATCAGTGTCCAGCTGGCTGTTGGAGAAAGAGAGAGAACAGAGGAATACATGGGGCTCTTTACGGGCCAGGCCTAGAAGGGATATACCCTGCTTTGGCCCATATTCTGTTGGCTGAAACACAGCCTGGGAGCCAGCTAGAAGCAAGGAGGCAAGCAAAGGCTGATTTAACAGACAGCTGCCAGTCTCTGCCATGCCATCCACGTTCCGGGCATGGGTTTCGATTTCTATCATGACAATTTAATGTTTTACGTACCTACCTAAAAGCCTCTCGTAGGCTCCGAGTGAGCTAAAAGTGTATCAGGTAGTGTTGATACTATTATTATTTTTGTTATTTGCACTAATAAGAGGGGGGAAGTGGCAGACGGGAGTCAACTTGAACGACTTTGCAGGGTTTAACCCAAAACACGTTTTGCCAGGCAATTTCCCCTTAATCTTGAAACCTATGCATATTTCAAGGGAAATTTAATCCTTGTGTTTCTGATTCATTTGCACTTAACTCATCAAAATGTTGCTTTGTAAGGCGTGTTTGATGTACAAGAAGGCTCATAAGCCCTTTCATAAGCCTTTCAAATGCCTTTTCTCTTTGAAGCAGAAGTTTGCGTTCTTCCAGCGCTAAACAGAGCTAAAACCAGAAAAAGCCTTCAGTTGCCTTTCCACCCCAGAGGCCACCGATTAGTGCGGTTTGTTGGGCCAGCTG
Organism: Delphinus delphis; assembly: GCF_949987515.2. NCBI lineage: Eukaryota > Metazoa > Chordata > Mammalia > Artiodactyla > Delphinidae > Delphinus > Delphinus delphis. The sequence continues at coordinate 14,413,065 of NC_082688.1, forward strand.
TGGACTCTGGTGAAATGCCCAAGGGGAGGGGGTAAAGACGTACAGATGTTTCACACTCTTCTGCCTCCAGACCTTGGCTGCTCCAAAGCCTGAGCTCTTTCCTCACTGCTCACTTACAGCCAATAGCTCCCACTCCTCCAATACTCAGCCCCTCTCTGAAGACCTGTTAGAAAGAACTAAGCACTCCTTCCTTTGTAATCCATTATATCCTACCATAATAACAACAATAATAATGGTTAGCATGAATTGAGCACTTCTTAAGTGCCAGGCACTCTGCTAAGTGCCTGACTTGTGTCAACAAATTTCATCCTCCCAACAGCCCCATAAAGTAGGCATTATGTTCAGCTTCCTTTTACAGATGAGGAAACCGTAGAAAAACGTGGGAAGGTCACTTGCCCAAGGTCCCACAGTGGGAAAGCCAGCATGGCATCTGTAGCACTGACTACATATAACCAGGGCACCCCTGGGCTCTCTGAAAGGAGGTGCTGTTTCCTCTCTGTCTGTACTGATGTCAGAGAACCTGGCCCTGAGAAGGCCCTCTGTCTCCGCTTGAGGGGCTGGACAGTTTGGCACTGACAAGCACAGAGTCAAGTCTTGCCTTTGCCATTTTATTTGCTGAGATCCTGGAGAAGATATTTAACCTCCAGATGCCTCCTTTTTTGTCTTCTGTCGAATGACGATGGCGAGAGTACCTGTCTCCTAGGGGTGCTGTGAGGACAAAATGAGCTCATACACGTAAAGCTCTTAGAACGCTGCCTGACCCGTGTGCTCGTTAAAGGTTAGACATTATGACCGAAGGAAGAAAAGGAGGTGTGGACGGCGTGCATACCTCGGTTTAAAATACTGGAGGGTCAGTGAATGTGTTGGGAGACAGACTCAGACTCAGAAAAGGTCTTGGCAGCTTACAACTTGAGCTGGAATCCCACAAGATGAAACACAGAAGGGATAAGTAGCCACCACGTGCTTAGGTCTCAAACATCAGTAGCACCAGCTTAGGACAGGGGGAGATAAGGCTAAGACGTAGCAAGTGTCAGGGGTGCTCAGGTGTTAATGTTGACAGTGAGCCCAACTCTGGGGTGTGTTACCGCCCAGCTTAAACCTTGTCAGCAGGAATGTGTTGTCTAGAACAGGGAGGGCGCTGTCCTGTTCTCTTACGCATTCAGTCTCTACCGGGAGCAATGCAGAAATGTATGGCATCCTACTTAATGATTTTCATATATTTTTCTAATATTTTTTTGGATTATAAAATATATTCACTGTTGACAACTTAGAAACTTACAGAAAAGTGAGGAAGAAAACAAGATTTATATAAAAACAACAATTATATCCATAATTGTCCAGCCATCTCTTAATAGTTTGGTATTTCATTCTTTGTAGTCTTTTATAGACATATTCTTAACACAGATGTGAATTGGAATTTCTTGGCCTCCTGAGAGCTGGGTAAATTTGGCCTCAAATCCTTATTCCATACTTTGGAGAAGCCCCACCATCTCAAGATTCCTGCAGATACCTCAGGACCTTACATTTTTATCACTGTCACGGACTTAGATTTCTTGTCTCTCCCAAATTCTTGTTTTTGAATTTGCTTTCGGTTCTTCATCTTTGGAAGAAGTCTTCCCGTCATGCAGGGAGAGGATGGCTCTTTCTTCTTGGCTGTCCTGGCCAATGCAAACGCGTATCTGGCTGTGGCATGACAGAAGAAGAAGAACTTTCACTGGAGGATTGAGGGTTGCCGGGAAGAGTTGCATTCCACTGCATTCAGCAAACAACTGAAGCAGACAGCCAGGGAGCACACTCCAAATCCACTTGTTCTTTTCTTTTTAATTGAAGTATAGTTAATTTACAATGTTGTGTTAGTTTCAGGTGTACAGCAAAGTGATTCAGTTATATGTAAATATTCAGTTATATATAAAAGAATCATTTTCAGATTCACTTCTATTATAGGTTAATTCAAGATATTGAATATAGTTCCCTGTGCTATACAGTAAGTCCTTGCTGATCATCTAGTTTATATATAGTAGTCTGTGTACGTTAATCCCAAACTCCTAATTTATCTTCCCCACTCTCACTATCCCCTTTGGAATTGGCAAGTTTGTTTTCTATGTCTGTGAGTCTATTTCTGTTTTGCAAATAAGAAATATTTACAAAATAGTCACAAAATATTTTCTGTTTTGTAAATAAGTTCATCTGTATCTTTTTTTTTTAGACTCCATATATAATTGATACAGTATTTGTCTTTCTCTGACTTACTTCACTTAATATGATAATCTCCAGGTCCATCTATGTTGCTCAAATGGCACATTTCATTCTCTTTTATGGCCCAATCCACTTGTTCTTATTCAGTCCTTTCAGTAGCCCTGTCACAAAGCTTTCTCACTGGCCACATCAGTGGTACCCAGACACCTACCACCTCTCTAGTTTCCTCCCCAAACTCACACTCAATCTCCTCCTCTCCTCATTTACCAAGTTGCTTGGGCCACAGCCTTAGGGTCAATTTTGACCCCTCTCGGCTCTATTTTAAAATAGAATGCAAGTCTGATCACATTTCATCACCCCATCCCTGCCACCCTAGTCAAAGCCATGTGCTACCTGGATCATTGCAAAGCTGGTCTCTTCACTTCCACCATTACTCCCTGTAGGATATTCTCTACACAGCACCCAGAGTGACCTTCCTCCCCTTGAATCCTGCCCATGGCTTCCCATCACACTCGGGGTAAAATCATAGCCCTGCTGATGGCTTGCAGGGTGCTTCACGGTCTGGCGTCTTGCCTTCCCTCTGGTCTCATCTCTTGCTGCTCCAGCAGCAAAGAAAGGCTTTGCTGTTCCCTCTTTGTGGCTTTTGCACTTGCTGTTCCCTCTGCTCAGGTACTTTCCCGAGATACCTTCATGGTCCTCACCACGGTCCATACATACTGGGTGTCCCAAGTTCAATGCGAGACCAGGGGCCATTGATCCTGAGGCCATCCCATGCCTGGAGGAGGAGGTGACATTAAGGTTGAAGGCTGAATTCCTAACAGCCAGGAAAATAAAATATGATGAAGTGGATGTTCTGGTGAAACTTTTTTAATGGAAAGCTACAGATCCTGCGTGGCTACACTTTGAAACCAGAGAATAAGCAGTTGCTAAGCTCTTTGCAAACAGACATGTTGGTATGGGAGCCATGGTTATGGGTTGATGCTGGTCACAATATCCCTTCAAATCAGGGGACCCTATTTCCTCCATTAAACTGTCAAGGCTTTACTTTATTACTTCCTTTGAGAGAGAACTTTTTTATCCTTTTTTTTCTTTCTGGCTGTCCCTTATTAACTAACTCGATTCATTTGAAGTGGAGCTAAAATGAGGCTCCTGGTAGCCTCACTGTTCCCACCCTAGTCCTGGTTCTGCCGTCTCTGGCCACACAGAACCAACCTGCTTTCTTTGTCCTGTGGTGACCGTAAGCAATTTGTATACCGTAAGCGAGTCACCTGAGTCTCCTCTTCTCTTGGTTAAATAATTCCAATTTTTTTCATCCATGTGTCAGAAATATGGTTTTCAGGGAGGCTCACAGAATCATAGTCTGGGTAACATTCCCTTTTCTTCTGTCCCTCAGGCACCACGGAAAGATGCTCAATAAACTTCAGCACCTTTGGCTTGTGGTGGAGATGCTGCTGGCGAAACTCATGTAAAATGAGCCTGTAGGAGGCTGCGGGCCCTGCTGCAAGCACTCTGCGTGCATTCATCGAGATAAGGACTATTACCAACGTCACGATACAATGAGGAAACCAAGGTAGGTAACTTACTTAAGGTCACTTAGTAAGTGTCAGAGGCAAGATTCAAAACCAAGGCTGTTTATGACGCTAAGTGCGTGTCTATTACTTGCCAAGTGCTTTTCTAGAACTTATCGAATCCTCCATTCAACTCTGCGAGACAGGCATCATTACTTCTATTTTATGGACGAGGAGGTGGATGTGCCAGGGTTATGTAATCTGCCCAAGGTCACCTAGTTTGTAAGTGACAGAGCCTAGCTTTGAACTAGGTCTGTGCTGCCTTCTGATGAAGAAGGCTCTCTGCACTGCAGGGCTGCACTCTACTGCCCAGATTCCAAAGGAGATCATTAAACACATGCCCTTCCCTGCACCCACATCCAAGCATCACACACGCTGGGAAATAGCTCTCTGTTCATCATGTGTGGTGGGTGAAGTTTATGCATAAGGCACCATGACACTAATGCCATTATATTAAAAGTGAGAAGATTCCAATAAGTTTCCAAGCACACGTGTTACAGTAGAGTTGCCTCTCTCTCCCCGAGTGAGTGTACAGCTTTCTGTTGATTTGCTTCACCTCACACAGTTACTACAGCGAGATTTCCCCCAGTGTCCCAGGCTCCCTTCGGCTCTCATTTAGATTTTCCTCCTAGATGCAGCCATTTCAATGCGTATCAGCTGCAGTTGAGCCCGCCAGATTTCTTTCCCGACTAGCTGGGAAGATGGCCCTGTTAGTTATCTATCTGTGAGCTGAGCGAAAAATCTGGCGGGCTGGGCAAAACTGCTTTGTGACATAACCTGGCTTTGTCCGTGTTGGCAGAGGGTTGACTGGCAGTGAGATCCTAGGTGGTGTGAGAAGGGGGAGGGGCTTGTGGAGGCGCCCAGGAATGGAGATGGGGAAGGATGCATAGAGAGAGAAGTGTGTGTGGGTTTGGGTGCTTGGAGGTTGGGTGGGCATGTGTATCAATTGCCTGGTGTTAATAGGTGGGATAGCTCGTACATCAGAGTAGGTTTTAAATGAGACTGAAGAGATGTACACATAAGGTAGTGGATGGTTGAAAATTGTTTGGATGGATGGATATGTCGTTGGGGTCTCTGAGGCAGCTCATGGCTCTGTTCATGGACCCTTAGGTTTAGGAAGGCTCACCCACCCCGTTGGGGAGCGCTGGCTGAACGGGGGATGGGCCTCCCAACATGACAGCCATCCCAGGCAAGATTTAGGGCAGGGATTGCAGAGGGGACCTGTATACCGGGAGTTCAAGCTTCTTCCCAAAAAGGAGGGCTGAGCTGAACTGAGCATGCTCTGTTCACAAAGCAGATCTAAGTCTCCCCAAGTCCCCTGGGCAGAGGGAGTAAAGTGATAGAGAGAGCAGGAGTTACACTAATTGCACTCTCACCCCTGGGGGGAAACAGCAGGGGCCGAGAAGAAGGGTTCCCTGTCATCACACATGTAGACTGTGAGCTCTACCACTGCTGTCCTCCCAGCGCCCAGCACAGCTCCCGACCCCCAGCAGGCACCCCTTCGTGGGCGTGGAAGAGAATGACAGTGAGAGGGCAGTTACAGCGCAGGGAGAGGTGGGGACGCATACATGTTGGTACAGCGTACAGTATGTTGTGTGCCGTGTGTGCATGCGTAGGATTCTCCTGTAGCTGTGGGACAGGTGCTCCTAGGGATGGGACGCACATGTGGAGACTGACTGTATGGACAGGTGATTGGGTGATGCGTGGGTCTGATGGTATCTGGGGTCACAGGTGTGTGTGCTGGGGTGGGAGCAAGGGTGGCTATTTGGAGAGGCCAAGGAGTGTCCCTAAGAGCTGTGCTTGCATGAGGGAGGGTTGCATGCATGGGTGTGTGTGTGTGTGTGTGTGTGTGTGTGTGTGTGTGAGAGAGAGAGAGAGAGAGAGAGGAACAGTCAGTTTGTAGATGTTTTCCTTTCCTTTTTCTGCCTGTCACACTCTCACTTCCCTCTTCTCTTTCTGGTCGTTGTCACACATTTTCTCTTTCTCCCTAAGGCATCCGAGGGAGTGACAACACACTGACCTCAACAAACATCCTGACAATCACACCCCACGCCCACAACAATGCTCGTGCTCATGCGTACCCGCACACACACACACACACACACACACACACACACGCCTGTGGATGACCCAAAGACATGAATGCTCTGATCCGAGCTCCATGGGGTGGGGTCCCCCCAGGCAGGTGGACAGACCCCCATGGGGCAGCTGGTGTTTGCTGATCACCTCCACATGCCAGGCTGTCTGCAGAGCTCCTTGCACCATCTCATTTAGTCCTGATGAGGCAGGATTTGTGGGTCCTGAGTCTGAAAAGAGAGAGAAGGGAGGCTCAGTGAGGCGAGGTGGATCGATCACTGACTCCCGTCTCATGGTCGTCCGGTGGATACATCTCTTGGCATCCCGCTCCTTCCCTCTGGGAGGGAGGCAGACCCCTTCCGCTTTCCCTGCCTACCCCTTTGGCCTCAGCTCCGCCCTGACAACCCACCACCCCTTCCCAGGCCTGACAGCAGGTTCCTAGGGCCCCGGGCCTGGGATGCCGAAGGCTGCTGGCTGACCCGGCGGCCCAGCAGGCCATGGGCAGAGTGGAGGAGGCTCAGGTTTGCGGTCAAGGTGGACTTGGCCTTGGATCCTGGATTTATGACCTAGTGATGTGACTCTCCACCGGGCACTCCCCTTTTCTGACCTCCATTTGCCTCCTCTGTGAAATGGAGATGCTAAAACCTGCCTGCTGGGGCTGCTGAGGGGGGTGAACAGGGTGCTGTTCACAGAATGCTTGGCTCAGAGCAAACATCTAGGAAAAGTCCATTCCTTTCCTGCACACGGCTCCTTCCTGCCTGGATCACCCCACTTCACCTCCACGCCCTCTGGAGCCTTTCTTCCATTTGGAGTACAGTTAGAGGCCAGAGCCTTGGCCATCAGAAAGGGTAGCTGAGGACATCAATCCACCTCTTTCTCCTATCTCTTTTGCCTTCAGAGCTACAGTTTATTCATTATTTTCTTTTAATTGCTTATTCCCTCCTTGACATCTCTATTAACCCCCTCTCCTCAAGATGTCTGAAATCGAACTTAAGTATTTGTCCCCAAGGCTGCTCGTCTCTTACCTCTTGTGTCTTGTAAGGACGTTACATTGTAGGTACCTTTATTTATTCCTATATTACAGAAGAGGAAACCAAGGCTCAGAGAAGGCAAGCAACTCACCCGAGGTCACACAGCTAATCAAGTGCTGGAGCTGGAATTGGAGCTGGGGGTCTCTCTGAACCTAAGCTCAGGCCCTTTCCCTCTACCAGGCTGCCTGCCTTATGTGACAGTGCCCATTGTGAAGGGTCCAGGGGGGAGAAGATCACACAGATGCCCCCCTCCCTCCCAGAGGGCCCAGCCGTTCTCTGGCCTGAGGTGAAAGCTTCTTGTAGAGGCTTGGAGGTTAAGCCAAGGTGCTTCCTCTGTCCCTCCTTGGTCACACCAGCAGCATAATCAGCCCATTACCCAGTCACCCAAAGTCCTGAGAAACCTTCCCTGACAAGCTATGGGGCTGGCCCGGAGGCGGGTGGGGCGGCTGGAGCACGTCAGAGGGAGCGGTGGGCCACAAGCCCGGCTCCATCCATAGTTTAATACCAGGGTAGTGTCTTCCACCCGCTTCACCTCAGCTAAACGTTCAGTGCAGTTTGTTTGTTTGTTTGTTTGTTTGTTTTTGCGGTACGCGGGCCTCTCACTGTTGTGGCCTCTCCCATTGCGGAGCACAGGCTCCGGACGCGCAGGCTCAGCGGCCATGGTTCACAGGTCCAGCCGCTCCGCGGCATGTGGGATCTTCCCAGACCGGGGCACGAACCCGTGTCCCCTGCATCGGCAGGCGGACTCCCAACCACTGCGCCACCAGGGAAGCCCAGTGCAGTATTTTCTTTCCTTCTTCCTTTTAAAATATCGGAGGGCGATGAGGAGAGACGGCCAAGGCTCATGGTGAGATCCCTGGCATTGAGGTGAACCACAGCAGCTCAGTTTCCAGCCTGGCTACTTAGGAATTGAGCTGTGTGGCCTGGAGCAAGCCCGTAACCTCCCTGAGCTTCAGAGTCCCTGTTTGCAAGGCGGGGGTTATCATCTGTCCCTTCCGGGCCCGATGTGAAGACAGAGCAGAGTGTCCACGAGCACATGTCTATTTCCAAAGCTCGGCTCTGTCGCTCTGTTGCTAAGTGACCCAGGGCAAGTCACTGCTTCCCACGGGGCCTCAGGATTCCTTTCTTGTAAAACAAGGACAAAGGGATCTTCCTCATGGGATCAAATGAGCTGACCTGTGTGAGCCTGTAGCATCTGTCTGGCACTTGATAAGCAAGCAAGCCCCCCAAACAAAAAAAAAAGTCCCCACAGCCCCAGACAAACCTGTGGTTTTCACACTTTCCAATGTCTGTGCTACAGCGATGATGGCCCAGCCTCTGAGAGTTCCATGACCTTGTTCAAGGTCAGACAGCTCAGGGTGGCAGAATGAGATTCAAGCCAGGCAGTCTCGCTCAAAGTTGCTTGCTTTCTTTCTTTTCCTCTACAGATGCCACAGAGGCATCTGGGATGCACCCAGACAGGAGGCTTCCGACACGAGGAGGAGACACGGATTATCTTGCTTGGACTGGGGCTGTGGGGATGGACTGTCCTGGGCCAAGGGGTAGAAGGTGTTTATCCTCAGAAGCACTAAAGCAGAGGGTGGATTCCTCCCTGGGCTTTCAGTGTGATCTAGAGGGAATCAGGAAATCAAATGATGCAAAAGTCACTATTTGCTGGTTAATCTATGCACGGGGAGAAGTTTGGCCTGAGGCGTGGAGACGCTAACACACTTCTCTTACCTCATCGTGCAGCTGCTGCACGGCCACCTGGCCCTGCCCGGACTCATGGTTCCCATCTGCACACCTCCTCGGACCCGCTGCGATGACAAAAACCCACGGTGTGTCTTGGGCAGCCTCCCCACCTTGGCCGCCCCATCTGATCACAGAGGGCAAGAGCCAGGGCGGTGAAGACATCCACAGCCCCAGGTGCTCCTGGAGACATGCCCCTACCCAGTGATTTCCTCCGGCAAACCCCCTCTCAAGGATGCCCGGCGGCTGCCGAGCACACAGAGTCCCTCTGAGGTGCTCAGGAGACCGTGGCACATTGCTGACCCTTTTTGCCACCTTCCTCTGTTGACAACCACCCCTCTGGAATCAGGCGGTGGCAGAAGAGAGATCCCCAAACTGCCCAGGGTTGGGAGGGGCATGTCTCCTTTAAAGACAGTTGAGGTATTCAATTTACCAGGCGTCTGCCCCGCCCATGCCTTCTCTCCCGTCCCCTCCACTGGGGACTGGGTCTCTCCTCTCCTGGTTATCGGGACTTCAGTTCCCAGCAAGTGAGACTAAAGACTGGAGATTGTCTGGGCTTCCCTGGTGGCGCCGTGGTTGAGAGTCCGCCTGCCGATGCAGGGGACAGGGGTTCGTGCCCCGGTCGGGGAAGATCCCACATGCCGCGGAGCGGCTGGGCCCGTGAGCCATGGCCACTGGGCCTGCACGTCCGGAGCCTGTGCTCCGCGACGGGGTGGGGGCACAGCAGTGAGAGGCCCGCGTACCGCAAAAAAAAAAAAAAAAGCAAACAAACAAACAAAAAAGACTGGAGATTGTCTTGTGCATCTCCCTCCTTTGTGGTGGGGAAACTGAGACTAGAGAGGTGGGAAGATCTGTCCTGGTCAGTGGAGGAAGTCTGAGGTACAGCCAGGGTACCTCATTTCAGGGGATGCAAGGGCTGAGGGCAGAGGCCATTGGGAGTCAGCTGCGGGGCCAGACCATCATCATTGTCCTTCTTCTGCCACTTTCCCCTCCCCTCGTCCCCCTTCCCTCCTCCCTTTTCCCCTTCTCCTCTTTCCCTCCCCCTTCCTTCTCTCCCTCCCCACCCTCCTCCTCCGTCCTCCTCTTTCCCCTGTACCTCCCTTTCCTCTCCCCACCCCTTCATCATCATCACCCAGAGACAGCAGCAGTCAACAGCAGACAAGCAAGCCTTCAGTGACAACTTGCTCTGTCTGCTATTGCACTAAATTCTCCTCATTATTCATTTTAACTCCCGTAATGACCTGACATAGATTTTATTTTTCCCATTTCAGAGATGGGTAAGGTGAGATTTAGCAAGGTTAAGAAACCTGTCTCAAGATCACACAGCTAGCAAACCCAGGTCAATGTGGCCAGCGTTTTAACCACTACACTATTCTGCCAGGGACTCTGATCGGGGAAGAATTTGAGAAGTTCTGTTACATCTCCAAGCCTCAGTTTCCTCAGCTGTAAGATGAGGTTCTTAATGACATCACCCCCACCTTGCCTCAGAGAATTCTGGGGAGGGTCTAGTAAGAGTGGAGGAGAAAGGGTTTTGTAAACTGTAAAGTGCAGTAGGTCTGATGGTTTGCTTAGGATGGGCGCACAAACAGGGTTTCCCCTGGCTATTTATCTCCATATGCCAACTGCCTAGCTCAGCACCTGGCATACCTATGGCAGGTGGATAAAACATACTTAAATAATAAACTAATGATTATCAGGTGGTTATGCACATTCCCTTCCCCCGCAATCTTATTTCCTAAAAACGTGGGGCTCTGGTCTACCGAAGGGGACAAGGCTTTGTCAAACTGATGGGAAATGTAGGGCCATCTGGTACCTAAAACCTTTGCATCTCTGTCCGGCCGCCTGCGGAAGGTCTGGGGTCTGGATGGAAGTGTGGCTCTGTCCCGGCAGCCTCTAGGGCTCAGCGTCCCCTCAAGGTTATCAGTGCAGGTTTAGAAAAAAGGCCTGGAGCTGAGGGAGAAGGAGGCAGGCAGGCTGTCCCTTCAAAGCTTTGCCTTCTTCCTTTTTTATTTTTTAATTTCATTTTTTTCTTTATCCAAAGGCTGCAGAGCTGAAATAATTTATTTTGGATTTGAATAGGATATGATAAGCCGAAGAAGGGGCAGCCAGGGTGGACATGGTAGAAGCATTAGGTTTTAAATTAGTCATTTGATGCTGGTTTGGGGACCAGAGCAAGGGTTCTGGCTGACAAAGAGGCGCCTGAGTCCCCTCTGCTGACTGCAGTGGTGGCTGGGCGGGAGGGGACGGGAGGGTGCCTAAAAGTCTGCGGCAGTGGATTTGGGGTCGGGCATCCTGGGGCCACCTTCCTGGTTTTACCTTAACGATCGTCCCAGGCCTCCTCGTCCACCTCCCTGCTTCTGCTTACAAGCCATGTGACCTTGGGCAAGGCACCTCATCTCTCAGAGCCTCGGTTTTCTTATACATAAAATGAGGATGAGAGTCATTCCCTCTAACACAGACACTGACAGCCTTTTTCTATACAAGGGTCAGATGGTGAATATTTTAGGACTTGTGGGCCCATCTTCGTTGCAACCATTCAGTCCTGCTATGATAGTGAAAGCAACCATAGAGGACACATAAACAAATGGACGGTGGTGGTGACTGTATTTAAAACTGTTATTTACAAAAACAGGCAGCAGGGGGCATTTGGTCCACAGACGGTGGGTAGTTGGCAGACTCCTGTTCTAACATCACTGGGAAAGCTCCACGGGATACGTGGGATACGTGTGTAGTGCCCAGTCCATCACCTGACCTAGGCCCTCCAAAGTTAATTTTCCTCTTAATATCTGCCTCTTCAAATCAATCTCCAGGGATGGAGCGTTCCAAATCCCAGCTCTGATCATCTCACCGTGTCTGCTTAAAGCCCCCAGTGGCTTTCCCCGCTGTGCTCAGATGAAGCCCAAATGCCTTTTCTTGACACTCAAGACCCTTCAAAGTCCTCTGCTATTGCCACAGCCCTAATCATTTTATCCCCTGACTAACCAGATCCCGGTCCACCCTCAGGGGATAAGCGGAAAGCTCTCCTGTTCCTTTGCACTGGCTGCTTTGGGGCTTCCTCTCTGCACTTGGTGAATTTCTCCCATCCTTTAAATCCCATTCAATGGGCCCTTATCCTCCCAGCCTTCCCTGAGCCCCAGGCAGAATCACCTACCACCTCTGCAGATGAAGGGTTCCTGGGTAAGGGCTGTATTTTGCTCATCTCAGGCTGAGGACAGGTGGGATCAGACACTGAGTGGCTTCACTGGAGACAAGTAGAAAAAGGAGAGCTCACAGAGGCTGTAACCTCCTCCACCCTCCCCTTCCTGGGAGCTATTTTTGCCTTTGCCTTGGAGAGAATTGGATTTGCTGCTTTAAAAGACCCTAGTCTGTGGTGTGTGGGTGGGTGGGTAGCGGTGTGATGGGCAGGGAAGGGACTGGCTGGCACAGAAGGTTCCCACCTTATTGTTACTTATGATTTACAGAGTTGGGTGATATCTGGGGCAAATCGCTTTATCCCCACAAATCTGTTTTCTTAGCTCTAAAGGAGGCAAGTGCCTGTTTCACAGAATGGTGAGGATAATAGAAATAATCATTATAATTAGAGTGGCAAACATTTATTGAGTCCTTATCATGAGCTAGGGACCGTTCTCAGCACTTTACAAGTACTAACTCATTGAATCCTCACAGTGACCTTTGAGGTGAGTGCCGTGTTCATCCCCAGCTTTGGGTGAGAAAACGGAGGAGCAGAGGTATCCCCAGCGAGTAGCCTGCACGGATGAAATGGCTCCAGAATCTGTACTCTGTCAGTTCGCTCGATGAATGGGATGGGGGGACACATGCAGTGTGGGACAGACACACGCACATAGTAGGACCTCAAGAAATATCACGTCCTTCCTGCCCTTTGCAAAAATGTTTAAGGCCAGATGTGAGGGATGGATTTGGCTCGACTGGGGACAAGGCTGGTCCGTAAAGTTTCTCTCTTTCCCATCTTCTTGCCAGGGGAGGAGGGGACCTCTGGGCTTGCTGTGGGTGGGGTGGCTGGGGGCACCCAGGGAGGGTGCACTGCGCTCTGCTAAATCTCACCTGCACCCATTAACCAGATGGGATGAGGAAATGAGCCTCAGAGTGCAGTGGGGACAACGTGGGAAGGAAATAAACACCTGGCAAGAAAGATCTCTATTTTCTCTTTAGAGCCCATTAAGTTTAAGGAAATTCGTGAACTTGGCACAAACCTAATTAAGCTCAAATAGGGACACCTCAGGGAAGGCAGCGAGTGCAGGGAGGCCTTGGTGGTGAGGAAGGCGAGCTCTGGAACAAGCGAGGTCTCACAGAAAGGTGGGGTCAAGGGTAGACGTCTGGGTCTTGACCATCTGGGTCCAATCTTTAATTCCCTCACGGATTCCTAATGGGCAGGGACGGTAGTGGCAAGTACATAGGGTTTTGTGTCTGACAGACTAGGGTTTGAATCCTGGCCTTTCCATACCCAAGCCTTGATTTCTCATCTGTAATACGGGAATGTCTGCCTTGAAATGAGATAACGGTGTTGAACATCTGACCCTGTGCCTGGCACAGTCTTGATGCTCAGGAAACAGTGGCTGTTGTGGTGATGGAGGCGTCCTCCGGTCCAGATGGGACAGGAAGAGTCCCTTCTTCCCCCCATCCTCACAGCTCACTCAGGTTTCCCTCTGGCTCTTCTCTCTACTCCTATGCAGACTGATTGCATTAAGGAACTCTGTTCTTCTCCTTTCCTTGTGCTCTGTAACTCTGAAGGGTCCTCCTTTCTGATGCCAGCCTCAGCCATGTGATTTCTGATGGCCAATGAGATGTCTGTGCGTGTGACACAATCTGAGTCTTGGAAAAAGCTTGCACAGTGTGGCTTGCTCTCTCTTCTCTTCCTCCATGATCCCCTGGAGACCATTCCTGGATGATCCTGCTGGAGGATGAGAAGCACATGGAAAAGAGCTGAGTTACCCTGGTTGTCCCAGCCACGGTCATTCTGGACCATCTGACTGCCAGCCAACACTGAGCTACATGAAAGTGTCAGCCAAGATCAACACAACCACCAGGTTAGGCATGGACTCGTGATCAGAAGTCCATGCCTATTGTTTGATGCCACTGAGTTTTGGGATTGCTTGTTACACAGCATTTATTGTGGCATAAATAGCTGATACACTACCCATCAAGTTGTAGCCATCTCTCAAAGCTCAATTTGAATTCCCACTTCCCCAGGAAGCATTCCCAAGGCCACCATGTGGAAGTGATCCTCTTCCTCAGGGGTGTACTCTGCAGCCATAGGCTGCAGACTTTGCTAGGTCTGCGAGCTCTGTAAAGATCAGAGCAGCATCTGAGTGCCTTCTGTGGGCTCATTGCCCAGCACAGAGCTGAACCAGGGTAGAGCGTGAGAGGATGTCAGATGATGAAAGACCGTGTTCCGCAGGAGTGAGTAGGTTCAGGCCAGCGTTCTGTTCTCCACCCCTCTCTCAACAAAGTGTCCAGGGAAGGTTGAAGTTTGGATCTCATTTCCTCTCGCCTTCCCCAGAGAGGGTACCAGGAGTCGTTCCACCTAGTGGGCTAAGTTCTTTTTTGTGTCTTATATTATGCGATGTTTAAACTTCTCCGTGTGGCAATAATGCCAGCAATGACTATGAAACTATTACCACGTTTCAGGCCAAATGATTCCCATGGTTTATCTCAGTGAACGGTCATAACCCCCTGTGAGGGAGGGACCACCGTCAGCCCCACTTCATACATGAGGAGATGGAGACTTAGAAAAGTAGATAAATCTGCCCTAGGAGACATGCCAAGTCAGTAGCAGAATCACGGTTTGAACTGGACCACGGAGCGCGTGGTGGTGGGTATTGTCCTTGACCTGTCCTGTAGAGCAACAGAGCACAGAACCGGGAAGACTGGGTGGATTGGAATGGAAACAGATTTCAGCTCCAGCAAGGAAAGCAATCAAATCGATTGATTCAAGCAATCACACAGGGTGGGATCATGTTCTCCCTCCCCGGGTTACTGCTGCCTCACAGAACAGAGGACTCGCAGAAGTCTGAAGGAGAAATCTTTCACTGGGCTTTGGCCTCCGGTTGGCTGCAAGCCTTAGGAAGAGATGGTGAGAGGATGAGAGAGTCTGCATCTTGGTCCTGCCTGTTGGGTGGAGCAAAGGGCCACATGCCACTCGTTCACAGAGAAGCATAGGGCGGCATTCCCATACCCTCTGGGCCCAAGTGGGGTGTGAGGCAGCCAGGGTCCCCCAAGTTGCTGGGTGGGTGGGAGGCTGCTCTGCAGACCCATCTCTCATTGAGGCTGGCCCTAGGCTTGAGGGAGTCACAGAAAGCCCATTCTGGCCTCATGTCCACTTTGCCTACTCCCATCCCCGTATATAAACATTGAAGCTGATATTATCCCCAGCTGACTCATCTCTTTCACAATTGATTCAAAATTGGAGGGGAGAAGGGTGTGCTTATTTATCACCCTCAAGGGCCTGAAAGAAAGAACTGTAGAGGAAGGAGGTAGTGAGCCTATTGTCATCAAAGATGTGCAAGTAGAATCGCTCTGTATTGGCTTTTTTTGAGAATGGATTCAATGGCTTTGGGTTTCCCTAAAATGCTAACATTCTATGATTTTTCTCTGAGACCACCCACAGGAAAATGTTAGATAGTACACAGTGTTAAAACTGAAACAATTACAGGAGCAGTTTTGTTCAAAGGTTGATTTTCATGATTATATATACCCTTCAGCCCACATATTATAATAAATAGCACATCAACATTTTTTTTTTCTTCTGGTTCTGGAAGGGCCATTATCAAGAGAAGAAAGGCTCTAATGACAACTCCCTGCATCTCTCTAAAAAGGCCTTTCATGTCTGGCCTCAAAGTACACAGCGGGGAGGCAGATCTGGCTGTGTCTCTTCCCGTGGGCATCCTCCTGTGTACCGTCCGTAATCTCTGCTCTGTTTGGTCCAAGGCTGGAAAAATGCCTTTGCTGCCATGGGCAATGGCCAGGGGGTTGGTGCAGGCAGAGATTTCCTGGAGATAAAAGACAAGCAGAGGGGAGATGTGTGTGAAATCATGATAATGTGGATCCCCTGAGTACTAGTGAGAAAGAAACGCCAGGTCACCAGTGTTCCTGGTGGGCAGATAAGGAAGGTGTAGCACTACATCCAGAAAAGAGCAAAGTAATGTGTTCTGAGCCCCTACTGGGTGCTCTGCCCTTTGAATACACATACATATTCTTCCTCATAGCAACCCTGGGAGGTACGATGCTGACCCCATTTTACAGATGGACTAATTGAGACTCAGAAAGGATGAAATGACATGCCACAACTCACACAACAAAGGCGTGTCTGAGTTGGACTTGGAACACAAGCCCACGAGGGGCTAAAACCAGTCCTCTTTTCACTGAATCAGGTCTGACGGGGGAAAGACGAATTCAAAGAAAATGTACTTTTCCTACTGTGGTAAGATGAATAATGGCCAGCCCAAAGGTGTCCGTGCCCTAATCCCCAGGACCTGTGAATCTTACCTTATAGAGTAAAAGGGAGTTTGCAGGTGTGATCACATTAAAGATTTTGAGTTGGGGACATTATCTGGTGTGCCCTAACTAGAGCCAGAAGGTTCCTTATACGGGGAAGGCAAGAACATCAAAGGCTGGCAACAGTGATGCAATGCTGGAACAGAACTTGGAGTGATGTGGCTAGAAGCCAAGGAGTGCTGTGACCTCTAGAAGCTGGAAGGAGGCAGGGAAAATTCTCCCCTGGAGCCTCCAGAAGAAACCAGCTCTGCAGGCACCTTGATTTTAGCCCCTGAGGCTCATTTTGGACTTCTGACCTCCAGAACCGAAAGCAAATACATTTGTATTGTTTTCAACCACCGAGTGTGTGTCAGCAGCCATAGGCAACTAGTACACACACCATCTTTGATAGGAGATGCGACATGACATTCACATTCTTGATGACTTTCCCCAGCTCATAAGTCTGTCTTGGCCTGTATGGATCTGAGAAATTAATTAAGTCAACTTTCGCTTAGCACAAGGCCATGCTCTTGAGACGAGGGGATAAGACTTGGTAACTTTGAAATGCCTGCTTTGACCTTTGATGGCCAGAGATGATGTTATGCAAACTATGGTCCACAGACTGGTGCTGGTCCGTGACTGTTGGGAAGAAAGCATCTACACTGCCCTACCCCACCCACTGGCTCCACCTCTAGCAAGGAGGAGTGGTAAGAAAACGGGCAGAACTAAGTGTTTAGAACATTTTGCAGCTATTTGGCGTGGCTTGGACATCCAAGTATGTGATCAGAGTCTTCCCTTGCTGAATAGGGCACAGACCGGTGTGGGTGTGTCTGGAGGTGGGTGGTGATTTGCAGGTAGAACAATCCATGCCTTAGTCACATACACCAGTCCACACAATAGCACATGATGGACGGGGAACCAACAGCAGCGATTCGTCCCTGGCCACAAAAAGTTTGAGGAGCACCAGTCTAGGGCCCTCTAGGTTCTACGGGCACAGACTTTGTGAGACCCAAATGTCTCATCTTTTGCCAGCCTATGGCTACTAACAGAATCATATTAATATTTGTATTCATATTTTGCTGGTCTGAAGTCTCCGGAGTGAGTCTCTCCCCTGGCTTGTAGATGCTCATGGAAATTCTTCCCTTGTTTGTCTGTTCTGGTTCCCACTACAAAGGTCTCTGTTTTCCATGCTCTTCCTGAGATTTCAGCCCCCTTGGGCACACCTGCCCTTATCTACTGGCAACCCTACACCAAGAGGATGGCCAAAGAACATGGTGGCTTTGGGTGGAGTTGGGGAAGAAAGATTCTTTCCCTGATTCTGTGCCATACACAGTAGCACAAAGCCACACGGCCACATCGCTTGGGCCCTAAGTCCCACACAGCCTGTCACTAGCGCACCTCCTTTGGCTTCTCTCCTAAGACCAACCATTCGCAGGCACTAGTGGGAAAGGGGGGAGATGCCATGTCATTGCTTCCAACATTCCCATCACCTCCCCTGTTCCCTGGACACTGACTTGGGGAAACAAGAAAGAACAAAAGACTTCTAGGAGCTTGGGTTTAATCTCGAGGCAGAATCAACAGGATTTGTGATGGGATTAAATGTGGTAGGAAGATGGAGTTAAGGGGCTAGGATGATGTCCAGATATCTCACCTGGGTCCCCATGTAGGAGGGGGTTCTACCGATCAAGGTGAAGGGACACGTTTGAGGGGAAGACAACAAAGTTAGCATCGAATATCCTGAACCAGGGTCCCTGGGAGATCAGCTATAAAACTGATCTTCTTGTAGGCGTGGTACATGTACGCAATGGAATACTACTCAGCCATGAATAAGAATGAAATAATGCCATTTGCAGCAACATGGATGCAACTAGGGTTATCATACTAAGTGAAGTAAGAAAGAGAAAGACAAAAGCCATATGATATCACTTATGTGTGGAATCTAAAATATGACACAAATGAACATATCTACAAAACAGAAACAGACTCATAGACATAGAGAACAGACTTGTGGTTGCCAAGGGGGAGGGGGGAGGGAGAGGGATGGACTGGGAGTTTTGGATTGGTAGATGCAAACTATTGCGTTTAGAATGGATAAGCAACAAGGTTCCTACTGTATGGCACAGGGAACTATATTCAATCTCCTGGGATAAACCATAATGGAACAGAATATTAAAAAAATACATATATGTGTATAACTGAGTCATTTTGCTGTACAGCAGAAATCAGCACGACATTGTAAGTCAACCATACTTCAATTAAAAAAAATAAAGACACTGATATTTTGGAAAAAAGAAAAGAACCACCACCAACAACAAAAAGAACCAAACGGATCTTCTTGTATGGCTGTGAGATGAGGAAAGCAGCCTCAGATACCTGCTGACAGTTAGGCCTCCGAGCTCTTTGGAGCTGGCCTGGCTCTCCCATTGGGCTGTGTGCCCAACTTTTGGACATAAACACCCTCACGGAACACCAGAGTCAGACAAGGTCATTCTTCGACTCCAACAAGGTGAGACAAAAAAGACCCCTTCATTGTGCGATCTGTGCACAGACAAAAACAAGGTCACTGTGCAAATCACAAAGGGCCAAACGACCTCCTCTTCTAGCTAATACGAGCGACTGTTCTTTCCCTATTAAGCCATCCAGGGCCAGCTAGAAACTGCACCCCCAGATAGCCTGACCTCTCCTTCTCAGGGGTTCCTGTTGGTCTCGGCCTTACCAAAAACATTCTGTTCTCTAGGCCACGACAACACTTCAGAGATCTGAAGGCAGTGAAATTGTCTCCCAACACTTGGATCTTCTTTGCTTCAACTTCCCTGCTTCTGTCTTCCATCAGCTCATCATGCGGCTTTATCCTTCTCATTTCCCTGAGTCTGCAGGAAAGTGAGATCTCGCACGATATTTCGTGTTTTTGCAAATGGGCTCAGGCGTTTCCCTTTGCCCTGACTCTGTGAACCATCTTCGCTGAACACATCAGTCCTGTGGAAAATGAAAACACATCCTTATCTGAATCCACGAAGAACCAGGAAGCAGAGATTCCTGTCTCCAAACCTTACCATCCATCCTGAGGGTGCAGTGCACATCCTTGGGACGTGGGCTGCCATCGATCCTTTCCCAAAGTCTGGCAGTTCTGTTTGGCTATTAAAAGGAGCCTGCCGGGCTTTCCTGGTGGCGCAGTGGTTGGGGGTCCGCCTGCCGATGCGGGGGACGTGGGTTCGTGCCCCGGTCCGGGAGGATCCTGCATGCCGTGGAGCGGCTGGGCCCGTGAGCCATGGCCGCTGGGCCTGCGTGTCTGGAACCTGTGCTCCGCGGCGGGAGAGGCCACAGCAGTGAGAGGCCCGCGTACCACAAAAAAAAAAAAAAAAAAAAAGAGCCTGCCATGTTGATGAATTATTTAAACCTCAGCGGCACTCAATTTATGCAAATCCGATTATCTGTTTAAGGGCAGGTTGGCTTGGAACAGCTTGTAGTTGTGATACTTATTATTATTATTATTTTTTTGGCTGAAAAACTGGCAAATTCAGTTGAAAGCGGACTTTAATTTTACCCGAGGACTGCTCAGCCCAGAGCTACATCTTGTTGGGGATGGGAGGTCCCTTCGGGTTCCCATGGGACTGTTTTCCACCCTGATGTTTCCACATCATTTAGGCCTGGGAAGGGCCTTCCAGACCAGCTGGTTCAATGCCTTCCTGTTGCAAAGGAGGAAACTAAAGTCCAGAGAGAAAAGTCGACCTGCCCCAGTTACATGCAGGGTTTGTTTTTGTTGGATAAATGCTTCAAATCTTGCTCCAGATATGGGACACTTCCTCCTCAAACTATTCTGCCTCTGTGCTGGGAGATCAATACCAGAGCTCAGAGGCCTTCCCTCCGTGTCTGTGTGGTTTAACCAGTGATAGACAGCTTCATGGGGCAGCATGGAAGAAAAGGGATCCTCCAGTGTGGAGGCAAGAGACCCAATCTCTGACTTGCTCTAGGATTTGGGCCAATATCTACTCCCTCTCTGAGCTTCAGACCCAGCTCTCCAACTGTGAAAGGGTTAGAGTTGGACTAAACGATCTCTACCAGTGTTTCCAGCTCCAGTCATGTGAAACACAGCACCCAGGGCTGGTATCATGGGTGAGTGGCCTGTGCCACCCACACAAAGCCCCGCACTCAGAAGGGCCCCACTCCTGGGTTAATACTGTGTTGTTGCCATCTTGAAATTCTTAACACATTTTCAACAAGAGGCCCTGCATTTTCATTTTGCACTGGGGCCCACAAATTATGTAGCTGATCCTGAAAATACATTTCTCGGGGATAAAACAAGAAGCTGAAGAACCAACTTCCTTTGTCCTGCATTTTCCCAGGCAGGCTGTGGCCAGGTGGCCCAAGAAGGAAGCACTCACCCATTCCTTCCCACGACCCCAGAGGAGCTGGATGCCATTTGCTGTGTCAGGTAGGTACTTCCATGAGGCTTTGGATGCCTGAGATGGAGATCTGGAAAGGAGGAAGGGACTAAATAGATTTGGCTTTAGGAAGATCACCCTTGGTAACTGGGGTGGAGGAAGAAATGCAAGGGATGGGACTGGAAGCAGAGAGGAGGCAGGCAATATCCCCAATGCTCCCAGCAAGAAATGATGGGACTGGACTGAGGTGGCAGCAGGACTGGAATTTATTGCACGAGCAAAATTAGAGCCATGAATGAAAAATGCTCATTAAGGTGGCATCTGGTTCTCAGGCTCTGTCACAGCCTCTTTACATTCTCCACCGAATACCTATGGAAACTCGAGGAAGAAGCTCACAGAATCACCTAAAACTAAGAGCGGTAACCAGCCTAATATAGAATCAAAGAGACATTTCCACTAACTCTGAAGCAGGTGGATTTGAACTAAGAGAAACCTGACTTACTTTTTTTTTTTTTTTTAATGAAAACTGAGACCACTTGAAGAAAAGTAAGAAGGGACTTTGCACTTCCTCCTTGTCTCTAGACCCCAGGACCATTAAAATCAGAAAGTAGGGCAGCCATCCTTCCACTGGGAGGCAGCCAGGATGTTACTCTTCCCCCGCTCCATCTCCTCTGCCCTCTCCCTTCCCTCCCCTTCCTTTTGTCTGCATTCAAGCCGAAACAGTAATTCAGAATTTTCAACAGAAAATGTGTGTGTGTGTGTGTGTGTGTGCGCACACTCGCTAATTATGCCATATTCCAAGCCGTGGAGTTCAAGGCCTGCAAATGAGATGCTGAAGACAGAAAAAGGAACAAGGGATGAGCCACATGGCACTGCATGCTGGGAACTATGGTTTCTCCATGTGTCTTACCCTATTAGAGAACTGCTGCAAATTGAGAACTTAGCTGTGGGCTGCATCCTTCAGGCTGTCCTCCTGAAGACTGAAGAGGGGGTTTAGCCATCATCTCTAACAACAGAGAGTGGGTCCAGGACAATTCTTATACCCTGTATTTTTATAGGATTTAGATATTTACAGGTTTAGATTTTCTTGAAGATGAACAATACGGAAAAAAAGCCAATAAAAATCTTAGGTTGCAGATCAAGAGAAGAGACCTATGATGCAGGTACATCTCTTTAGCCTCCAGAAATAAAGAAGAAAACACGAAAGAACTCAGGAAACCATTTTGTATCCTTGGCAGACATTAAGAAGACATGGTCTGCTGGAAAAAGAATCAGAAACTCAAAGGAGGAAATTTGAGCTCTGAGAAGGATGTTGGATGAGATAAGGAAGAATATCAAATGCTCTTTAGTCAAAGATCGTTAAATTAAAACAAACTATAATTACAGACTGTGGTGAATGCACGAACAATGAGAACATAGCATATCAACACTGATGGAATATTGCCAAAGATTTATCCCAAGGAATATTCACAGCCTTTAATAATTTCCTTAGGTAGGAAAGAGAAAAAAAAACATGGACTTGATATTCAACTTCAGAAGTGAGGTAGAGGATCACAGAGTTAGCTCAAAGAAAGTGGAAAGAAGAAGAGAATACATTTAAGAGAAGAAATGAATACATGAGAAAAGAAAAGGAGAATTGGTGAAGAAATTTAGGATTTAATTTTTCTGGAAAAAGATGAGTACAAAACAATCTTTGACAATCTCAGTAACTGAAAGGGATAAAACACAAGTAGTCAACATTGAACAGGAGAAAGGGCATTTAAACTCTGATAAACCAGAAATTTAAGTAAAATACTACGTAAAACTTTTTGTTAATGAATTTGAAATTCTGAATAAACTGAATGATTTTCTAGAAAAGATAAAAATAAAATGAAATAAAAATGACCTTGATGGATATGACACACTATAACAATAAGTATGACAGAACTTGGGGGAAAATCTCAAAGAACTGCCTCTAAAATGGTGACCTCTTACGTGGGTAAGTAAATTCTTCTAAACCTTCATAAAACAAAGAACTCCTATTTTGTGTAAAATTTTGCAGAGGATAGAAAAACATGGAGAACAAACTAAGTTTTAGAATATGAAGCAGGAATTTTGAAGGAATTTTGAGAGAAAAATGAGTGATTCAAGATTTTATACCCAGTCAAATATAATCAACAGAAAGACTTTCTCAGCTATGTAAGGGCTCATGAAATACCAGCCACAATAAAGGTGACATGTCACGTTAGTGGAAAAGAATGGATCAGTCAATAAATGATGTTGGGATGGTTGACTATTCATAAAATACATGGATTTACATCATTACCTCATATAGATTACTCAATTCCAGTTAGAGTGAAGACAAGAAAAATTTTAAAAAGCATATTTGGGTTAAAAAATGATAAAAATATTT
Source organism: Delphinus delphis (assembly GCF_949987515.2). Classification (NCBI taxonomy): domain Eukaryota; kingdom Metazoa; phylum Chordata; class Mammalia; order Artiodactyla; family Delphinidae; genus Delphinus; species Delphinus delphis. The sequence continues at coordinate 14,435,929 of NC_082688.1, forward strand.
ACTTAATTGCAGAATGGGGAAAACCTTTCTAAGTATTAAAAACATACAGTAAAGGTAAATATTGGTAGATTTAACTAAATAAAATAAAGCTATTATGCTTCAAAAACTCCATAAACAAGTTCAAAAGATAATATAAACTAAGGAAATATTGACAGTATATATGGCAGACAATGATTAAAAGATGCATACACAAGGAAAAAAAGCTCCAGTAAGAAAATGGGCAAAGAAGGAGGTGACAGCATTGTGTAATTTAGCCATCGATCAAATGCTGCTTTCCTTTCAACTTCCCCCTAGCCTACTTTTGGTATGTTTCAGTGTTCTGTAAAATTTTCTTTGATAATTCAAGATGTCTCTGATTTTTAAATATACACACAAGATATATTCTTTCTTAAGACAATAAAAATATGTTCATGGAACTAAGTGAAAAAAAATGGGCAAAGGATGTAAGTATGTCATTTAATAACAAATGAAATACAAAGAACAAATAATCAATCTCACGGGTGATCAGAGAAACAAAAATTAAAACAATGCTGAGATGGCACTTTCACTCATTAAACTGGCAGAGATGAAAGAAGATTACTATCCCCAATGCTAAGTGACCCTGTGGAGGAAATGGGCATTTTCAGGCATGAAAATTTGGTGATTATCAAATAGGTACCTTATCTGTGGAAGGCAATTTGGGCAAATGTGACAAAAGCCTTAAATTATCCATTTCTTTGACCCAGGAACTATATTTCTAGAAAGGGATCCTGAAGAAATAACCAAGTATATATATATATATGCAAAGGTTTATGTGTCAGGACATTCATTGGGGCATTATTTAGAAGAGTGAATTCTAAAATCGGGAGATTTGGTTAAATTATGTGCCATGTTGTGGAATACTATGTAGCCATTAAAAGTGAAATAGAGAAAGAAATTTAATGCCACATGAAATGCTGATTAATATGTGGTTTAATGCTGATTTAATGCCACATGAAATGCTGATATTACGTGGTTGAGTAGAAAAAGTGGAGGACAGAAAACCCGATGTATGCGGCCTAATACACCTGAGTGTGTGTGTGTGTGCATGTATGTGTAAGTCTGGGTGCCAGCAGGCACATGAGTGGGAGGAGACTTGAGCCACATACACCAAAATATTAACAGTGGTTTTTCTTCCTTACACTTTTCTGTATTTTTCAAAATTTCCACAAGGCCCATATGTGACTTTATAATTTAGGAAAATATTCAAAAAATCAAACACAATTTTCCATTATGATATATCACCCATTTTATTTTTTTCTTTATATCTTTGTCCATGTAGTCAAATGTAACCGAGACGCCAGCACAGGCCCCCTGATTCTCCAATTCAGTGTAGGAGCGTTTGGACTCTTCTCCTAGCTTTGGAGAGTTTCTGTGTCCCACTGCCCCCTGGCTTTGCTCTGCTCCTGATCTGTGTTCCTATGCTTGATTTTTATTTTCCTTTGCATCCATCTGGGCACTAATCCAGCCACTTCCCTCAGTGCCCAAGCACTGTCACTTGTGCACGAGTTAGTAGCTTGACCGAAGTGCGGGGGCTCCTGGGAAGGCCTCCCGTATCCTACAACAGGGGGTCTCCTGCCTGTGTGCCTGCTGCATCTCCTCTCCCTTCCCTTCTGAACTCCTCCTCCAAGACCACCCTTTCCTGGAGTCACAGGAAAGGTCTCCCCCTTCTCTCACTCAGATTAGTTCCCACATTTAGCCCACTTCTTTCCAAGTAATTTACCCAAACAAACGCATTTCCTTAACAAAAGAATTCTGGTGAGGACTGGAGAGAAGAGGTAAAAATTTCTCCGTCTTGTTAGATCAACATATTTTGTAAAGCATTATGCAAATGCACTTCCCCCCCTTTAAAATTTTGTCACTGCCTTTTTACTTACGTCGTAACATTTTTTCAGATTGCTACCCCGTTTCTAAAGTTATTCTATTTTTATTGGATGAATAGGTGATCCACTGATTAAGACTACTTTTCTCTAAAAATATCTACATTTGCCTAATTCATTTTGACTGCTGCATTCTCTCCACATTGCATTAGACTGAATTGCTGAGGTTTTGAAGGAAGGCTAAGGAGGACTGAGGACCTCTTACATGCTAGGTAATGTGCTAAGTGCTGGGTCTACATTATCCCATAGGTGCCGCAAATCCTTTCTGGAACAGGGCGGGTGTGTAAATACCTTCTAAAACTACACGCTCTCATTCGACCCTCACAGCCACCTGGGCAGCATCCCAGTCACAGGTAAGGAGACTGAGGTCGACAGGAGTGGGCGTTGCTATAGATTTCATGGTGGGTAATTGCAGTTTTAGGAGTCAGTCTCAGGGCAGCTCACCCATCCTGAGTGACTGTGCTTTCCAGGCACCAGGCAGTCTTCCTGTGGTGCTCCTGACCCAATTTCCATCCACGCACATAGATCCTGCCAATCCAGGTACATCTGTCTTAGGATTATGGCGGATGGGAGTAAACTTGGCAATGTCATATTCAAGTCCATATAAATCTATTTCTCTCTTCCTGTCCCTCTCTCTCTCTCCTGCCCTCCCTTCCTCTTTCCATCTCTTTTTTCTATCTCTGTCTCTATCTCTATCTCTCTCCTATCTTTTTGGCACTATGTGGACGCTCGCCTAGTAGGGGCTGAGTTGAGCCCTGGAGCTGTCATTATCTCTGTTGACCTGGACTAAATCCAGGCTCACCTGAGCTGGTAAGAAAAGGCATCTTTGACATCCTCAGGCCCTGGAAACCACTCGGCTTCCCTCCTTTTGCCAATGGGCAGAATTAAGAATCAGAACCAGTGCATCTTGACTAGAAAACATTTGATAAATGCCACATGAGATCTCCTTCCCCATTCCAAAGCAAGTGCATTGGTGTGACTCCCTACCAGGCTCCTGATGGGAGGTGGAACAGTCTGGTAGCTGAGCCTACCTTGCGTAGTGTCTCCTGGCTAGGGCCAACACTCAGCTCTGCCACTAAGAATGCGAGCCCTAAGGCTTGGGCAACCGCAGCTCTGGGAAACCAAAATCCTGCCTGCCTCATTCTCTTTGGGTCAGTCATTGGCTCTGTCCCCTCAGCGTCCAGAAGTTTTGCCATGTGGAGACACACAGCAGTGGGATGAAGTGGAGAGAGCCGCAGTTTGGAGTCAGTACACCTGGCTTCTAGGCACCTTGGACAGCTCCACTCACCTCTCCCTGGGCCTGTTTCCTCAACCATATGGAGCAGCCCAGGTCTCTCTCCCATTGCCCATGCATTTCCTGAGCCTGCACTTCTTGTCATGAAGTTAACAGAAAACAACCCGTGGTTGGGTAGGAGAGTGTCTATTTCAGCGTTATTAGGTACTGGAGAAATTCTAACAGGAGCTTTATCTTCATAGTGCAAATGGTCTGATTTTCTTTTAATGTATTTATCCTAAGGATTGTGTCCTTTGTACTGGTTTGAATAGTGTCCCCTGAAATTCCTATCTACCTGAAACCTCAGAGTGTGACCTTATTTAAAAATAAAGTCGTTGTAGATATAATTCGTTAAGATGAGGTTATACAAGATTAGGGTGGGCGCGAAATTCAGTGTCTGGTGTCCTTATACGAGGAGAGGACACACAGACAGAGGGAAGACGGCCCTATGAAGACAGAATCAGAGATTGGGGTAATGCAGCTATAAGCCCAGGAATGCCAAGGAGTGCCAGGAACCACCAGAAGCCAGGAAGGGGCAGGGAAAGACTCTTCCTTAGATCCCTCCTTTACAGGGAACATGGCCCTACCAACATCTTGATATCAGAGCTGGGAGAGAATACATTTCTGTTGTTTTAAACCATCCAGTTTGTGGCCATTTGTTATGGCAGCTCTGGGAAATGAATACACCCCTTCTCTTCTGCCCTTGTGGTCTAAGTACCATAACCCACAGAAGAACCAGATGTGGCTGAAGATTATTTATAAGATAAATAATGAATAGGAATTGTCTAGGGGGCAGAAGAGCATTGAAGAAAAGAGTTAAAAAGGACGAAGGAAAAAGAAAGTGTGCGAGGGTGGGGTCTGTGCTAAGTGAGGGCGGGGCTGCATGGAGTTCTCAGAAAGTGTAGGACCATGTCCTCCTGCCCTAGGACTGAGTTGGGGGCACAGGGTGAAGATGCCCCAGAATTACATCTACATTCTTACCATCCTGTGGGCTCTCTATGATTTAACTGCTTAAACCTGAAAAGCAGAATCACATTCAGTAGTTCTCAGATTTCTCTCTCTCTCTCTGAACAAGTCACAATAGCTTTCATGAGGACAATATCACCTCTCACTTTCATTATGGAGGGTGCTGGCCTGTTATCTGTGAGACGGATTTATGAGAAGAGGAGGTTCCCCAAAGGGTGATGCTTTTCCCTTTCTCCAGAAGGTTTTGCCGTGAGCTCCAAGGTTGGCACTCACCTCTTGTGTGCCCTGCTGGACACGATTCCTCATGGAAGATTCCAGCACCATTGCTTGGCAAATCTAGAGGCTGTGTTGGGTGTAGGGGGGCCTCATCAGCATTGCCGTGTGTTATGTTCTGGGAGAAATTCAATATGATAGAACTTACAGCTGTGAAATCCATGTGCCTCTCTCCCCACCTCATCCCACTGTCTCTCCTACTTCGGGCTGGCCGTCTTGGCAGGATGCCACTCTGCTGGGATAGCATCTCTGCAAAGAAAGGGAAATTATGCTACTGCTGAAGCTTGTGGAGACAGGAAAAAAGGTAGATCAGGATGCCTTCCTGATATCGCTTCCTCGGGGCACTAGACAGCCAGGAGATGCTGGAAGCAGGGACTGGTCTGGTCTGGCTCCATTCCCATTCCAGCCCCTGCAACTTGCTCCCAGACTGGATCCAGAGTCATCCTTCTGAAACATATTTTGACCATGCCTCACCCCTGCCCCTGAACATCCCATGACTCCTCGTTACCTTGGGAACTGAGTCAAGCTCCTCTGCCTGCCTTCCCACTCCACTGTCTGTGGGATCATCTCCCTCACCCGCTCCCTCCTGCTCCAGCCACCTTAACCTCTGTGCAGTTCCCCTGAGCATCAACCATGCCTCCCTGCCAGAGCCCAACTCTTTTCCCCCTAGAATATTCCCTCCTCGCTTCTTGTTACCGAACCAAACTAGGGTCCGTGTGCCCTCATGCAGTAAAGCCAATCTACTGACACTGGGTTGTGGTGAAGGAAAGTGCAGCGTTTATTGCAGGGCACCATGCAAGGAGAATGGGCTTCTCATGCTCAAAACACCCGAACTCCCCGATGGCTTTCAGGGAAGGGGTTTTCAAGGTGGTGTGAGGGAGGAGGCTGCAGGATGTGCGATGAACTCATGCACGATTCACAGATTGGGTGGCACCAAGGTCAAGTTTTCAAGCATTATCAACCTTCTGGCTTCAGTGGGTCTCAGGTCTATGTTCTCATGGTTAGCAGGTTCCATCTGGTGGGGGTCTGTTTCCTGTAAAAACAACTTTGGAACGTGTGTCAGGCCTTTGTCGATATCTTTCAGGGAACTGGGAGTTCTGTGATTCTGCCATGTCACGGGTTTATAGTCTAAATTGCTACTGTTTTTTCAGCCTAACAGCTCTTTTTCGTTTCTGTATCTTCAGATTTCCTAATCATTAACTCTTGAGCCAGGACTTTGAGACTGAGGGGAGGCCTGGGAGGCTAAAGGAAAAGCTTTTTACTTCAAAAGACAAGGACACAAGGGCCTGTATACAGTTCCATTCTTGACCAGCAAAGCCCTTTTCCTCATGAGACTTTTTTCACTTTTTTTGATGTCTCTCCCACTCCCCTTGTCCCTTCCTCCCAAAGGATCTTGCTCACACCTCTGGGCTGCACCCCTGCACGGTGTGGCCATGGCTTTGTTGAGCCTTTGCCTTCCGCATCAGTGGAAAGTTCCGAGAGGATGGAGAGGATGCCTTTCCCTTTATGTCGCCTCACAGTTCAGCACAGCACTCGGTGCCTAAGTGCTTCTCAAATGCGTGTTGAATGAATGAATAAATCATGTAATCTTAGAATTAGAGAAGTAGAAAAGATCAGCTGAGTCAATCCTCTCATTAGTTACTAATAATGAAGGGTCTTAACTAGTTGGGATATAAACATGAAATGCTTACATCTTCTCCCCTCCCAACTGCCACCAGCTGTGCCCGCTGTACCCCCCTTTCCTGCTGAGTGGAGAGCTCTTGTAATTACAGCTCAGGCTGATTCCAGGACTGTCAGTTACTTTTAGTATTAGCCTTATTTTGATGATTAAGACTCAGGTCTATTTATTTTAAAAATTCTAATCTCATATTAGATTCAAAGCTCGCTTTACCACCCTTAACAGTGTAGAGCTGAGATCTCAGAGGTCAGAGTGGGGTTTGGATGTGAGGTCCATGTGCTCACACAAACCCCCTTTCTCTTCCCTGCGTGGTCCCCTCTGGCACTGGGGTGGGAGCAGGGACGAGAGGAGAGCGTGTTTCCCTCATCTCAGTTGATTATTAGTGGTCTAGCTTGTGGATCCTAAGCTCAGAGTGGATGCGAGGGACTCCAACAGGGCACCCCACCCCATTGTGTCCTCTAGGCTTTGGAAGTGCCTCGTGTGCTGTGGCTGAATCCTCCAGCTGACCGTGTCCAGGCAGCCTTGTGCCAGAACCCTCAGATGCGAGTTCCTCTCGGTTCCTTACCACCATGGTCCTGGAGGGGTGCAGCCCCAATCTTCTTCCTCTGTTCCAGGACTCCACTGCTGAGATCAGCCACATACTCATGACCACCCAGCTGGTAAGTTCTGGTACTGAAACTAAATCCCAACTCTCTTGTGTTCTGATCTTAAGTTCTTTCCATTCAATCACACTCTCTCCCAAGGTAATGAGTCAAAGTCAAGAAGTGACCACAGTTAATAAATACATAGCAGTCTCAATGGAAAAGACATGAAAATAACAGCAGAAATGAAATTTTTCACTAAAGATGAAAGTGAGCCCTAATAGTCAGTCCTGGTGAGAATGAAAATGGGCCCTCCATGCCCATGTAGGATCTCAAATGGACATCACATTTTGGAGGGCGATTTTGAAATATCTATCAAAATTTAAAATGCGTGTGCTTCTGTAATTCCACTTTTAGGAGTTTAGCTTACAGATATAGCTGCCCAGTGCTGGGTGGCCTGAGATGTTCACTGTATGCTGCTTGTAATGATGAAATACTAGAAATGACCTAAATGTCCATCAACAGGGAAATGGCTGAACGAACTAACATATCATGCACTAAATAATATTATGCACCCTGTTAACTCTCTTTAAGTAGCACTTACCATATGGATTTATTGTATTTTTCCCCACTCTGCCTCCCAGACTGGGAGCTCAATGAGGACAAGAACCATGGGTTCACTTAAGAATCTGGGATCAGGAGTTAGACTGCCTGTGTTCAAATCCCGGATCCACCAGGAACTGATAGGGTGACACTATGTGAGTTACTTAACTTCTTGACACCTCTATTTCCTATTCTGAAAATGGAGATGTTAACAGTACCCATGTCACGTTCTGATAATAAAAGAAGTTCAATGTGAAGGGCTTAGCATGTGTCAGCTCCTCAGATGAAGGTGATGATGATGGTGAAGACCGATTCATTCACCGATGTATACTCAGCACCTCACAGAGTGCCTGGCACAGTGCAGAGTTCCATTAATAGCTAATGTCACCTATGCACTGGTAGAGAAGGCCGTCTAAGATATATAGTTGCAGGAAGAAAATCAAACTGTAAAACAGTTTGTCTAACCTAATCCCATGTGTATCAAACATATTAAAATTTCTGTTGGGGGTCAAGACACAAATTATATATGTGGTTACCTCCGAGAAATGGGTTTGGGAGCCAGACAAGAGGAAAGGGGCATTCACTTTTTACTTTATTCCCTTTTGTACCACTTGATGTTATAACAGTTACAGTGCATTACTTTTAAAATTAAAAATTACAAAACTCTATCAGGTTTGAAGGGCCACAGGATTAATTCTTTCCCAGGAATAATTATTTTGATCATCTTAGGATTTTATCTTTGACTTTCGTCTTCAATGAGATTAAAAATAGCCACGAGTATCAGAGAAGAGAAGCAGCAAGTGAGTGGGGAAGGCGGTTAAGAGAGGATGTGGTCCTCCATCTGAGCCTGGGAAACGGTCAGACCCAGTGTGATGGAGCTTCAGGGGGTGGCTGAGAGTGAATTAGTGCTTATTATTTCATGGCAGAGGCTACGTGTGAGATAAAGAGGGACAGCATGGCAGCCTTGCCTTGTTGGGATGACATCACAGAAAGGGGCGTGTGCTTTGGACTCAGCAAGCCTGGGCTCCAATGGATGCACTCTTCCTTGACCTAAGCCTCAGTTTCCACATCTGTGAAACGGGAATAAGTATAACTATCTTGTAGGGTTGTGAGGGGATTCAGTGTGATAACTCAACATGTTACTCAAGAGCCAGCAATCCGTAAAAGGCAAATTTTGATGATAATGATAATAAGTAATGATCTTAGACAAGCAAGCTAGTCACAACCCTGGAGCCTCAATTTCCTCACCTACAAAAGGGGATAATAATATCTATTTAACAGGTTGATGTGTGTAAACATATAAATGCTACACAGGAAGGTACACGTGTACATTTATGAGTATTTGAACAATTAAGTACAGTGTCAGACGTTGGTACCCTCGCCATCCTCTTTGTCCGGAAGGCTCCCACTGAATGTTTACGTTGTTATCATCCTCTCAATAAGGGCAACACTGACCTCCCGTGGTTCCAGGTGACCATCAGAATGGGAGAGGACCTGAAAACAGAGGCCACGAGCTCAAATACTGGTTTTGAGCTAACTGGCTGCGATGCCCCTTAGTGGGGTGAGAAGCTCCAGGGAAATGATAGCTGACCTTTCTTTTTTTTTTGATCAGCTTCCATATTGGTGGGTCCAATTCCATCTAGAATAGTGGGGTGAGAGGACTCATGCATATATAGGTCAGGTTCCAAGCAGGAAAGAGAATTCACTCCTGATGAATTCTGGATGGTTCAGCTGAAGAGTGTTTACTGGAGGGACCACATACAAAAGTGTGAGTCAGGATAAGGGGGTAAACGTGGGAGATGGAGGCACCCAGAGAGCAGCGTCAGTGGGAAGCCGTCAGCATCTCTAGGGATGAAGGGACAAGGGGAGGACAGAGGGTTCTTGGGGGATCCTGCTGGGAGCTGGAATTGTAGGTGGGTAGTCACTGCTAGGGGGTGGTGCTGAAGCAGGGAGGGTGGGGCAGTGGGCAGGAGAACTGTGCCTATTCCTTTCTCCTCCTACCTGCTGATCTCCTGGGGGAGGGGGCAGGGGGCTCCCACTGGCTGAATGCAGGGAGGAGGAAGGTTGATGATGAAGTCCTTGGATATGAGCTTCCTGGGCCCTAGAGGGGGGCAGTGGAGGGCTGAGAATGGAAGGTGTGGCATATGGAGAGTCACCTGAGCATTAATTAGGCTTCCTGTCTCCATCCTTCCTTCCTTCCCCAACCCCTCACATCGTCCTATTGGCCTGCCTGCCAATCTTCTTCCCTTCTTTCCTCCCGCCCTTCCTTCCTTCTTGCCTTTTCTTTCCCACTTTGCTTCATTTATTCACTAAATATACTTACTACAGTCCCAGCCCTGCCACTGAACACTTTCGTGCCTCAGTAGGCTCATCTGTAAAATGGTCATGCATTCCCCTGCCTTGCAGAGTTACAGGGATCAATTGAGATCATGAATCAAAGTGCTTCGTAAACTCTACCGTGCCGTGCAAATGTAACAAATTATTATTAATATTTTATCGTAGAAGTATAAATGTGACTGGGGTGGGTAATTAGGACAATTTTGCATAAACTTCTTACTTTGAAATTGCCACCAGAGACCCAGTAAGATAAAAGGGACAGCTCTCCGTTCCAATTTAGAACTGATGTTGAGGTGATGATAAAGTTCTTTTTTCACCTGGGTCTTTTTTTTTTTTTTTAAATTATTGCTGAAGGGTGAAGAAATATTTTCTTTCTCGCTCTTGGGTGGAAGCCACAATAATATTTCATGGCTACTGCTTACCCTAAAAAATAGATTTCCTTTTCATCCTCAGCTGGTGATTTGGTTTGCATTAATGCCTTTCATAACTCATACATTTTGCTATTAAAAATTAATGCTTGGCACTGACATAAACAAATGAAATTTGTATTATTAATGTTTTACATAGGTAAGGCTCTGTAATAACAGATTCATCACAGCAAACTGTTTTAATTAAAAGATTCACTGGTTCCTTGAACACATCTGAGAGACTGGTTTGGGGAGAACCAGGGATGCGAAAAATGACAGGTAGAGAGAGGGCATCTCTGATTACTGGGGGGATCAAGGAGTCTGAAGCTCCAGGTATTGGTAATGGTATCACAGGTGGATACCTTTAGGAGCACACTTAGCACAGGGCCTGGCTCACAGGAAGTGTTCAATTGATGGCAAGACTTATAAAGGAGAAGAAAAGGGAAAATATTTATTCCTTGAATAAACATGCCCATTCACGTGTTTATTCAACAAGTATTTAGTGACCACCTATTGTGTGACAGGAACTATTCCAGGTACTGGGGATACAGCAGGGAAACAGATTGCTACTTTCACGAAGCTAATATTTTAGTGAGAAGAGACAGCCAATATATAGTATGTCAGATGGTGATAAAGCTTATGGAGAAAAATGCAGCAGGGTCAGCTGTTAGGGATGGCTTGATAGGCTGTGGGTGAGTTGGAAGAGAGGTTTGCAATTTTAAATAGAGCGATCAGGTAAGGCCTTAAGAGAATGTGACATTTGAGCAAAGGCTTGGAGGAGATGAGGGAGTGAGCGTATTGCTATCTGAAGAAGGTTTGCCCAGGAAGAGAGAAGAGCAGGTGCAAAGGCCCTGAGGCAGGAGCATGTGGACAGAGCAGAGTGGATGAGCGTGAGCCTAGGAGATGAGGTCTGAGAGGTGGAGGTGGGGGCGGGTGGGTCATAGGACTTGGTAGGCCAGGGTGAGGACTTTGTCTCTCATCCTTATAAGTGCTTTGTGAGTTGGATGTATTGGCTCCATCTCACAGATTGGAACATTGAGGCATAAGGTGTTTCTTCCACCAGGAAGGAGCCTAGGATGAGATTCCAGGTCTGTCTGACTTTGTGTCTCCAGTGTGCTTATTGTACCACCTTCAAGTGGGGCTTAAGGGAGTCAGGTCGGTCATCTCCATCCAACAATGGACTCACACCTCTGACATCTTAGTCTAGGATGTTTAAATGAAAAATGACCTTGGATATCACCTACGTCAGTTTCACAGATGAGGAACCCAAGGTCCCAAACGTGATCTACCCAAGTTAGTGACAGAGTTGGAACCAACATCACAGAACATCAGGGACACCTGTTCCTTTGGGTCCAACCTCATCTCACCCCATCTTGATCAAGGTGCAGGGTAGCCTGGTGCTTAAGATCCTGAGTTTAAATCCTTGTTCTGTCACTCTGTGCTGGGTTACCTTGGGCCTGTTTCTTAACCTCTCTGAATCTCCATTTCTCATGTGAATAAAGGGGATGATAATAATCTGATTTGAAAAGAATTGTTGGAAAGATGCGGTGATGGGGTCAAGCACTCAGCACTCTTTGTGACACATGATAAGCCCTCCACTACTGGTCACTATGAGTAACATTAATCGTATGAAATGGGTATCATAACCTGGGGTTCACAGATGGGCAAACAGAGTCCCGAAAGGGGGAGTGGTTTACCTAAGGACACTCAGCTCACTTGGGGCTGTTGCTCAGGCTCCCAGGTTCCCAGGGTGATGCTCCTATCTGATCACTGGGCTGTGAAGAACACTTTGGCATTCTTCGTTGACAAAGACCCTTGCTGGAAGTGAGTTCTTGCCACACTACCTGTTGCAAGTGCTGGGGACCTAGAAGCCGGGGTTTGAGCAGGACTGAGATCATATGATATTGGTGAATGCAGTGTGTTGAGAAAGAAATTTAGCAGCTCAGCTCCCAATATGCAGGGGATGGTCCTAATGGGCTTTCCTCATCTGTATGAAAATGTCAGCGACACAGCACACGGCCCATCAACACCACATCTGAAGCCCTCATTTTCTTGAGGGCAGAGGTGGCAGGGTGTGTCAAGGGAGACTTTGCCGTGTTCATTATATGATAATAATAACAGCCCACATTAATTAAGCCCCCACTATGTGTCAGGCCCTGAGCTAAGTGCTTTATACACCTTCTCCCCAATTCTCCCAACAGCCTCTTATTTGGTCATGAATTTATTCATTCATTCAGTTGTTTGATAAATTCTCATTAACTACTTCTACGTATCAGTCCAGCGCCCTGCTGGGTATCTGTGAACAAAATCAGTGCGATCATGAAGCTTATAGTCTAATAGGGAAACCAGAAAATAAACAGATAATAGCAGAGGTAAGCCTATAATTATGATTTGGGGGCCATGAAGGATTCTTTTTTTTTTTTGGGGGGGTACGCAGGCCTCTCACTGTCGCGGCCTCTCCCGCTGCGGAGCACAGGCTCCGGATGCGCAGGCTCAGCGGCCATGGCTCACGGGCCCAGCCGCTCCGCGGCATGGCGGCATGTGGGATCTTCCCAGACCGGGGCACGAACCCGTGTCCCCTGCATCGGCAGGCGGACTCCCAACCACTGCGCCACCAGGGAAGCCCTAGGAAGGATTCTTTGAGTGAAAATCAGAGAAGGGCTACTAAGTGACTTGCAGGAGGTTCCAGAGCTGAGCTGGAAACAGAAGCCCCCGCTGGAAAGACTCAGAGCTGGAGAAGGCTTGGTGCTGCCTGGTTCCCACCACAGAGGAGGCAGGCTTCCCAGGAGACTTGGTCTGAATCCCGGCCCTACAACTTCCTAGTTGAGTATTCTTGGGTCAGTCCGTTCATCTCTTCATGCCTCTGTTCCTTCCTTGAGAAATGGGAAGGAGACCCACTGCATTGATCGGTGAGAGTTCAGAAGAGGTAACACAGGAGGAAGTTTGGAAAAGTCAAAAGTGCTTTGCATATCATGGCTCTGATGACATGACCAAAGATCTTGCATGGCTCTGGCCAAATGACAGTGTTAGGCTGGGGTTTGAGTACTGTTACAGCCATGCTAGGGAAATGCCTCCCGGCAGGGCCAACTTCTTGCTTTGCTTCAGATTATGTAAAATGGGTGTACGTCTGAGAACTTATCTCTTGAATGCCAGCAGCCCTGCACAGAGGATGCAGAGAAGGCGTTTGCCCAGGTGAGGTGTGTGCGCAGGTGAGAGCATCAGAAATTCATGTGTATGTATTTCGAGGTTTTGCAGGGATAAGATGAGGTGAGTTTCACAAGATTGGAGCTCAGAGGAGAAGGAAGGGGTAGTTTGACCTTCTCTCCTTCGCTTTCCTCTGTCTGCCATCAGGGTGTCTGGAGTAGTCAAAGAGGAAAAATAAAAGAGCCCTTAGGTCCCCACCCTCATATTTCTTTCAAGAAAGTTAGGCTCTTCCTCTGAGTGGTAGGAAGTCCTCAGTGGGTGAGATGGTGATGTGTGGGTTAGGAAGAAAGAAGGGGCTGTAATTATTGAGGACACTATCTTGTAAATGTACATTGTTCATTGACTTTGACAATTGCAGTGTAACTATACCAGTAAATGTACTGTACTGTACTTGGGAAAGGTAGTGAACTTTTAATTGCGTTCGACTTCCCTCCCTGCCCGGCATCCAGGCTCTGCAGGGATGTGTGAGCAGTCAGTGGCATTTCTAGAGAGAAGGACCAGGAAAGCATGGAAATGACTTGTGGAAAGTTTCACTACGTGCCAGCCGTACCGGGATTTATGCTGTGTTGTCATCACGACAGTCCCGGAGGGCAGCCGCATTTGGTAGATGGAGACCCTTGAGGCCAGAAAGGGAGGTGTCTCATCTGAGTCCTCGAAAGTGATATTAAACCAAGTTGGTGGCCTCTGGGTGGAGAATTCTTTCTTTTACATTCTGAGGCCAGGGAACTAAGGAACAGAAGCTGGATCCAGTTTCCGTCAAATGTCACATTTATACAAAGGGAAGGAAACGGAGGCTTGGGGTATTACCATTGGAGATCAGCAGAGCTGGGTGCATAGAAAGGTAAGAAATAGTCATTTCTTCTCATCAAGGAGGTGTTGAGTCATGTGACTTCATAGGAGAGCATTCAGGATGCTGGGGTAATCTGGGAGGGCTTTCTGAAGGAGGTGATGTTGGGGCAGCTGATGCCATCATGAAGGATTAGTAGCTATCCTCTGAGAATCTGCCACTCTGAGTTGTGTCCTTGTCTGGAACTGTCCAGTAGACTGTGGGTAGGGGCTGTCCTATGTACCTTGGTAGGTACCTATTACAGAGCCTGGCACATAGTAAGTGCTTAATAACGTTGTTAAATCAAATTGAATCTTACAGGAGCTCTAGTAAGCACTCCATTACTGTGGGAGCCTGGACAGGTGAGGATTATATTGAAAAAACACCCAGACTTTGATAGGGATTTCTGCTGGACGGGAGCTGGAGGCACACTGAATGAACACGAATTATTGCTACTATAATTACTGCTAATGGTTAGGGGGTCTCTGATCAGGAGGGTTTTGTTAGACAAAAGATGATAATACAGAGGAAACGGCCCAAGCAGAGAATCAAGGAAGGAGCGTGCAACAGGTTTTCTAGAAAGAGCGAAGTGTCAGCTGAGTGAGAGTGAGGCTGCTGGGCGTCCTTGGCCTCTGCCTCTCACTGGCATCCATCTGCCTGACCACTAGACTCCGAGCTGCCCTGGGGACAGGGGCCACCTTGTCACTCCTGCATCCCCACAGCCTGGCACAGGGGCTGACACAGAGCAGACCATAAAAAATACTTGTTTGGTGAAAGAAGGGATTTCTCTGCACCTCAGCGCCCCACAGCATCTAACCAGATGCCTTTGGTTGAAGGAGTAAGTGGGCAGAAGCTGAATTCTGCTAACATTTCAAAACACTAACCGTGAGAGACTCGAAGAGCACACACCCTTTGGAAATTTGATGCCCCCTGGATATCCTACATAATTTGGAAACAAGTCTCTGGTTGTCAGCCTTCAAGCCATTCTTAGATCCTGAGGGCTTAGAGACCAAGGCTGGGGTCTTATATATATATATATATATATATATATATATATATATATATATATATATATATATATATATATATATATGCATATGTGTGTGTATGAATTATTTTATATACACTTCTTCTTCCACTTTAATTGTTGCTGAGCTCATGTTTTATTTTAATTAATGTTTTAATTTAGTACATGCACCATGAGGCACTTTCTCTGAGGGTATAATTAAGTTAGGAAAAAAAACTGGCTACTCTAGCATTTGAGGCTGGGAAACCAAGGCTCAGAAAGGGTAGGTTTGTGGCCCAAAGTCAGTTGGAAAATTGGGGATGAGTTTGGGAGGTGAAAGGTCTTGAGGGAGCCCTCTAGAATGTCATAAACGCCTCCTGAGTTGAGCAAACTCAGAGAGGAGGCGAGTGACATTTATGGAGCACCTTCTAGTGGCATGCACCGTACCACACGTTATAGACAGCATTATATAGTATCGTTTTTATCCTCTCCACAGCCCACAAAGCAGTTCTTATTCTCATCTTGTAGATGAAGAAAGGAAGCCTCTGAGATTTAGAAACCTCTTCAGATTCTAGCAAATGGTGCAAGAGTCAGAATTTGAATCTCCATCACTCCGCTCTCTAACTCTGGGTTCATTTTACCAAACCACACTTTTTTTATATGGGGACACACAGGAAATATTGGGCAACCACACTGGAGCTGTGCACAGGGATCCTCTCACTAATCTAAGAATAAAGAGGCTGTTCGAAGCCTTCAGTAGAACGAGTTAATCTCGCTGGTGATGTTCAAAATCAACTTTAGTCCCACATATTTTTGAGAGTAGCTTTAAAACTCTCATAATACTTGGACCTAGAGATTATCCTACTAAGTGAAGTAAGTCAGACAGGGAAAGACGACTATCATATGATATCACTTATATATGAAATCTAAAAAAATAATACAAATGAACTTATTTACAGAACAGAAATAGACTCACAGACATAGAAAACAAACTTATGGTTACCAAAGGGGAAAGGGGGGAGGAGGGATAAATTAGGAGTTGGGGATTAACAGATAATATATAGTACTTTTATATAAACCACTATATATAAAATAGATGAACAACAGGGCCCACTGAATAGCACAGGGAATTATATCCAATATCTTGTAATAACCTATAATGAAAAAGAATCTGAAAAAGAATGTATATATAACTGAATCACTTTGTTGTACACCTGAAGCTAACACATTATAAATCAACTCTACTTCAATAATACAAAAAAAAAACCCCAACGTCTCACAACACTTCTGCTACCCCCACCTCCAGCACTACCTCAATTACTACTGACGACTTTGCCTGAACTCTTTGAAGCACATTCTATAACAACCCTGGGAGGCAGCTCTATTATTAACCCCATGAGATTCATGACAGCTCATGTTTTCAGAGATCACGTCTCCTTCAAAGCCAGTCCTTCTCAGATCATGGTTTCTGAGGACACCCTTGTTGGGAAAGCTGTGGGTTGAGATCCAGTTGGGATCTCAGCCCCACATCTTTCTGGCCGTGTGCCTTTCACTGGTATATTCCATGTTTATTGGTTCCTATTACGGCTGCTCCAGAGGCTGGGAACACTGGGACAGCCCCAGCTCTCATACAGTTTACTGTCCACCAGGCAGACACAGGCAATGAAGTAATGAAGGAATATGTATATATACAAAAGGGAATATCAGACGATGATGTGTCCTTTGTGGAAAACAAAATGGCGGTGTTACAGAGTGCCTGGAGGGATGCTTAGGGAAGGCTGTTCTAAGGAGACGATGCTAAGCTGAGGTCTAAGAGACAAGAAGGACCGAGCCCAGTTCAGAGCTGTGGAAAAGGCATCCCAGCAGGGGAAACAGCAGGCGAAGAACCCAGGGTGGGACGTCTTCTCACTGCCATTTTCTTCCATTTCCTATATCTTCCTGCATTTCTCTTTCAGGACACCCTTACCACACTGGGTGATCTTATATTCACTTGTGGGATTATTTCATTAGTATCCACCTCTCCACTGACCACGAAGTTCAAGGGGGCAGGGACCAGGTCTGCTGTGTTCACCACTGTAACCACAGGGTGCAAAGATGGCAAGCTGGCTTGTAAATATTTGCTGAATGAATGAATGAATGAATAAATGAATGAATGCTCGGAAGTGCTATTCCCAAGCCCTGTTCACTTTTGTAAACTGTCACATGCAATGGACGGACCCTCAACAAATGAGGCGACGGAAAACTCCAGAGCACAATACTCACCTTCTATTTTGTACAGTGCTTTCCACTTGACCAAGGACTTCCACTATGTTTCATTCATTCCAGACATGTTTTGAGTGCCTACTGTGTACCTGACCTTTCACATTTGAATCTCGTGAGAGACGTGACAGGCAGAACAGGCTGCATATAACCATTTCTCGGATGGGGAAAGTGCCCCAGGCAATTGTACGGCTAAGGTCATTGATCCTCTAATGCTGCGTTAATACTTCTTCCAGGTTTCATCCCCTCATTCTGGTCTGTCTGGGGATGCACTTCCTAGAGCTAACGCATAGGCTCGATGTTTGCCTGGGGGGCGGGGCAGGGCAGAGGTGCTCTCGAATGTTTTGTTTCCTGCAATGTTATCAGCACTTTCATGGTGTCTGTGACATGGTGTGTGCTTGATAAATCCACTTCTGCTCAACCCTCTCCCGGCCCCCAGGGACCCCTGTCCACTCAGGGTAACATCCAAACGCTTGCACATCCTTTGCCCTCCGGGCTGCCTGGGACCCCTAACTTGTCTCTCCTGTGAACAGCAGGGACACCAGCATGCCACCGGCTCCTTGCTCCTCTGTGCCCCCAAGAGACCAGATACCTTAACGGCGAGGCCATTTCTCTCACCCCTGTATTTCCAGTTCCCACACAGGGCCTGGCACATAGTGGGTCCTCCATAAATGTCTGTCAAAGGGATGCTTGAAGGAAGCATGGCCACCTGGGGGGGCTGAGGGATGAAGCGGGTTCCCCTTGTTCATTCGCCTCGCCTGGTGTCGGGCTCTCCCTGTGGGGCAGCTGGTCTTTGCTGCCCCTTCCTAAGTGCAGGTGTCACGGGTCTGCAGCTGTGTGTCTGGCGTGAGCTTGCATCCATCACTGCAATTTGCAGGGCTGAAGCCTTTTCATGAAAAGGGACGGAATTGAATCTGAGAGGCTGTTATCGCTGATACCGTTTTCTGCTCACGTCCTGGCAGCGAGGGAATCCACGGGAGGCCTGGGAGTGAGCTCCCTGCTCATTCCCCACCCCCGGCCCAGATGGTGTCGGGAGGTGGCTGAGACTCTGGGCCCAGATCTGAAGTCAGGGGTTCAAAGCCCCTCCACGTGCACCTCCCTCTTGGTGCGTCTGAGCCACATGCATGTGCTTCTCCTCAGGAGGCAGCCGGAGCTGGGTAAGCCAATTGCGCTGAGGGGAACCTTGCCAAGCCAGAGCAAGCTTTCATTGGCCTAAGTTTGCGTCACTACTGATTCCAACCTGGTTTTACACAAGACTCAACAGAAAATTATTAGCTCTGAGAGCTTGTCTTCAGTTCCTCCCAAAAGAGGGCTATCTGGAGCCCAAGAATTGACAACCCATGCATGAGAAATCAGGTGGGCAGCTCGGAAAGTCATTTTCTCCTTCCCCAGTTCAAGCTCCCTCTGTGGCTCCATCAGGGCTTTGGCCATTGTCGACCATGACTTTCAGAAGTCCGGGTCCTTCAATGGCTGTCCGCCATGCTCCTGATTCAGTACCGCTTCCCACTGGCATTTCCAATATCTTCTGCTTTCTCTCTCACAACTCCCCTCTAATCACCCTCTGTTATTGCCAAACTGCCATTTCTGTGGGTTGAACTATTTTTCATCCTTCAAGGCTGAAATCCAATGACACCTCCTCTAGGAAGCCTTTCCTGATTTCCCCAACAATTATCTTTTTTTCTGCCTTTCACTCACCTCTATTTTGAAAGGCACCTCAGTCTGTCTTGTACTACATCATCTAGGTACATGTCTTCACCCCCAAGAGAGAGCCTATGTTTCCAGAGGGCAGCTAACAATAATTAATAAGGGAATACCCGCTCAGTGTCAGTGGCTCTAACCATGGGAAGGAGGCAGAGGATGCACTCGTTGTTTCTTCTCCTGAGCTAGATTCTCAATCTTATTTCCAAATTTGGCTAATAGCACCAGTAGCTTCTCAGTTACGTGAACTGAAACCTTGTTTTTTTGACCATATGTTTTTTTCTTCTTTCTCCAGCCAAATGGTCAGTAAGTCTTATCATTTGTCCTCACAAACACCTCCCAAATCTAGCTCGCTTTCCAGTTCTTTTATTATGGAGGCAACCTTCCAAAGCTCTTCCCAAGTAAGGAAACAGCTTCGGACCTGCCGTTCCTACTTGGGGTCTGCACCAGCTGGGTCCTTTTCCCATCGCCCCACCACAGCCCTGTTCTGCTCACAACCACCCTGCCCCTACTGCCTAAGTCCAAAGCTCTAACTCCGCAGCCAGGCACTCCTAGACCCATGTGTCACTGCTGCCCAACCTACATCAAGCCGCATGGAGCCCCCCCATTGCTGCCCAAACATCCCTGCATTTCAAGGTATCTCTGCAGTTTCTCCGGTCTAGAAGTAACTTCCAGGTCCCTTACCCACCTACCACTCTCTACCCATCTTCCAAGGCCCCACTCCTTTATGAGAGTCACCTCCTTTATGACCCATCTCTCCCTTTGCAAAGGTAAGGAATCTAGTCTTTGTTCCTACAACACATAGCTCCTACCTTGATGATATCAGTGGTTGCGTTGTGTATCTTCATTCATGCCTCTGGCCCCTGTCTCAGCACCTGAGCCCTTTGAGGGAGGGCAGGGACCGCATCTTAGTTTTTATATCCCCTTCCCCAAAGGTCTAGCCCCATATTTGGCCCATAGTAGGGGTTCAATCAATATTTGTTGAATTATTGAATAACTACTGGAGAAGTTGGAGATTAGAGAAGGCAGTCTTAGGATCTACGGGGCAAGAATATATCTGCTGTTGTTATTGTCCTGGAATTGATTGCTGTTATTTCTCAGACATTAAGTAACATATAGACTTGTTCATCTGTCCCAGACTCTCAGGCAAGTTTCTATTTTAAATAATCCATAGTTTATCAAAAAACTTAAAGTAGAACTACCCTATGACCCAGCAATTCTACTCCTGGGTATATATCCAAAAAAATCTAAAAACTCCAATTCAAAGAGATACATGCAGCCCAGTGTTCATAGCAGCATTATTTACAATTGCCAAGATATGAAAGCAACCTAACTGTCCATGAACAGATGAATGGATAAAGAAGTGGTATAGATATACAACAGAATATTACTCAGCCATAAAAAATAACGAAATTTTGCCATCTGCAGCAACATGGATGGACTTGGAGGGTATTATGGTAAGTGAAAGAACTCAGACAGAGAAAGGCAAATACTGTATGGTATCGCTTATGTGTGGAATCTAAAAATGCAACAAACTAGTGAATATAACAAAAAAAGAAGCAGACTCACAGCTATAGAGAATGAACTAGTGGTTACCAGTAAGGCGGGGAGAGGCAATATAGGGGTGGGGTATGGGAAGTACAAACTATTGGGTATAAGATAGGGTTACAAGGATGTATTGTACAACACAGGGACTATAGCCGATATTTTGTAATAACTGTAAATGGAGTGTAACCTTTAAAAATTGTATAGAAAGTAAAATTAAATAGTACAATGAAGATCCCACACATGGCAACAAAAATCCTGCATGCCACAACTAAGACCTGGTGCGGCCAAATTAAAAAAAAACATTCCATCTCATTGTCCCCCAGAGAACATTCAGATCAGACATCCCAATATTTTGTTTTGAAATAAAATCCCTTCAAAAATATATTTAATGCTATATCTCTGCCCTGGGTTAGATGCTGGGAGAGGTACCCAAAACAACATTGTCCCTGCTTGGAGAGAAGGTCACCATCTGCTTCTGGGACAAGGCACACACGGACCAGAGTCTGTCTCCTAATAATGCCTCTGATCATAAAGTCAGTCACCAAAAGGCAGCCTCCGTGGAAATAGAGCTGTAGCTGTACTCTCGCTCTTATCAGTCCACAGTAGCAAGGAGCCTTTCAAATGGAGAGTGAAATCACCGCGTTTAGAAAGGCATCTTGGAGGTGCAGTTTGTTGAACAAGATGGGTTGGAAGCGTCTCTATTTTCTTTGCCGGTTGGCCAGCACACCTTCTCCCACAACCATCTTCTTTTTTTTTTCCCTTCCACCCCTCATTCAATCCCAACTGCCTTCTCTTTTCTTTCCAATAAATCTCCCTTTGTTTCTCTTGAGACTCTCCTGCCAGCCCGTCAAGAACTCTGCACAAAATAGTGTATTTCTGTCAAGAGTTCCACGTGAAGCGTTAACTGTCTTTTGAACACTGGCGGCAGCCTAGGCAGTGTGTGGGGACAGCCTTGTCCCGACGCCTGTTGATATCCTTTCTGGCGAGCCCTGAGCTGACTCAAGCCTCCTGATTCAGCTGAGACAATGAGATGGGGTCCACAGTCCTGTTCAGCTTCCAGATGCTCTTGCAGAAAGAGCCATGGAGAGGAGAGGATGCCTGAGGTCCTCCAATTTTAGGACCCCCAGAGCAATCTTTCCACTTCAGCGCTGGACAGCACCACACAAACAAGTCAAGGTGAAGGGCCTTAGCTAACTGCATGTCCCTGGACTAGGTCCCGCTCCTGTCTTTAGTTTCCCCACCTGCGTGATAGTAGGAGTAGATAATCCCTAGGGTGCCTTCCTGGTCTGTCATTCCATCATTTCACAAAGCTACAGCAGCTACAACTTGTTAAAAATGTGATTCTCTCTTGGGGATCAAAAGTCAATAGAAAAAGAAATGGTCTAAGTAATTCAAAGACCCAGGAGGGACATTCTTTTAGGGAAGTAAGATAGCAGTAATAAAATCTCAGATCACAGTGATTTTCCATCTCTTATCTGATTCTCCCAACAGTCCTGTAGGAAGAAAGCCAGCTACACAGGACTTTCCCCTGGACCATCAGAGCCACTGTGGACAGATTTTCAGGTTGTGCACTGCACAAGGGCAACACATCTGAGGAAATGCCATTTGTATTAGAAATACAGACTAACTTCTCTGAAAGGGTGTGCTTTGTCATGAAGGACCCAGGGCTCCCAGCTGGCACGCAGGATTGTGCAAGTGTTTGGGGAGCCCCTCACAATACACCCACTTGTGAAAATACACGTGCACGGCTGCTGCTGTCCTGACCACACTTTAGATGACTCCTGAGAGCATCTAACTGGTCTCTTGGAGGGAAGGGGTTGGGGTCTCAGAAAGTGTACTCTGCAAAAGTACGTGTACCTGTGCCAAGCAAGGTGGCAGTGAGTGGGCGAGGTGTCAGTGTATTTGTTCACTGATCTCTGATCTCTGAAACACCCGCTGGGGCAGAGCCAGGCCAAGCCCAGGGGACACACCCACACAGCCACGGTGACACCTGATTCTTAAAGGGACACACACACTCTGACATCTATTTAAAAAGAAGCTGGAGATATTGAGTGTCTGTGCTGGTGAATTTTAGCTGATGGGGCAGATTAAAGTCAGGTTGAGAACTTTCCCCACCCTGGCCATGTCCCCTCACTTCCCTTCCTCCATCCTTCCCATCGTTACACGAAGGCCACGTCAGGGGCCCCTAACATCTGGGGGGCCATCTGCCCCCATCCCTGCTGTGCCAAAGCCAGACTGCTTATGGTTGCTTGGGTTAATACGCTGACTCTCAAAAAATGTTGCTGAAGGTAGGGTGTCTTTTTCTAATTTGCACAAAGGCACTGTTTGGCTCCCAGTGGGCAGGCAGGCTATGGCATATGCATGGGGTTTTCCTGCGTCCATGCTTTGTTGCAGATACCAAAGGTGCCTTCCAAAGATACACGCTGGATCGTGCCACTCCCTCCCTCAAACACCTTCTATGGCTCCCCATTGTCTGTGAGAGAGCTTTGCAAGGGTGGTGGGAAAAGGGCATATTCCAGAATTTCATGGCTCACATTATCAAAATACTGGGATTCCCAGGTTCCCCCAGGTTCCAGGTTCCCCCCAGATGTAAAATGTTGGAAGTGATGAGGAATGTGGAGTGAGGCGGAGAGGGAAGGTATGTGTATTATCAAAAGGTCTGCTCAGGGATCTGACACATCACCCTGACTAAGAAACACCCTCCTTCGGGATACAATTTAGACCTTGCTATGGCATTCAAGGTTTTCCAAGACTAGTACTCACCTAATTACCCACCTCCTTCTCTTGCCACTCTCCTTCACACAACCCACAGTCCACTCAGGTTTTCCTCCACTATCCAGACACCACAGTCTAGATGCCGCTTCCTCTGTGAAACCCTCCTTGATTTTCCAGTGCAAATGGCTCCCTTCTTCCTTTGTGATTCCATATCCTGACTGGAGTTGAGATGTGGGTACATCTGGGCTATAAATGATATTATTACTCCGCCAGATATCTTTGTGGTTTCGGCTTTTTGGAGGAAGGAAGAGGAAAGAGATTCGTGTGTGTGTCTGTGTGTGTGCGTGTGTGTGTGCGTGTGGAGTATGTAGGTGTCTGAGTGGGAGGGAAGAGTTAGGGAGAGAAGAATGGCAGGATTCCGTGGCCTGGGTCCCCTGCTGTCTGCAGAGGGGACTGGTTTTGCATGTTGTTGGAGGGTCCAGGGCACAGCATCATCTCGAGGTGGGTAAAGGATTTCTCCTGGCCCTCCCTCAGCCCCAGACCCCACGGTCCACCTCGGCCCCCTAAGCAGACTGGGGCACCGCCAGACTCTTCTGCGGGTGGGTAAGCTGGTGATCTCCTGGTGCGAAGGTGAAGGATTAAGCAGAGAATTTCTTTAAACTGGTGTCTGGACCCCAGATGTGCTCTGTGATGGGTGTTTTCCTGCCACCTACGTCACACTGCCCGTGGCGAGTGGGAAGGATGTTGAGAGGCAGCCCTTGACCTCACAAACAGCTTGAGATACTGGCCATGCCTCACAGCTTGTAGGATCTTAGTTCCCCGACCAGGGATCGAACCCGGGCCCTGGCAGCGAAAGAGCCGAGTGCTAACCACTGGACCACCAGGGAAGTCCCTTGAGATACTTCTTAATGTTGAAAATCTGGCTGTGGTCCATCTATCCAGACGTTATTCATTCCGTACATGCTTTGCTTACTCCAGCTCATAAACATGATGACAACTGCTAACATTTTTCAAACACCTACTGTGTACCCATCCTTTATGTAGATCATCTTATTTAATGCTTCTGAGAATCCTGCAACCTGTTTATTATTCAGCCCATTTAACTGGGGGGGAGATTGAGGATCAGAAACTCAGCATCTCCTGATCTGGGATCAAACGGAAAGCGGCGGGAATGCCACGGAGACCCAAGTCTGCTGGTCTCCAAGGTCTGTGATGTTTCTCCCTAGGAGCTGGTCTTCTCTGCCTCCAAGGTCCTTTCTGAGTTCTTACCCTCTACCTACTTGATTCGAGGCAGAGTTCAGATCTAACCCACATCTATTAGGCTCCATGCACGTACACCGTGGTGGTTAAGAACTCAGTCCCTGCAGTCACGTACACCTGAGGTGCATCGCATATTAGCTGAGTGACCTTGGACAAGTAACTCAACTCTTCCGAGCCTATTTCTTCGTAGAGTTGTGAAGGGGATTCAACAGGAAGATACATTTAAGAATTTAGCAGAGTGTCTGGCATATAGCAAATGTTCAATCAATGATGGCTGTTAGCGTTATTAATTATCTACTCAATAAGCATTAATGGAGGACACACTGCGAGGTGTGGTATCCATTCTTTGGATGGACACTGTACCATCTGCATGTATCCCAGTGAATTGAACTCGGCCCTTCCTGCCTTCCCAGCCTTTGCCAGGGCCCGTGTTGCATACGGAGTGGAGAACCTCCCTCCCCCGAGGCCTGCGGTGAGCTGCTACTCTTATTTATCATTTAGGCAGCATCTGCTCTTTGGTGAAACATCACCCTTGTGAACAAACACAGTGCAGGCATTTGACCTTTCTCCATGAGCACTGGCTTCTTTGCTCACTGCCAGGAATGAAGCCAATTCGAGCGGGGGGCATGTGTCCAAGGACCTTTCAAAGGGGCCGCCAGATGGGTGCCTGGGTGATGACTCTGGGGCTGAGAGCAGCAGACGGGATGGATTGGAGGCTGCAAATGAATAAACCTGATCCTGTTATTCCGATGGGCCAAGAAATCTCCCCAGGTGACGTCAGCCTGGCGGATCCGCAGGTGACATCAGCCTGGCGGATGCCAAGAAAGCAAGGTGGCCCCCGGCTGCCATGATCTGTGCCACCACACATTGGTCTCCCGCTTATGTCCTGGGCGGCAGCATTTGCCACCTGTCAGCCATGACCGGAAGGGGCAGCTGGCCAGGCCCTCTCAGGTGAGTCTGCAGGTGGCATCACTGAGCCCGCTGGAGTTTGCAGTGGCGTCTCTGAGAAGCCTCTGTGTCCTCCCAGGGTCTGCGACCAGGAGTTGTCTGGGATGGAGGCTGGAATCACCAGAAGGGACAGAAGGGACTCCGTACAGTAAAACCCTCCAGACGTCGCACTTGGACAAGAGAGCAAAGCTGGAGTCCTCACATCACTGACGATGGGTCATCTCTCCTCTCGGGGTCTTTAGAGAGCTCTGCTGAGGAATGGCTCATCCATGCAAACTGCTGTTCCAGTGCAGGGGCTGTTATTATTAATTGGCTTCCTTCGTTCACAAGCATTTAATGAGACCTACTGTGTTCCAGATTTTTTGCTAGGGACAGAAGGACGCAGAAATGAACTAATCAAAGTCATTGCCTTCGTGGAGCTCCAAGTCTTCAGTGGGATCAGGGGCAGGGGCAGAGGTGGAGAGAGGAGAGATGCAGAGTAGGTGAGACGAGATTCAAGTTAGCAGCACAAAAGACTCAAAATTCTCAATGCTGTCCCTGAGAAATGAGGCTTCGGCAGGCCCAGGACCTGCAGGATAGGCTGGTTTGGGGCTTGAGGACAAGGAGCATGACACAGGCATATGGAGTAGGAAAGCACTGCAAACTTACAGCAGATGGAAGCGACACACATCCCTGGGTAGCAGGGTCAACGGGGCAGTGGGGTCTGAGATCTGAAATGCAGCTTGTGGCTGAACCACAGACACCCTGGGGAACTTCTTCTGAAGGCAAGTAGGGGCCACTGAAAATGGTCAGGTCGTGTTTGAGGGCATCCATAGTGTAGCATCTTATAGGCTGTGCTGGGCGGTGGGACGGCACAAGACTGGAGGCAGGAAGATGAGTGAAACGGCTATTACATTCAAGCAGGAGGGACGGAAATTAATATCTCAGATCTACCAATTTCTGCGGTCACCTTCCTGACCCATCCCCATCCAGGATCTGAACATGGATGAGCTGGAGATATGGCTGGAACGTTACCGAGGAGGAAGTAAGGAGACAACACATGGGGGAATAGAGAAGGCAGGAAACATTTTCAACACGAGGAGTTGCTGAAAGGAGCCCGCCTTGTCGTTCCTCTGACCCCTCTTTTCATCTGCCTTATTTGCAGCCGGGATCTCGGATTCTGCAAATGCATTAAGAACAAACAAACACAGGGAAATCAATGCAAACTAGACAGGAGACCTTTCTAGGCGGGCGAGTGGAGATGGCAGGCGGTCTTCATTCATCCCCTTTCCCATAGGGTGGATGGGGTGGGTGGAAGGCAGGATACAGGCAGCTGTGATGGAGCCCACTCAGGTCTCTGCCTCTCAGTCATTGGGTAACATTGACCAAGTCCCTTAACACCTCTGAGGCTTAGTTTCCTACTCTTATAATGTTTAAGTGTTATGATGTCCGGAGGAAAATATACATAAATTGCCCAATCAGTGTTAGCGTCTTTTCCCTGTCATTTACAGGAGACTGGTGATCAGTGCTTGCTGTAGCTGAAATACTGCCATGGGAGCATTCTTTCTCTAGTTCAGCTTTAACTCAAGATGTGCATCTTTGTTAGGTTACAGCTCTCACGACACAAGTCGAGTTTTTCAACTGTTAGCAGTCATTTACACCTTAGTGTGAGTGAATCTTAATTTACGAGTTGTTCCAGCTGGAGGGGTCTTTACAGATGATACAGGACAACCCACTTGTTTTAGTGCTGGGGTTCCTGTCGTCTAGGGAAGTGAGAGAGAGAGGTTCTCAAGGTTCCAGAGGGAGATAGAGAAAGAACCGGGATTAGAGCTCAGGTCTCCTGTGGCTTGATTGCTTCTCTTTCCGTTATTCATGATGGAAATTTATTTATTTATTATTTTGATAGCAGGCAGATACTGGAGCCTGAGGTAGAAACAAGGAGATGGCTGAGAAGGGAAAGATTTAGCTCCTCAAAGAGGTGAAGCGTGCTGCCACAATCTTTGAGGGTTTGGGGAGCCCTGAAGATAGGTCTGCCCAGTGTGATTGCAGGACTGTAGCCCAGGCTCCTCACCAGAAGAGGACACGAGGTGATCTTGAGCTCTTCCGATGGCTGGCTGAGATGTGGAAGGTGGCAGCTGTATGACCCTGGGCGAACTGCTTTGTCACTCAGAGCCTCACTGTCTTCCTCCGTACAATGGGAGCATTCTTGTAACCTACCTATCCAGATCTTATCAATCTGTGGCTTCACATGTTGCCACATTGACTCTAATAACCAGATCTTGACAGCATCAAGCCTTCAGGCACCAGGACTTCAGCCCCCGCAAGGGCTCATCCCCGGCTTGCAGGAGTCCTCAGATCAGGAGTGTCCCCTGCGTCGTCATGAAGAAGCTTGTGCATGAGTTTTGTCCTCATCTCTGGGTTTCACCCCTGTTTCTGCAGTGAAAACTCAAGCTTCTTACCAAGGATGTCGCTTCCCAGCATCCCACAGCCACCTTCCCCATCTGCGGGGCAAGTGTGTCCTCTTTCCACCTCATCACCCTCTTCCCACTTCACCCCATCTTGTCACCTGACCCTCCAAACAATGCTTCTGCACCCGCATTTCATCCAGTTTTCACGAGAGCAGCTCATGTAGTGGCTGGGTCTGTAACTCCCTACTGCAGGGTCCCCATCCGTCTAAGGGTGCAATGGGGCTTGGACACCAGGCCATTCCTCCACTGTCCTTATCTCCCTTGGGTTCTGTCCATGCCGAGCCCTCCCTGCCCCCGCCCAAATGACAAGGTCTCTGGAAGCAGGATAGTGCTTCAGAGTGTGGGCGCCGTGGAGCCCACTGCCTGTGTTCAGTCCCACCTCCACCGACACTAGCTCTGTGATCTTGGGCAGGCCATGTAACTTCTCTGTGCCCCAGTTTCCTCATCTATGAAAAGAGGGTGGTAATAACTGCCCCAGGGTTGCATTTCAGCTTGAATAAGTGAGTAGAGCCTGGCACGTGGTGAGGGGTCAGTAAATGTGCGTAATTAACATATGTATCAACTCACACAAAAAGACACATTCTGGAAAGAAGCAGAGTATCTCTCCACCCACCACGAGCCCCAGGATCCAGCTATGATCATTTGTTCAGTAATATGTCCTACTCTCTAGAGATCTCTGGACAATATTAGTGTCTCTTGTCAGCGACACATAGCTAGCTGGCTGCAGGATTCTTCTTGGAACTGGGCTGGGAGGAGGAAAGTACAGGGACCACATCACAGGCTGGATTTCCTGGGGAGCAGATTCTGGTACAGAGATTAGCAAGCAGGATGTTTATGAGGGAACGCTCTTGGGAAGGAAGAAGGGACGGGCAGAGAGAGAAGCTGAGCTGTGTTACAGTCCTGAGGACAGTCAAGCCACAGAGCACTCTGGATCCAGAGGGTCCTTTGGAATTGTCCTGAGTGATGACCGTGGGCTTCCTTCCCCAGCACTGAACAGTCACTGGGTGCAGACCACCCTGGGAAAGGGACGTGACTAAAGGCCGGGCCCTCCCTCTTCAGCCGAGGGCAATTTCCAGAAAGAACTGCAAGCTGAATGCTGTCTTCCACCAACAATTTCAGTGGCCCAAGGAACAAATCCTTCATTCCTTAAAAAAAAATTTTTATATTGGAGTATAGTTGATTTACAATGTGTTAATTTCAGGTGTACAGCAAAGTGATTCAGTTATATATATATATATATATATATATATATGTATATATGTGTGTGTGTGTGTGTGTGTGTGTATGTGTGTATATATATATATATATATATATATATTCTTTTTCAGATTCCTTTTCAGATTCTTTTCCATTGTAGCTTATTACAAGACATTGAATATAGTTCCCTGTGCTAAATAGTAGGTCCTTGCTGTTTGTCTATTTTATGTACAGTAGAGTGTGTCTGTTAATACCAAACTCCTAATTTATCCCTCCCCCCCTTTCCCCTTTGGTAACCATAAGTTTGTTTTCTATGTCTGTGAGTCTGTTTCAGTTTTGTAAATAAGTCCTTCATTCTTGAAGGGGGGCCTGCGTGACTCAGCTTTGATCCATGATAAACCAGGACAGGGTGGTTACAGGGGGTCATGCTCGGGGACCTCTCACTAAACATCCTTGCAGGCGCATGAGCAGACTAGAGCCAAATTCCTTAGCAGGGCAATGCTTATCTCTACAAATTGGCTTCAGCCTTTCCATATTCTGCCATACGTTTTCTCCTTCCCCACACACCTGCTTCTTCACCCACAAAGAGCTTTGCATGGATCATACCATATCCTTCCCTACTTCTGTGCCATTGCACATGCTGTTCCCTCTTCCTGCAATGCCCTTCCACCCCTTCTCCGCATTACTTGGGAAACTTATCCTCATTCTTCCAGCTGCAGCTCAAATATCACCTCTCCTCATGTTCCATCACATTTTGAACATACCCTGAATATTCATTCATTCTGTCATTCAACAGATATTGGTCCTAAATGGAGACTATGCCAGGCTCTGAGCTACCACACCCTGTACCATTTGCACGCGTATCAGCTTCCCCTACTAGTAAGGCTAGGACTGTGCTTGATTCATCTAAATGTTCTGAGCATCTCGTCTAATGCCTAGCACAGAGCAGGTGCTCGTTAAAGGCTTGCCTCATAAATGAATGGGATGCAGTGAATGGGAAGTCAGGGCAGGTGAACTCCCAGTCTCCTTCCAGCTGGAATCACGTGTGGATTTGCAATTCTCAGTCCGATGGGGGACACAGGGATTATGCTGCCCTTGGCTGACATCAGTGAGCACCTACTAGGTTCTGGGCACCGTGGAAAGCCCCAGAGTGGCAATGTCCCTGCTCTCAGAGGATTTATTCCTGATGGGACATAGACACATTCATTCTCAGAGTACCACCTGAGCACGAGATGGGGTGTGCTCAGTGCCTAGAGAGAGGGGCAGAGACAACGCCTGTGGTCTGCGGGAAGGATGAGTGGCCTTGGGGAAGGCTCCATGGACGAGGGGTCAGTAAGCTGAGACTTGAAGCTGGGGCAGGATATGGAGAAGGAGGCAGTCCCAGGATCAGTTGTGGGAAAGTAAGTTTTCCGCTTTGGAATGTATTTATAATAATTAGATACATTTTTTCCCCCTCCACATAAAACTGAATTTTGCCTTTAGTATCATCTGGCAACATTACCTAAAATATGTTTCCATGGGATGTGGGTTTGGGGAAGTGTTAATAGATGATCTTCAAAGAATAAAATGTCCCCAGGGCAATTAGAAACAAAGTTGAACAAGGCTCTCCACTGCACGCCTTATCAGAGCCTTTAATGTGCTGATGGGGCGACAGAGCAAGGAACACTCCTCTGTCTTGTGGGACCTCAGAATCATTTCTTTCGAGCTAGCATTTCTGCAAACGTGTTCTGGGGAGCCATCTGGCCTCCATCTCGCCCCCTGTCAGTCAGGATGTGTGCTTGGGGCAGGAGGAAGGTCATCAAGGTCATTTTCAGGGGACAAAGGAGCCAGCTCCAGGCTCACATTCCCAGGCTAATACTGTAAGGAAGGGGAAGGGACCCAGCATTGGCTGAGCTCCTACTTTGTGCCTGACGCTGCATCTCTGGTTGATGGTGTAGCAATTTTCTACCCATCACCCCACCAGTCAGGTATTCTTATCTCTGCTCCACAGAAGAATGAGACTCAGGGAGGCCAGAGGATTTGCCCAAGGTCCCACAAGAAGGAAGCCGCAGGGTTGGGGCTTGGTCCTAGGCCCATCTGATTCCAGCATCCGTGCTTCCCCTGGAGTCTGCTCCCACACTGTAACTCAAGATTTCTTCTGATAAAGCTCCCCAAATCTAAGAATCAACTCCCCACTGAGCTCTCTGTGAGGCCCCAGACTCCCAATGTCTTCCTTTCCCCGCTGGTGGGAGCTCGGCTAAGTGTCTCCTTTACTTTAGCTTTTAGAGAAAGATCCCCCTCCCCCATGGGCTAAGAGTGACTCTGCAGGACAAAGGGCTTCGAACCCAGACACTGCCCCCACATACTGCCCTTGGCTTCCTTCTGTCTCTCCTGAACCCTCACCCCACACTCCAGGGAGGAGACATGCCTTCATAACGGAGGGCCTCGTTCCAGCCTGGCCGTATTACACGCCCAGGATGGAGTGGTCCTATTTCAGGGGAAGGAGAGCAGACACACTAAATTACCAGGTGGATTAAAGCTCCGTTTGGCTGGAAACGGAGTTGTTTTTGCAAAAGTGCTTCCTTGATTCCTGCATTGTCAGAGGTTGTTTTAAAATTCTACATTTTCCGGTCTTTTAGCATTCTGCCTGGTTTGCTCTCACACTTTACTGGACAATTTTTTCAAATATTACACCTCGGTCCTGCCAGACTTTGGAGGTGGGGTAGTTGAGACCTTCCAGGCTCTAATGGATGTGGAGTTGAGGGAAAGGTCTGGTGCTCAGGGGGACTTGGGAGCTGCACACCCCATCCCCAGGGAAGCCTGACTGCCCCATGCAGGGGGAGTTTGGCTGTCGCTGCTCTGTGCTCCGTCTCCTTGGTAGCCTCTAGGAGAGGCTGTCTTGCCCAGTGGTTAGGGCCATGGCTCCACAACACTGCAGGCCACTTGCTTGCAGTGAGCGCCTGGGCAGGGCATTTCACCTCTCTGCATCCTCTAATGAGGGAAACAAGTATACTTGCTTCATAGGGTGACTATGAGACCTGAGTTATTACATGCAAAGTACCTGGAACACACCTGGCACATAGTAAGGCCTCAGCAAATGTCAGCTTTCATTTACTGAGCCCTTGGTGTGTAGTTTATGCATATCAACTTGTTTCATTCCTATAAATAATGCTGTTTGATGTTGACTCCATTTGGCAAATGAAGAAACTGTGCCTCAGAGAGGTTGAGTAACTTCCCCCACATCACACAGCTGGTCAGAGGGGACCAAGAATTGAACCCAGGTCTGCTGGACTCCAATATCCAAGCACCTTGCACTTCCTACCTTGTGTGAAAGTATTTGAGTAAATGCTTTCTGCTCCCTATGAGAATTGTGGTTTCTAGAGAGCAGAATCCTCTTCCAGCTCATCTTTTTAACCCTACAGCACCTCGGCACCTGACACGGATCATTGTTCTGGAGGTATTTGTGGAATAAGTAAATGGTCTCAGGGAGGAAGGAAGCTCACATTCATTGAGTCCCTACTGTGTGCAGATGCTTTGTCAGGACTCTCTTTAGAGTCCCACAGGGCAGGTGTTATCTTTGTTTTACAGCCGAGATAGCGCCAGAGGACTCTCTTAGCTCCAAAATTAAGAAAAGAGATTAGATGTTCGATGACCTTTTAATGGCCTTTGCAAAGATA
This sequence comes from Delphinus delphis, assembly GCF_949987515.2. Lineage (NCBI taxonomy): Eukaryota > Metazoa > Chordata > Mammalia > Artiodactyla > Delphinidae > Delphinus > Delphinus delphis. The sequence continues at coordinate 14,468,709 of NC_082688.1, forward strand.
CACTTAGAAGGAAATGGAATTTTAATATGAAAGGAATGGCAGAAAGGCAAAGATAATGCGCTCCACCATCACTCTCTAGTAGAAGGCCGTGCCATGGTGAGCAGAGAGACTTGAGAAGCAAACAAAACCTTCCCTAACCTTGGCTCTATCACTTTTTAGCTGGGTAACATCAGACTAGCTCTTTGAAATCTCTGAGCCTCACTTTTCTGTAAACTGAAGGCAATCAGCCTACAAATATTTATTGAACGTCCACCATGCGCCAACCCCAGTCTAGGCACTGCAGGTAGTGAACCAGCTGGCAGAGTCCTCTGGTTTGGAAACGAGTTAGAAATGATGGCAAGTTTTGGATTCATGCCCTATCATAATGGTGGGGTTAGAGCCAAGAGCATTCACCATTGGATTGGACGTAGAGTATAACGAGGAGAGAACAATTTAAGATGACTCTTAGGTCTTGGGCTTTGGACAGTTGAGGGGAGACTTCTGCTCTTTATTAAGATGGGCGCGACTTGGGGTGAAGGGAGGGGGTAGGAATCAATGGTTCTGACTTGAGGATAGTAAATTTTAGATGCTTGAGGATATTAAATTTAAATTTTCCAATGGAGATGCTGGGAGGGCAGCAGATTGGGAGAGAGGTACCAGGGATGTGTATATGTATGGTAGTTTAAGCCATGGGGACAGTTGAGATGCTCTAGAGAGTGAGGTAGAAAAGAGGGCTGGACAGGAAGTCTGGGAGAGCAGAGGGGCAGCAAAGGAGACCGAGCAGGTGAGCAGGTATAGTCAGGGAGCTGCGAGGAAAACAAGGAGAGTAAAGTGTATGCATATCTGCAGAAGAAATCATCCCAAGCAGGGGAGTCAACCATATAAAAGCTGGTGGAAGATCAGGTAAGAGGGGGACAGAGGCCTTGCTGTTGGTTTGGCCGAGGTGAGTCACAGATGACTCTGATAAGAATCTTAGGGGGATGGTGGGAAGTAAGCCTGATTGGAGAGGGATAGAGTTAAGATGGGAGTTGAGAAAGTGGGCATAACACATACGGGTAGATCTTCCAGGCGTTTTACTGGGAAATATAATAGCTGGAAGGGTCTCTGAAGTTAACAGTGTTTATAAAGGTAGGTGTCATTATGACCCATGTATGCCATTTAGAGGAAGAAATGGATTTGTATTTCAGTAAAACAATTAATACACAGTGCCTCAGACATAGAGCTTGATAAATAGGGGCTATTATTATTATCATTTAACACATATTGAGTGAGAACCTGTCGTGCTCCAGGGTTTTTTTTTAAAGGAGATGTATTTATTTAAAATAATGCTAATATAGTCCCGGGGCACACTGAGTCCAAGAGGGTGTTTGCAGCAGATCTCATTATTACTTAACAGCTAAATAATAAGGCTTGTTTTTTAACTTACAGAGTCACTAAATAATAGAGGGGAAGGAAAGAGTAGTACTGATCCAATAGAGATTCACGCTTGTATTAATCTTCCTTAAGCATTCGTTTGGTCGGCAACCTTGGGCAAAGCTTGTATCTAAAGGGTTGATCAGGGCCCAAAGTGCTCACCGATATTTGGAAGTCTACACCATTTGGCTCCTTTGTGTTGTCATGGAATCACATGACTAGTTCTGGTCAAAGAGCTGTGAGTGAAAGTGATGTGTGACATGATTGGGCAGGAACATTTAATTGTCAGAGTAAGACACCCCTTACCTGGGTGGTGACCATGGACGCACACATCAGGATGGGACTTGCATTAGCCTGGACTGCAATCAGCAGAGTCCCTTGAAGACCCATGTACCACAAACAAGAAATAACCCATTTTTCTATGACACCACCGCATCTTTGGGGATACTTGTTTCTGCAGCATATCCTTGCCTCTCCTGACTGAATTGGTAGGATAGTTCACTGGTGATCACCTGTGAACTAGACTGAGATATTCCTGTACTGAGAAGTTCACTGTCTGCAGTCAATCCAGCAGCTTCCATAAAAGCACAGTGGGGGTTATGTGTGTTCCTACGGGGAGATGTAGGGTGCTATGGGAATGGATGGCAGAGGGACATAACCTATGCCAGGAATGCAGGAAGGCTTCCCCAAGGAAGGGATTTTCAAGCTGAGATTTGAGGGGTCAGCGGCAGTTAGCCAGGTGAGGGAGAAGCTGGGGTGAGAGGACATTCTGGGCAGAAAGAATTGATGCGCTTGAAAGTCTAGAGGCAAGAGGAAGTCCAGCCCAATTAGAGATGAAAGGAACAATGTGCCTGGAATGTGTAGGGAGTGAAAGAAAGAGTGACTCGAGATGAATGCCTCAAGGGCAGACATAGTCAGGGCTTAGGTGGTCGAGGGCTTTGCCATTTTAAAATGCATTTTGTACTTTATCCTAGTTTTAGACCTGGGTTTAGCACCTTCCTAACTCCCAGCCACTGCCCTCTTCCTAAGTTGAGTCAAGGAGGTATCTGGAGCTGAAGTGTTTAACAGGAGCCACTTCCAAAGCCAAGCCACCAAAAGCCTCCTGGTCTCTGGAATGGGAGGGGGAAGGAGCCTTGAGTCCTTATGGCAACTGAGGGGATGCTGGCAATTCACCTTCATGGAGCTTCTTGGAGCTTACCCTCATGTTCTTAGTGGATTGCTACTAAACCCTGGTGGCAGGAAGTCAGACATCACCAAGCCCATTCTAAGCCCGGCAGCCTAGAGCATTCCAAAGATTTAAAATTCACCTTCTTCCTCTCTTGGATTCTGAGGGAACTTTGCACAAAATCAACAGACAAATGGGAAGTCAAGCTTGACTTGCTACAAAGCAAAGCAGTTCCCCATTCCCAGTGCCAAGTGCTGGTCCAAGTTGATCTGAAAGGTGGCCTCATACATGAGGCTTGAGTGAGGTTCCCTCCAACTTTCCCCCACAATTACCCTGAATCTCTATCTAGATCATCCCCAACTGTCTGCCTCCAGAAAATTGATGGCTTGATAGTCTCTCCATCCTGAGAAGAAAGGCCATTTGGAAACATAAAGAGAATGAGCAAGTTTACCCCTAAAATATTGATGCACTGAGCTGGTCCAGCTGCCCAGCTTTTAGCTGGGACAGTGACCTGGCCAGGCTGCCACAAGGAAGGAAAGATCACAATAAAGAGATGTTTGGGGGTTGAGTACCTTCTTGAACCTTGGCACTCTCATCATTCCATGAAGCAGGCAGTAAGATTAAATGGGAAACAGGTCCCCTGCCTGTGAAATATTGGACAAGAGGACAAACCTTTAACATGCTGGGACCCAACCTGCCCATTAGTGAAACATGGCCTAGAATTTCAGATTCTTCCTGACAATCACATGAATAACTCCTCCTCCTGTGGGCGGAGCTAGCCAAGTGTGGCCAGAGACCATACATACGTCTTCAATACCATCCCTGAAAGCCTAGGCTGATGTCCTGAACTCACATAATTGGACTGAAGGCCACACAGAGGGTGTGACATTCCCCTTTCCGAGCTGGCACAGATATACTCAAGACCCTGCCCTCTCTCTTCTCCTGACCCCTCTTTTGCATCTCTCCTTATTGCCATTAACTTTCATGTCCAAGTTCAAAAAGATGGTGGGAAGCTAGGCCCTGGGTTGGGAGGGCTGGTTAAATAACTGCTCCACTTACATGTTTTGCTCCCACCTCAAGGCCTGGATGAGAGAGCTGTGAAACAGAGCAGCGCATTTCAAGCCCACATGATCCTAAATGTGTTTCTTATTTTTAAATTGGGCTTATTTATACATTCAACAGTTACTTTTTATAAATGCAAATGGAATAGCAATGAAAAGCCTCCTCTCTTTTTGTATCACACGTGGACTCCTCAGAAGTTTTGTACACCCCGGGGTTCTCCCATCCCAACTGCATCACTCTGACAGAATTGGTCCGGTGTCTGTAGAAGGGGCACTAAGCCTGTCTTTACATAGGCCTAGGGCATGGTCACCTGTGACATTTTCAGGACTTGGAGATCTGGTTGACTCTGAAAACTTTCTTTTGTGAAATATCTGACCAAGTTTATACTCTTGGAACTTGAGAAGGTGGGGAATGTGGACTTGGATCCAACGAGCATTCTTCTCATCCAAGGTTAATGCATTGTCCCACTCAACGTCAATTGCAGTTTCATTGTCAGAGTCTCTCAGGGAACTTCACGTACTCAGCACTGATAGGTGGTTCTTAGGTGTTAGGGACCTAATGTTACCCAAGGCAGACTGAATCCTGGACTCTAAGGTTCTTACATTCTAGTGTGTCATGGACCCCGCCAGTAATGCAGACTCAGCCACTCAATGTCATTAAAATCAAAGTCTTTCTACCTTGATGCTGTGGAAGGTACTTGAGGAAACACAAAAGGAGCATAGCTATTATTATTCAACAGGTTTGAACTCTGTACCGGAAGTAGAGTGTCAGATGAAGTTGAGGCTTTGGAATGAGTCAGACCCAAGTTTGAATGTTGAACTCATCACAAATGAGCTGGGTGTAGGTTGGCAAACATCACCTCCTTGAGCTCCAGTTTTCATCTTTAAAGGGGGATATGAAAATACTAGCTCTGTAAGGTTATTGCTAAGATGAAATAAGAGAGTGTAAGTATAGTGGCTTGAATTCAATAAATATTAGTTTCATTTGTCTTCCCGTGCTTCCCACAGCACTGTGCTGGGAAATGCTTAAGAATAATTACCTTCAAGGGGCTCCCAGTCTGGACTGTAAGCTTTGGGAGAACAGTTATGAGGTCTTTTTAGTTCTTTGTTGTGTCCTCAGTGCTCAGCCCCATATCTGGCCCACAGTCAACACTCAATTGTTGTAACATATTTGTTACTTACTAACTCAAGGAACGTGGATTTAAAGAACATCAAGCCAAGGTAGAAATCGACCATCTTTTGGGAGAGGTGCTCAGGGCAGCAAGTGGCAGAGACTGCGTTAGTGTTGTAATTTCCATGATGATCAGGATATAATAAGAGGGAAGAGCATTACAGGGAACAGCATGCTGCGTGATATTGACAGAGCATCAAGTGCAAGGTGGCAGAAGAGGGATTGTGGAAGCTGAGGCTGGAGCAGTAGGTAGTGGCTGGGACATGGAGGACTTTGTACTTGACTCTTTGGGAACCATTTAAAGGCTTTATTCAGGAGTGCGACACTGTTAGACTTGCATTTTGGAAAGATCACCTGGGATGGATGGGAGGGATGCAAATGTAGAGGCAAGGGAGTCCAGTTAGAAACTGTTGCAATGGGCTGGGGAGGAGATGGCCGTGACTTAAGGTCATGGCAGTGGGAATGGGGAGGAGAGGAAGGCCCAGGAGAAGTGGAGGCTGCACAGTGGCCACTGGGTATCCAGTGCAAGTCCTTGGGAATGAAGGGTAAAGCCTTTTGATCTGTGTTTCCACCAAGTATGAAGCGGGGGTGGGGAGTGGTCTCTTGTATTCCCCAGTGAAGGTGGAAGGTGGAAGGTCCTTCTCAGAGCTCTCTGTTAAGGGGAGAGGAATCACTCTGCCCCCTCTTTACTCACCAAGGCTGTCAATCTGGTAAACAAAAGTTTTGTCAAACTGCCTTACTGAGAAGTAGTTTAAATTAACCTTGACTGTGGATTAATAAATAATAAGGCCTGAATGGCTTATAAGGAAATCAATTACACTATAAATTTTAAAGCAGCACGTGCTCAGCTCCAATCGCGGAGCCGCGGCATTCTTGAACCATTCCAAATGTGCCGAAAGGCAATTCCAGGCAATTCTGTCACTCGGGGGATTAGACAGGATGCATTCAGTGTTGCAGTTTGCTGTGCCTTCCGGGATGGCTAAGGAACATTCAGTGGGTGGGGACGATTTGTGGAAAACAAGATAATTTACCCTCATTCTCTACCTGGAATGTAGGGCACGTGATCTGGGCACGCTTCCACTTTGCATGACGCCCAGGCTTTGTGGGGCTGGGAGGGACCCAGAGGTGTGTGACCCAGTAGTTCTCAACCCTTCTAGACTAATACTTTGTGATGTGCCCTTTATTATCCTGAAATGGAATTCATAAATTAGATAACCCACCTAGACATCTCATTTAAAAAATCTATATAATGCCCATGAGGTAAAGTAAATGAAAAATAAAAAGCAAAGTAATTTATAATAAAATACTATGTATGTTGCTATGTGAATGAGAGGCAATGACTAGATGGGGAGACATAATAGGCGTCAGATGATGGAAACTGATGGAAACTGGAATGAATGTGTGGAACTGGCCACTCACATATAGAAACAGTGTGGCCTTCAGAGGTGTGATTTTCTGAAACAGTGGAGATCAGAACAAAACAAGGTACAGTCCCTCTTTCATTTGAATGATAGTTGCATTCCTGAAAAATTCAGTGTATAGTAAAATCATGCAAAAATTCTTTGTGTCTGTATGTGAAATAGAACTAGGACCTGGGCCCAGATAACTACAGCAGGGAATTTGCACTTCTATGTCAGGTGGGACATCCCAAAATCGAGTCGGGTATGGTCCAGTTTATTGGGCAGGACCTTCCCGTATGCTGTAGGGCTGCCTAGCATCCAAATGCCAGCAGTGCCCCATCCATCTTCCATGACAGCCAAAAGTACCTCTGGAAATGTCCACACTGCCCCCATCGAGACTCACAGTTCTTATCCAACACCTTCATGGTTTGGGTGGAGATACAGAAGGCTGGAGAAGGGCAGGGGCTTGCATAAGCTCACACAGAGAGTTCCAGGTGGAGGGAGGCTGGAACCCAGCCCTCCCGTCTGCCAGGCCAGGGCCTTCCCATCGGCCCGACTTGACTGCAGAGTCGGGTGTAGAGTGGGCCCTCCTCCAATGCCTTTGCAACCTGGCCTGCGGCGAGATCCTTTTGCCCAGTGGATGTCTATCCTTTAACCTGTCTGGTGTGAAGTCCAACCTTCTGTACTGTGTGCCTGCTCTTAAAGTGAGATTCATCTGCATTTTAAGATATTATTATACTTTTTTCTTCTTTTTTCCCTGTTATTCTAAGCAAAGGTGGGTAAAGAACTATATTTAACAACGTGTGCTTTGTGATTTAAGGAACATTGAAAACACTCTTTTTGCATCAAAGTTTCTTCCCACCAGCTGCAAGGGATGTCTAAAATCCCCCATACCTTTGAATAAAGGCACTTAAAATCCTTTAAAATGCAAACATTTCTTATTTGCTCATGTGCATTCTTCAGTAAACTCTCAGGTCCTCAGTTCCTTTATCTTCACAATGGAGATAATCACATCTATTTCCTAGGGTTGTTATGAGGATAAAACATGATTAATGCATACAATTAAAACACTTGCCATGCAGTAGGTGGTAAAACCTTGTTTGCCTTCCCACTTCTTCACGAGGAGTTCTGGTAGATACAAGGCACACGAACTGCTACCCTCTCAGGTTAATCTCAGGGCAGACATCACTAATCAATCTCAGCACTTCTATGCATGGACACCATTGTGGTTTCAGATCCCTTTTTGAATTAGAATTCCAAGACTAATCTAAGTTAGCACAGAAATTGATAGCTTTTGTTTATCTTTCCCTTAGTTAATTGCTGGACGTTAACTCCTTTCTTGTGAATGAGAGATGAGAGAGTTCCTCCACTACCAGAGCCTGGAAGGATGGAGAAAGTTCTACAGAGAGGCAAAAGATAGCCAGGGAAGGAAAAAGGGAACGTGCCTGGGCATGTCCACTGGAGGAGGGCACTGAGCACTTGACAAGAGAGCTGGGAGGCACACCACCTGGACCTTGCCTTCAGAAGTTAGCTACATGTGTGACACCTAGGACGTGTTGTCACACCTGGATGCTCAGGAAAGTTTGTTCTCTTCCTTGCTTGCCCACTTCCTTTACTGTTTTCTCAGACCTCTTTGTCCTAAGGCTCCTTGCTGCCACGTTGCCTACGTGGTTCAACCCAGATTTAATGCAATGATCATGAATAACAATCACTAATATTTATCAAGCACTTATCATGTACTAGAAATTCTTCTAAGTGCTTTCTGTGGATTCTGTCATTTTGTCCTCACGATAGTCTTGGGAGATGGCTGCTATCATTGTCCCTCATTTTACAGATCAGGGATGTAAGGCCCAGGGAAGTTAAGTTATTGCTCAGGGACACAGCTAGCCCGTGGTGAACCCAGGATTCAAATCCAGGGTTCTGCTGTTGAGGATGGCAGAGTCATGCCACCTTCCAGTCCCACCATGGGTCTGACATTGTGCTGGGATATGGGATGAAGGGCACAGTGCTGACTTCAAGGGGCTCTCAGTCTGGGATCAGAGGCTCATGAGCCAGCTTTAGGGCCTTCCAGAGTTGACTGGTCAGAAGAGGAGGAATTATAGTCCTGTGGTTAAGCAGGTTGGGTGTTGGAGAGATTGAGATCCAGGTGCTGATGTAACTGTGCCTGAATTTGCACCCTGATGAGGCTGGGGGCAGTCCAGTGATGTAAGAGTTGAAGGCACTAAGAATCCCCAGTTCTCTGGTTTAAAAGTCAAAGACTGTGTGCCCTTTGATCTCAAGGTGGAAAAAGAAACTCTAGCCAACATATCAATGTTTGTTGCAGAAAGAAGGTGGAATACAAGGAAAGATTATCCAACAGCTGCACCTTCAGAGAGGTTCCTGGAAGTTTTCACTTAACACCTGTGCTTACGTCTATTAACTAGAATTAAGTCGGAAGGCCACTCCTAACCACAAGGGAAGCTGGGGAAGGTAGACCATATTCTGGGCAGCTAAATTCTATTGTTATGAAAGAAGAGGAACACAAATATTAGGGGGTCTCTAGCTGTCTCTGCTATAAGCTGTAGTTTCCCTTCACACTCTAACATTCTGGGATTTCATGTGGAAGACAAAGAAGATCAAGATGGGCGGGCTGGCATCTGCTGTTGATGTATCATGATACATCGTAAATAAGTCTTGTGTTCACATGGAATCACAGTGAATCTGGAGGAAGGCAGGAGGCTTTCATCTTGAGTCTGGATGACTTTGATTGGTCACTATTTACATAATGACCTTCCATTGTTCTTCTCCATCCTAGATAATTGATCTGGGAGATTTGTATTAAATAACTGAACTTACAGACCTTGGTGCCAGTTTCAGCCCCCTATAAATAGGGCGACCATGTACCATGGCTTGCCTGGGACAGTCCTGGTTTATGCCTGTGGTCCTGGTGTCATTACCAAGAATGCCCCCTCCTCCCCTCAAAAGTGGTCCAGTTTGGATGGTGAGTTTTATAAACAGTGTTGCATATAGGTAAGGAAGGGGAAGAGTGGTTCATGTTTGAACCTCAGGAACACCAAACCTAGAATTCAGATTTTTTTAGAGTTTGGTTCAGTATGGGAGGAGGAGGGCATGGAGTCAGGATAAAAGCTATTTGGGATATCAGTCTCCTTGGGATGAAGAACCTCATGGGTAGTAACATCTATTTGTTCTTTTCTTTTCCTTCTTTTCTTCCTTCCTTCCTTCCTCCTTCCCTCCCTTCTTCCTTCCTTCCTTCCATTTTCTTTCTCTTTCTTTCTTTCTGTCTGTCTTTCCTTCCTTCCTTCCTTCCTCCCTTCCTTTCCCCTCTCTTCTTTCTTCCTTCCTCCCTCCTTTCTCTCTTTCTTTCCTCCTTCCTTCTTCTTGCTTTCTTTCTTCCTCCCTCCCTTCTTCCTTCCTTCCTTTTTCTTCCTTCCGTCCATCCTTCCTTCCTTCCTTCCTCCTTCCCTCCCTTCTTCCTTCCTTCCTTCCATTTTCTTTCTCTTTCTTTCTTTCTTTCTTTCCTTCCTTCCTTCCTCCCTCTCTCCCTCCCCCTCCCTTCTTTCTTTCTTTCTCTCTTTCTCTCTTTCTTTCTTCCTTTCCTTCCTCCCTCCCCCTCTTTCTTTCTTTCTTTCTTTTCTTCCTTTCTTTCTTTTTTTCAAGCTTCTATCTACCCACCTCAAAGATTACTTCCTCAGTGTGGCCTTCCATGACTATCTGATCTAAAGTCACCTTCCGCACTTCCGTTCCTTCTGGTCCTCTTACCTGATTTGTTTTCTCCATAGTGTTTTTCAATATTTGAATCATTAGCTTGCTCGTTTATTTTATGTTTCTCTCCACCCCATCTGCTGCAATGAATCTAAGCTTCAAATGAACACGAGACTTGTCATCTTGTTCACTTTTGTATCCCAAGTGCTTAGAACATGTTATCTATTATTAATGGATGGGTGGATGGTTGGATGAACGTAGATAGTTGAGATAACTTTGTGGAAGATGGAGGAATTGATAGAGACCTAGAAGCAACTGAAATTTAAAACTTATAAAATTTGGGGGTGTGGCCTAGATGGTGGAGTAGGAACTTACCTCCTCACCCGGACACACCAAAATTACAACTATTTACAGAGCAACTATGGGTAAGAATGGCCTGAAGACCAGTGGGAAAGATTTTCCACAACTAAAAACATAAAGAAGGAACCACAACGAGACAGGTGGGTGGGTGGAGACGTGATATTGTCAAGACCCACACCCCCAGGTGGGCGACCACAAAAAGGAAGATAATTACAATTGCAGAGGTTCTCCCCAAAGAGTGAGGAGTCTGGGCCCCTCATCAGACTCCCCAGCCCGGGGGTCCTGCACCAGGAAGACAAGACCACAGAATGCCTGGCTTTGAAGGCCAGAGGGGCTTGCATATGGGAGAGCCATAGGGTTGTAGGAAACAGAGACTCTGCTCTTAAAGGGTGCACTCAAAACCTCACACATTCTGAGACCCAGCACAGAAGCAGTAATTCGAAAGGATCCTGGGTCATATCCACTTACTGATCTTGGAGAGCCTCCTAGAGAAGCAGGAGGCAATTGGGGCTCCCCCTGCGGACATAGATGCTAGCAGCAGCCTTTTTGGGGAGCTGGTTCCACCACAAGGACATTGGTATTAGCAAGTCCTCCCTCCAGCCTGTTGGCACTGGGGGCTTTCCTGCTCACCAGCAGGCCAGCACCAACCCTGGGCCCCCACCAACCCTGCAGCCAACTGTGCCAGGATGTGGCCCTGCCCATCAGAGGGCCAGCAGCCACTGCACCAGGCAAGGCCTGGCAGCCAACAAAGTGGAGGGCCAGCCCTGTCTAACAGTACACCCACAGTAGTTAGCCCTACGACAACAGAAGGATACACACAGCCCACATAGGGGGCACTCCTAGAACATATAGTTCTGGTGACCATGGGGGACTGTGCTTCTGGGGCCCATAGGATGTCTCCTACATAAGGCCCCTTCTCCAAAATCAGGAAATGTAACTGACCTACCAAATACATAGAAATAAACAGAGGGAATTAGGCAAAATGAGGAGACGGAGGAATATGTTCCAAATGAAGGAACATGACAAAATCTCAGAAAAAGAACTAAACAAAGTATAGACAAGCAATCTACTTGATAAAAAGTTCAAGATAATGGTCAAAAAGATGCTCAATGAACTCAGGAGAAGAAAGGATGAGCACAGTGAGAATTTTAATAAGAAGTTAGAAAATAAAGAGGAACCAAACAGAGCTGAAGAATGTAATAATTGAAATTTAAAAAATTTCTAGAAGGAATAAACAGTAGATTAGATGATACAGAGGAATGGATCAGTGAACTAGAAGAGAGAGTAGTGGAAATTACTGTAATTGAACAGAAAAAAGAAAAAATAATTTTAAAAATTGAAGACAGTTTGAGACCTCTAGGACAACATCAAGCATGTTCACGTTTGCAATATAGGAGCTCCAGAAGGAGAAGAGAGAGAGAAGGGGCAGAAAATATTTTTTGAAGAATAGCTGAAAACTTCCTTAATTTGGGAAAGGAAACAGACCTCCAGTTCCAGAAAGCACAGAGTCCCAAATAAGATAAACCCAAATAAGTCTGCATCAAGACACATTATAATTAAAATGTGAAAGTCCAGGACGAGATGACTTCACAGGGGGATTCAAAAATACTTAAAGAAGAGTTAATGCCTATCCTTCTCAAACTATTCCAGACAACTGAAGAAGAGGGAACACTCCCAAACTCATTCTACGAGGTCTGCATACTCAGATACCCAAACCTGGTAGACACTACAATAGTAGATAATTACAGGTCAATATTCCTGATGAACGTAAATGCAAATATCCTCAACAAAATATTAGCAAACCCAATCCAACAATACATTAAAAGGATCCTGCATCATGATAAAGTGGGATTTATTCCAGGGACACAAGGATGGTTCAGTATCTGCAAATGTGATACACCACATTAACAAATTGAAGAATAAGTATCATATAATCATCTCAATAGATGCAGAAAAAGCTTTTGACAAAATTCAACATCCATTTATGATAAAAACTCTCAACACAGTGGGTATAACAGGGACATACCTCAACACAATAAAGGCCATATATGACAAACCTACAGACAACATCATCCTCAATGGTGAAAAGATGACAGCATCTTCTCTATGATCAGGAACAAGACAAAGATGCCCACTTTTTTCCACTTTTATTCAAAATAGCATTGGAAGTTCTATCTGCAGCAATCAGACAAGAAAAATAAATAAAAGGAAACCAAATTGTAAGGAAGAAGTAAAACAGTCACCATTTGCAGATGACAAGATACTATATATAGAAAACCCTAAAGACTCCACCAAAAAAAATTATTAGAACTAATAAATGAATTCAGCAAAGTTGAAGGTTGCAAAACTAATATACAGAAATATGTTGTATTTCTATACACTATGCTCATGGGTTGGAAGATTTAAGATTGTTAACAGGACCATATACCCAAGGCAGTCTATAGATTCAATGCAATCCCTATCAAAATACCAATGGCATTTTTCACAGAAATAGAACAAATAATTTAAAAATTTGTATGGAAACACAAATGACCCTGAATAACCAAAACAATCTCAGGAAAGAAGAACAAAGCTGGAGGTATCATGCTCCCTGATTTCAAACTACACCACAAAGGTACAACAAACAAAACAGTATGGTACTGGCACAAAAACACACACATAGATCAATGGAACAGAATAGAGAGAGGAGAAATAAACCCACACTTACATGGTCAATTAACCTACCACAAAGAATGCAAAAATATACAATGGGGAAAACAGTCTCTTTAATAAAAGGTGCTGGAAAAATTGGGTAGCTACATGCAACAGAATCAAACAGAACTACTTTCTCACACCACATACAAAAATAAACACAAAATGGATTAAAGACTTAAAGATAAGACCTGAAATCATAAAACTTCTAGAAGAAAACATAGGCAGTCTGCTCTTTGACATTGGTCTCAGCAATATTATTTTAGATATGTCTCCTCAGGCAAGGGAAACAAAAGCAAAAATAAACAAACTGGAACACATCAAACTAAAAAGACTTTGCATAATGAAAGAAACTGTCAAAAAGATATATCTGATAAAATGATATACCTGATTAACCCCATCTGATAAAGGGTTAATATCCAAAACATACAAAGAACTCATGCAAGTCAACACTGAAAAAACAAACAACCCAATTTAAAAATGGGCAGAGGACCTGAACAGACATTTTTCCAAAGAAGACATACAGATGGCCAACAGACACATGAATAGATGCTCAATATCACTAATCATCAGAGAAATGCAAATCAAAACTACAGTGAGATACCACCTCACTCCTGTCAGATGGCCATCATCAAAAAGACAACAAATCCCAAGGGTCTATGAGGATGTGGAGAAAAGGGAACCCTCGTGCACCGTTGGTGGGATTGGAAATTGGTGCAGCCACTATGGAAAACAGTTTGCATATTATCCAAAAAATTGAAAATAGAACTGCCATATGATCCAGCAATTTCACTTCTGGATATATACCCAGAGAAAACTAAAACACTAATTCAAAAAGATACATGCACTCCAATGTTCATCGCAGCACTATTTACAATAGCCAAGACATGGAAGAAACCTCGGTGACCATCAGCAGACAAATGAGTAAATAAGATGTGAGGTAATATATATAACACGGAATAGTACTCAGCCATACAAATGAAATTTTGTTATTTGCAACAACATGGTTTTATCTAGAGGGTATTATGCTAAATGAAATAAGTCAGACAGACAGAGAGACAGTTCCCATATGGTCTCACTTATATGTGGAACCTAAAAAACAAAACAAACGAAACAAGACAAAAACAGACTCAGATACAGAGAAAAAATGGGTGATTACCAGATGGGAGGGGGGTGGGCGGTAGGGGAAATTGGTGAAGGGGATTAAGAGGTACAGACCTCCAGTTATATAATAAGTCACAGGGATGTAATATACAGCATAAGGAATATGGTCAATAATATTGTAATAACTGTATGGGGACAGATGGTTGCTAGACTTATAGTGGTGATCATTTTATAATGTATGCAAATACCAAATCATTATGTAGTACACCTGGAACTAACATAATATTGTGGTCAACTATATTTCAATTCACACAGTTTTTAAAAATAAACAAAAATTTAAAATTTGAAGTAAAAAAAAAAACTTGTACAATGTTTCTGAAAACCTTCTCTGCAATGAATTGAGATGGGGCTTTGCCTGCTTTCCACAACATGGGAGGATCACATGGGCAATAAAATCCACAAAGGCTTTATCAGTCAGAAGGGGCCAGAGCTTCAGGGGAAGATGAATACTAGTGGATGGAACATCTGTCACTCATTTCCTGTTCTGCCAATGCTGTTGCACTAGTTTCCTAAGGCTGCTCTAACAAAGTACTATAAACTGGGTGGTTCAAAGCAATAGTCATTTATTCTCTCACAGTTCTGGAAGCCAGAAGTCCAAAATCCATGTATCATCAGGGCCGTGTTCCCTCTGGAGGCTCTGGGGGGAATTTTTCTTGCCTCCTTCTAGCTTCTGGTGCTTGCTGGCAACACTTGGTGTTCCTTGGCTTGGAGACATTTCATTTCAATCTCTGCCTCTCTCATCTCACAGTGCTCTTCCTGGGCATGTCTCTGTGTCCCAATTTTCCTTTTCTTATAAGAACACAGGTCATAGGATTAGAGTCTTCCCTAATCCATGATGACCTCCTCTTGAGCTTGGGTTTTCTAATCTTTAAAGTGGGAAAATAAACTTCTACCATTTTCCTCCCTAGTTTGCTGTGAGAATTGATTACCATAATAGGTATAGATGAGCTTTATAAACTCCCAAATCTCCTGCACATATGAGTTGTGATTATTAAGACAGGAGAAACAAGGGCCAGTGGTTTTTAATTTTTTAAAAAACAGAGCACATACAAGAGCAATTTGGTTTGTAAGATCTGAGACTCAGAGAGGTTAAGTTGCTATGTTGAAGGCAGCAGAACGCTTAGTTGGCACGAGAGAATCATCGTGCTGCCTCCTAGTTCTTCTTGAATGTTTGGTCCTAGCTGTTTGCCTGTCTCCCCATATGCCTCCTCCCCGCCTCCTTGGGGTAGTGCTGAGTAGGAGAAGGAAGCTTTGCCTTCCCGGCAGCGAGGCTGTCATGAGTTCACGGGAAATCTGTTTGTGGTTTCAGAGTAATGGGGAGCTGGCCTGTCTGCAATGTGAAGGAGGGTGAGAGCAGGGACCCAAATCTTGCCCAGCTCAGGGGAAGGCAGCCAGGGTCAGGGACTGCGGCCGGTGACGAGGACCAAGTGAGATCTCTCGGGGTCACACGCCCCAAGGTGAAGGAAGATCTCGAGTCACCAAGGCATGCGTGTATATGTGTGTGTGTGTGTGTGTGTGTGTGTCCACTGTTCTGTCTGGTTTCTCCCTGATGCCTGGGATGCTTCTCCACGTGTCCATAAGTTTTAGTTTGCAAGACATTTTCACGTGCTACATTCTTGGTGAGCCCCAAAATGAGCCCACAAGGAGGTGAGTTTTATTCTCCCCACTTTGCAGGTGGGGAAACTGAGGCCCAGCATAGGAAAGGACTTGGTCAAGGTCACACAGCAGAGCTGGGAGAGTCCAGGCTTTCTTTACCACATGACAGCTTATGCCACAGTCCCTGTCGCTTTTCTGGGAGTGCCCTTCCAACCAGTCAAGAAGATGCTTCCCTGCTCCATCACGGTCCCCCAGCCTCAGTGACCAGCAGCCTCCTCTCTGGTTGGCTGCTTTCAATTCCAGACCAGTCTCCTGAGTTCTGCAGGCTGCTGTAGCCTCCCCCCTTCTCTGAACTAGACACTGCACGTTAGATACAGAATCATTCTCAACTTGTGCTATTCCTGTTTTTAAAATTAGAGCTTAAAGTGCTGGAGAGTAGATATTGATTCATGGGACGATGCATTTTTCCAAAGCACCTAGTACAAGGCTAAGAACGTGTAGATGCTCCGTAAAGGTCTGGGGATGGGTAGTAATAGCAATAAAAGTGGGTTTTATTGAACGCTTATGATAGTGGGGGAGGAGATGTTAAGAGCAAGAGTCCTAAGGATGGGTGATAGTTGACAGAGAGCAAAGAAATGCCTACCACCTGTAAATAACTCTTCAAGATCTGGGGACTAGCATTCTGGAGTAGCTAGCTGCATCACCCAGGCTATCATATTAAAGCCTTAGACTTGTAGATGCTGTTATTCCCACTTTAGAAGGGAAGAAACTGAGTTTCAGAGAAGCTGAGGAACTTGCCCAAGACCACATGGTTTGAGCAGGGCAGAGCCAAGATTTAAACTCAGTCCTGTTGGATTTCAAAGCATTTTCCAGATGGTTTTCTCAGGCATCAACTTAAGACATCATTTTGCACGTAGTAGGTACTTAATCAGTGCTTATTAAATGACATTAAATCTCACAACAGTGCTTAGAAAGAAAGGGCAGCTGGTGTGAGCATGTTTATTTGCATTTGTCCTGGAGCCTCTGACACCTACTGAGCCCTCCACAAGCCCACCTTATAGCAAAGGAAGCCCAGACCCAGGGGAGGGGCTGTAGAGAGTGTAACCGGGGCTTGGACCCAACGCCCACCCTCTGTGCCCTGCATTGTGCTGCTGCCGATTCACAGACAGAGACGGGGCTGAGAGGATGGTGCCTGGAGAAGTAAGCGGGGTGGGGAGGGAGGACTGCATTTCATCTCAGCATTTGTATTTCCCCAGAGTGGATCCCACTGCGTTTCAGGACCAGCATAAAGCACTTAATTGAAACCCGTAATTCCAGCTCTCATTAATAACCAGTCTTGGGAAGCGGAGCGCTCCCCATTACTGACGAGCCTGATGCAGATGCAAGTCTTTGGAGGGGTCCAGCAAGTCCCCGGTTCATTTTACAGTTGATTAGAGTGAGTTAAACTTTGCCCTGCTTGTAAGTTGTATATTTAATATGAGAAGTTGGCAATATGTGAAGTTATCAAAATACCACAGGTGCGTTGGCAGGCCTCCAGCCGGCATCGTTCATCCTAAGCAGCGTGGTGACCCCGCAGAAATGGGTCTGGGACGCCATCACACAAGACGGATAATTCGATTGAACCTAATCAAGTCCCAGGGAAACGAGTGACCTTCATCAACTGACTGCAGGTTCTCAAGGATCCTATAGGGTCAGTGAGCTAGCCGCAGCGCCCCCTGCTGGCAGAACGGTGATCCAAGGGTGTGAAAGGATTTGGGATCCTGACTTCTCTGCTACTGACGCGCAGTGTGGCCTTTGGCAAAGTATCCTCGTTTGGGGGGCCTCAGCTTTGCCATCTGTAAAATGGGATAACTGGGCTTGATGGGGTCCGACTTCCTATGATGGTGCATATTGCCCCTGGAATCCACTTTTGTGTGAGTGCTATTCCTTGGACCTTATTATGGGGGGTGATTTACAATAAGTGGATAGTTCTTTGCTTTTTCTCAATCATTGTTCACCCTCTGAACACCTTTCTTCTTTAACATCTCCCTCCCTAGCTAGCATATTCTCAAACCCCTTAGCACCAAATTATTTGCATTTTCCAAACACATTTATGTCCTGGACATTTTGTTCCTGTTCTTTCATTTATTTTTGGTTACTCTTTTCATCGTTTGTACATTATCTCTACCTGGAAGACTCCTATTCATTCTTCAATACCCATCTCAAATATCCTATCTGATTGTATTAGTTTGCCTGGGACCGTGAAAAGATCCTGATGTGCAGAGTCATTAGACCCAAATTTGAATCCTGACTCTGACACTTAGGACTTTGGGACAGTTATCAAAACTTTTAGAACCTCCAATTCATTAAAAGAAAAAAATAAGCGTCCACCTATTTGGAAGACTCGACACATAATAGGGGCTCAAAAACTCCCTCCTTTCTTGGCATCTAAGACAGAGTTTACTTCTTCCTTTAAAATGAGTTGGCAAAAATTTCCTATAAAGGGCCATGTAATAGATAATTTAGGTATTGCAGGCCATATGGTCTCTGTTGCCAGGATGTAACTTTAAAGTTGTAGTGTGAAAACAGCCATAAACAATATGTAAATGAATGGGCATGGCTGTGTCTCAATACAACTTTATTTATAAAAACAGGTAGAGGGCTAGACTTGGAACGTGGGTTGCAGTTTGCCAACTCCTGCTCTAAAACATTTCAGGGACAGACTTCGCATACTGCTTAGCCCTGGTGGGTTATGTGTCAGTATCTCCTGGGCTTCCCTTGAGAACAGGGGTCGCTTTATTTTTCCCTGCAACCCTAGGACAGGGCTGATGCACTGTTTCATTTAAATCTCACAACAGTCCCGTAAGCTAGATGCTATTATACCTCTAATTTCTAGATGGGAACACAGAAGCACAAACAGATAAATAATTTAGCTGGTAAATGGTAGAAGCAGGTTGGTTCCAGAGCTTCTCTCTCAGCTACGACCCCACAGTGACCTGGACATGAAGGCATGACAGCTGTTAGCTGACTGGGAACTGAAGCCAGTAACGCCATAATTTCCCTATCCTGCGTTGATGTGTCTGGTTTTGAGAACCCAGAAACAGGACTTAACGTTCTCCCAAACCAGCATTTATTGAGCATCTGTCCTTGTTAAATTCCACCCTGGTAGATTGGCCTCATCTCTCAGACCTGTTCCGATCTTGACGCCTTTGTCTAATGGGCTTGCTCCCTCTTCTCCTGCTTTGGAAGTGACCACACTTTTTGTTGGACTTGCTCCAGCCAGAGACGACTGTTAAATTAATTTTGCGTCAGTGATGGCCTGGACAGAGATTGAGTTAGAAGTTGTGCTGGTTCTTCTGGTGCTTTGCCAAGCCCATTTCCTGTGGATTAAGTCCTAAATCCTCATGGTTTAAAAACAAAAATCTGTTCACTTGGCTGAAGGTTCTTGAAATTCTGGTCCATTCTCTGAACACTCCTGGCTGGAGTCAGTGGGAGGTGGCTGGTTGATTTTACAGAGGTGTAAAACGTGGGCAACAGAAACAGATGTGAATGTTGGACATTTCAGTTTTCATGTACTTAGTGTTTCTTATGAAGCAGGGTCTGTGCTAAAGGCATTGTAGACTGTCTCCTTTCATGTTTCCTGGGGTGTATGGCATCAGCCCCACTTCACAGATGGGGAAAGTGAGGCCCAGCAACTTGCCCAAACTAACAAAGGCACGAAAAGGTGAAGCCAGAATTTACAGCTAAATCCCTCATGTCAGCTGCAGTCTACTAGGGCTTGACCTGTTTATCTTGACTTCTCAGAGTAAAAGAGGAAGCGGCGTGTACCCAGACAGTTGCTGTAGGAGTGGCGGTGATTTCATGAATGTCTATTGTGTGTTCCGTGCTCCGCCAGCCTTATTGCCTTTGGTTTATCTAATATCTCTACAAGTCAAAAACTTTCTTCCCATTTTATAGATTGGGAGACGGCCATTCAGATAGGTTGAATATTTCCTTCAAGGTCACAGGGCTGGGACCAGAGGAACAACACTGAATCCAGGGATGTATGACTCCCAAAATCGACTCTGCTCCTTGGAGTATAGTGCCCTTTGGAAGCATAGGGGGTATTTTCTTTTTAAGTAGAGATGCCTGAGTTTGACCCCAGCAGATTTCTGATTTGGTCGGGGGGAGGGGGGTGCAGGGGTGAGGCCTATGCATCTGCCTTTTTAAAAACTCCCCCTGGAGATTCTGACGTGCAACCAGAGTATGAGCCATGCTCATTGGGTTGGGATGGAGTTGACTGGGGACCTCATAGGTCCTTTCCACTCCCCAGGAGTCTATTATTACAGGGAATCCAAGCAGCAAGTATGCTTAGGGTCAAGGGTAAGGATGAAAGAATCCTTCGAGATGTGTGATCTCAGAGTTATAGTAAGACACAAAGTCTGAAATCAAGAAGGCATGGGGACCTGAAATTCCAAAGGTCATGGAAGAGGGGTGTCTAGAAGGCGATGCCTGAGAAAGGCAGCTGATGGCAGCATGAAGAGCTCAGACCTAGACCCACCCATGTGGGTTCAAACCCTTACAAGCTGTGCAGCCACCACGAAAGATTCCGACCTCTCTGCTTTCAGCTTCCACATTTGCGTAGTGAACCTGGAGATGGTGCCCGTTTTGCAGGGCGTTTAGGAAGATGGAGGGGATGCAGAACACATGGGAACCCAAGGGCAAGACTTTTTCCCTCTTTGACAAACACAAGTCCAGTTGGCTCACCCGTCCAAGGATGGGTTGAGCACAAGAGAAACCAGCAAACATCACTGTGCTTCTACTAGGTGTCTCATGCTGGGTGCTGAAGGACGGAGATCAGGAAACTGAAGTGTTGATCCTATACCAGAGTCCATGCTCCTGGGAGGGTCAGAAAGCTAGGGATGCAAAAGGTTGGGGACCCCAAAGATGGGGGCTGATGCTGTCTGGAGCCACATAGCAGAGGGGACAAGGGAGCAGTGGTCCCGTGAGGATGATGTTAACCAGCCAGTGTCCAGCCTCACTGCAGGAGCGACAGGCACTGTGCTGAGAACTTTGAGTGAACTACTTCATTTAACCCTTTCCCCACCCTCTGATCATCTGTGTTGGAGGAAGTCACCGCTCCTCTCTGAGCTCCATCTCCTTCCCCTGTACAATGAGGCTTTAAGACTGGAGGATCTCTACAGATGGCTAAAAAACACATGAAAACATGCTCAACATCACTAATTATTAGAGAAATGCAAATCAAATCTACAATGAGGTATCACCTCATACTGGTCAGAATCACCATCATCAAACCATCTACAAACAACAAATGCTGGAGCGGGTGTGGAGAAAAGGGAACCCTCCTACACTGTTGGTGGGGATGTAAACTGGTGCAGCCACTATGGAGAACAGTATGGAGATTCCTTAAAAAACTAAAAATAGAGTTACCACATGATCCAGCAATCCCACTCCTGGGCATATATCCAGAGAAAACCATAATTAGAAAAGACACATACACCTCAATGTTCATTGCAGCACTATTTACAATAGCCAAGACATGGAAGCAACCTAAATGTCCATCAACAGATGAATGCATAAAGAAGATATGGTATATATATATATATATATATATATATATAATGGAATACTACTTGGCCATAAAAAAGAATGAAACAATGCCATTTGCAGCAACATGGATGGACCTAGAGATTATCATACTAAGTGAAGTAAGTCAGATAGAGAAAGGCAAATACCATACAATATCACTTACATGAGGAATCTAAAATATGACACAAATAAACTTATTTATGAAACAGACTTACAGTCATAGAAAACAAATTTATGGTTACCAAAAGGGAAAGGGAGTGGGGGAGGGATAAAGTAGGAGTTTGGGATTAGCAGATACAAGCTACTACATATAAAATAGATAATCAACAAGGTCCTACTGTATAGCACAGGAAACTAAATTCAATATCCTGTAATAAATGATAATGGAAAAGAAAAAAACAATGAAACATCTCAATGTGGCCTGAGATGCCCATGGGGGTGCAGGAGAGGGCAGAGGCTGGTGATGAAAATAGTGACTAGGTCATAGGAAGGTTTCAAGTCCTGGATTCAGATTTTCCCATAACCAGAGTTCAGAGGGCAGGCTGTGTCTCCCTTCTGCCAAAGCCCCCTGTTGGGGGAGGGATCAGACCTCGAGTTCCTCTGCTTCTCCAAGGGCCATCAGGTTCTCATTCCGTTTTTGAAGCCTCTCCGATTACATCAATTTACTTCTGAATCAGTTCTGGGCCATTCATAAAACTTCAAATGAAAAAAAAGAAAAAGAAAAAAACTAACACTAATAAAGAATCAAATTAGATGTGATTCAGAAGAGAGACTCAAAGACAACTGGATTCTATTTCACATGGATAAAATAAATTGGCTTCTACAACAGAACAAGCCAGAATCATTACTGAGTACAAGCCCCTTTTGTAGGAACATTGAGCTCTTGGGCTATAAACCTTGACTGTGGGGGGAAAAGCCAGGAGGTGACTTTCTGGATAGATGAATTGTCCACATAACTGAGGTATTAAGCACTTCACACTTAGCCAAACAGTCTCTCCAATGGTCTAGTCTATCCAGTACCATTAATCTGAAAGCAATGACTATCATTCAGCTTTTTTTTTTTTTTTAAAAAAAAGATGCACAGTGTTCTTGCAATAGGACCTGTGCCATGATGTATCTTGGTTTGGAATGAATCCTTCCACTCTTGGCTCCCATGAAAAACTCTCCACATCTTCCTCTATCAAACACTAATTTTTGTCTGCCTTGTCTTAGAGTTGTGTATTTCATCTGTCTCCTTTAGAAGACTGTACCTTCCTCAAAAACAAGGACTGTGTCTTATTTTATTTTTCTTTATATACTCTCTGGCCCAAAGCATCCTCAGAGACCACTTAGTCAAACTTTTCAACTCACTGCTGAGAACCTAAGAGCTTTGAATTAGCCGATGGACCAGAAGGAAGACCCAGACATCCTCATTCCCAGACCTGTGACTCCTCCCACCAATCTCCCTCACTGCTGCGGTGTCTGCAGCCTCTTTCAGTGTCTGCACTGCTGTGTCTACAATGTAGTGAAGGTTAGATCTCTGCTGTCAGTTTGGTGTAAATAAACCAAGCAAGAGAAAGTAGTGCTTGCCTTGGAGTAGAGCACCCAGCTGGTAATTATAGCTTTGGGTTGTGCAGCTGTGTCCTTGTTGTCCTCTTATTCCATCTAACCGTGATTAAGAACATGCAGCTGGGGTACCCGGACCAGCACTACCCCTTACTCGCTGTGTGGCCTTAAGCAAGTTACTCAGGCTCTCTGAGCTTCTGTTTCTTCCTCAGCAAAAAGGGCTGGTGGTGAGGATTAAATGAGATGAAGCCTGTAAGTGCTTACTTGACCTGTGTCTTTGGAGGTTGTGCTGCTGTGATGTCCAGATCAGATTCTGAACCAGTGAGACGGTCAGTTTATCTAAATCCTCAAATAGGTGAGGAGTCACTCTATTGAAATATACGTCTGCAGTCTTGGGATATTATCTAATAAAGACTGCCGTTCCTATGTCAAGCTCTTTGCTCTGCGTTTTCCCCACAGGACACTGGGCTGAGCTGCAGCAGCAATTTTGCACAAGCAGGACCCAGGATGACAACTTTTATTATCTAAACATATAACCCAAGGCTTTGGAAGTGGGCCAGAGTCAGGGAATTTAAAAGTAAGAAAAGATTTTAGAAAATAAAAGTGATCATTGCTTATGGCTTTGAACATAGATTCTAAGCCTTTAAACATCTCAACTCACTCTGCAACCACAGAGTAAAGCTTCCCCATTGCTCAGAAGCTTCCAGCTCACCCTGCCCTGCCCTTGCCTGGACCTTGTCTCTATCCATTTGGAGACAATATTGCTTGCTGGTTAAAGACACAAAGTTCAGTCCCAACTCCACCACTTACTTGCTGTGTGACCATGGGAATGTTACTTAACATCTCTGAGGCTCAGTTTCTCTGTCTGGTAATATGGGGCTGAGTGTCTATGACATATAGTATATGAAAGAATCAGAATAAAGCTTCTTTTTTCTCTTTTCTTATAGAAGATAGTTCAATTTACATTAGCTCAAAAAAGATAAAAATGCCGTCAAAGAAAAACAAAATTCCCAGTTTCCAGGAAACTACAGATCATTACAAGTTTAGTGGACAGAACTCATCTGCAGTATCCAAGTGGCAGTAAAGTAGCAAAACAATCTGTGAAGAAAGGTTGCATTTTTATACTTAAGAACACAGTGGGGCTAAACATTTATTAACGTATCTTGGTCCCTTTTCCAAGGAGCTTAAACATCATTACAGACACAATGAAATACTCCCTCATAATATGTAGGCAGGACCTGGACATCACTGTCACCATTTTAGAACCATTAAGGTCCAGGGAGGTTAAATGACTTACTCAAGGTCACACAGTGAATCCAACTTAAATCCCAGGTCCACTGACTTGGTGGTGACCCAATAAAGCACTGTACCCTGTCCACCAAATAAAGAACCCCAAATGAAACACTGATTGTTAAGGAAGGAAAATAGCTATTGAGCTACGGAAGTTGACATTTAGCCAGCCCCAAACCATTAATGTGGCCAGGTTTAAGGAGAGCTCTATTAAACTGTCCATCAAACCCTTTACACTTACATGGATTTACTGAGAAAGGAAAAACACCAGGGTAGAGAGAATGTATTAGAGGTGGCTTTTTCTTTGTCTGCTAGAAGTTCATAGTCCCCGCCCGGCAGGGAGAGACGGTGCCTCCAGAGGAGAAATTTTTTAAGAACAAAAGGAGAAATTTCTTAGTGCTTTGGAGCCAGAGAAAACCAGGTTGGAATGCTGGCCATTAAACCTATTAGCTGTGTGTCATCAGACACATTTTTTTACTTCTCTGGGCACCAGAAGAATGTTGGGAGGATACAGTGTGGTGATGCACATAGAACACGGAGCCTGGCTCACCACGAGCATCCCCTAATGTGTAACTATCTAATGTTATTGTTGTTATAGGTAGTGGAAAATAGAAGGGAAGTGATTGAGTCCCAGAAGCTAAAAAGAGGTGGACCTGGCCCAGCCAACTGTGTCAAGAATAATAGTAGGAAATGGAAAAGAAAGGTCAAAGACTTTAGTTCAAGTTCAGTATCATTATCAGAGAGACCTAGAAAGAGAGACAGTACACTTCTCATCATGTAGGAGCAGCCCAGAGACTCAGGGTCAAGGGGGACATCCACAGGTAGAGAGAGGCATTTAGACTGTTCTTTTCAAATAGGGTTGCAGATTCTAATCCTCCTTGCCCAGAGTGGTCAGAGGATTAAGTTGTGTCTCCCACCATACATGCTAGCCCCCTGGAATATGGGCTGGCGACCCGTAGAAACCAAGTTCCAACTCAAATTGCCATCCTGGTCTTTGTTTTGAGCCACTGGCCTTAACCCACACTTCAATTTAGACATTAATTCTGAATCTAATCCTTCCTGACACGGACCCTTCCTTCTTCAAACATGGTCTGTGCACTGATTTGCCAGCCTTATAGGTGCACAGGTAAGTGTCGTGGCTAAGGTAAGGGCTACGGGCACAGAGGGGGATCCTTGACCTAGTCTGGGAGGCAGCAGAGGGTGATGAGTGGGCGGGGTCATAGAGAATGAGGACAAGCTCCCCAGGATTAAAGCAAGAAGGTGGTCACTGCAGGAGGAGAGAGCAGTGTGAGCAAAAGTCCACACACAAGAAACCAGCTGGCTCCTGTTGAGAGTCAAGTTGCTTGAGGTTACTGGGATGTCAGGATTGGTGAGAAGCAGGAGAGGCTTTAGAGAGGATGTTTGAGCTTAGACGATGGAGAGCCTTGTGCGCCATGTTACAAAGTTTGGGCTTTTTTTTTTTCCTGGGGGCAATTGGGAAGGGTTTATTGGCCGGGCTGGGGAGGGAGAGGAATATGACCAGTTGTTTGTCTGAAAAAGATAACCCTAGCGTAGTGTGGAGGAGAACTGGAGGGGCAGACAGAGGTGGAGACCAGTGAGAAGGCTGCTGTATCCATCCATCATTCCTCTGGCCTGGCCTTTTGGATCTGACACCCTGTGTCTCCTGGCGGAGACCTTCACTCTGCTGGTCAGAGGTCTGGGTCTCCACTCTGAGTGTGCTCCATTGGATAGCATCATCTAGTTATGTCTTCCTGTTTGAAGGGGGTTGCATTCATCCATTCATTCGTTCGTTCTTTTTTTTCTTCTTTTTTTTTTTTTGCGGTACGTGGGCCTCTCACTGCTGTGGCCTCTCCCGTTGCGGAGCACAGGCACCGGACGCGCAGGCTCAGCGGCCGTGGCTCACGGGCCCAGCCGCTCCGCGGCAAGTGGGATCTTCCCGGACTGGGGCACGAACCCGTGTCCCCTGCGTCGGCAGGCGGACTCTCAACCACTGCGCCACCAGGGAAGCCCCATTCATTTGTTCTTTTAGTACTGATTTGATATAGAAGAATAAGTAGTTCTTTGAAGAGGAATTTTAAAGGTCAGAATCCACTTGAGTGTTGGGACATCGAAGGAGGGGGCAGCGCAAAAGGATGGGGTTAGTTATAACTGGACCCGGAAGGGTTTTCTAAAGGACATGATGCCTGTGGGGCTGGTTCTCTGGAGATAAGAAGGTTTCTACCCATTGGAAAGGGTAAAGGGCGTTCTGGGAAAAAGGAGTTATGTAAATGAAGGCCTCAGAGTATGAAATAGCATGGCACATTAGGGACAAACCAGCTGTAGCACATGATGGATTGTTGGAGAAATCAATACCTCAGGGCCCTCAAAAAATAATAGAACTAGACTGTCACTCCATTCCCACCACTTCCCAGCTGTGTGACCTTGTGCAAATTACTTGACCCCTCTGAGTTTTCTTATCTGTGAAATGGGGGAACATGCCGCTTAATTGGCGATGTTGCAAAAAGGAATAAATGAGGTGATATTTAAAAAACATCTTGCACAGTTTTTGCTCAATAAATGGTAGCTATTATTATACTTATTTTTATTCTGAGTGCTTAGAGGTTCCAAATAGAATCTAAATCTGGTACTACAAAGCAGTTTCACCTTAAGTGCCAATTCTCATTGATCAATACTGGCTGCTTGGAGCAGAGAATTGTGAGGGTGCATATGAGATCAGCAGGAAGACGTGCTCTGATCTATTAGTAATGTCTGTACAGGGCAGGGAATGCCAGGTGTCGTCAACCCTATAATAAATGTTGCTTAAGAGCTAAGAGGCATGAGGCTAGCCTAATGTGTTATGGGAGGATACACGGAGGGAGTTTGAGACTTGAATTAACTCCTTAAGGATAGCTAGGTATGGGGCGGGTAGAAAGGAAGGGGGAAGAACTAACCCTGCTGAATTTGGATTTCATCTTGTTGCCAACATAACATTCTATTCTGGGGCCGCAGCATCACAAGCCAAAGTATTAGAAACTCATCCTTTATTGACTGGCTACAAAACAAACACATGTCCGCTTCCTTGGCAATGCAGGGGCCGAATGAGCAGAATATGAGTGAGGAGGGCAAGAGGAACGTGCTTTATTCACCAAACCCCTAGGTCTCTGGTAACTCTCCGGAATGCTAAGCTGTTTATTTTGGGAGTCTTCAAGCTTAGTCAGTTGGTATTTAGAGACAGCTAGGAATTTTGGATTTCACTCTCATTCCAATAGAAAAGAGAGAATCTTAAATGCCTTCCAAATACTGGTAAGTCAAGTGAGGACAGCCTGGCTCCAATCTGGGCTCATTTCCCACCCCCCACCCGCTCCCAGAAACACAGAATGAAAAGGAAAAGAAACATAATCAATGCACTCAGCCACAAGTTAAAACTTCCCCTGGAGTATGCTAGACAACCAGACTCCCTCCACATTAGCTGATGCAGAAAAGCATCTGTCAGTATCTGTGAGAGCTCAGAGAAGAGGAGGGGCTGAGAAAGCCAGCTGGTCTGTGCAGAGCTTCGGTCTCTGTAAGGGTGTCTCTCCTTTTCTTCACAAGCGGCTTTGACACAAGCCTTTGAAAGGTTTCCATTAGCAATGTAATTGATCTTCTGATGAAAAGCAAGACGAAGTCCAGCAAAAAAAAAAAAGAAAAAATGTGATGACAATGTACAGAAGTAGACACATATTAATTTGCAGGTTTAAAGTTTACAGTCACAACCATCTATAAACAATGCTTAGATGTCACTTTCATTATTTCTTGGGAACTGTCCTCAGCTTGTGAGTCCCCATTTCTGCCACGGGCAAGAAACTTAATCTTGTACATTTAAATAACTCAGTGACTTTCAGATTTAAATGTGATCAATTTGGGATGCAGGCAGGTCAAAATTCTCTCTACCTCCCTCCTCCTCATTTCCCCAAAGTGGGAGGGGTGAGCTAATTTCCAGTGGCCCTTACTTTTGTCAACCTGATATTAACAGGTGGGCATTTGGACCTTGTGGGCCTCCATCCAGATGCATTTATTGCTGGTGGTCTCTCTCCCACCCATGATTGTCAGATCCTCTTACTTCCTCCTGTGCATCCCAACTGTGTCACTTCGGGTCCACCAACACCTCCATGCTCCACTGGTCTGCTTTCTCAGCGTCCCCTGGGGATGTATGGAATTTATGAGTCTGTCCCTGGCTCAGCCACCGTGGTGCCTGGCCTGTGCAGGGTCCTTGATGGCCAAGTAACTGTACCCCCGCCCTCTAATTCCCCAAGCTCACTTGGGTTCCGACATTCCACTCTGAGTAGATTGCATTACTCTTGCCACTCTTGTTATTCATGCTCCTTGCATGGGACTTTGGAATTCTTTCCACGAAGACAGGGCACATCACTTCTATCCCCCCCACCCACAACCTTCCTGCTTTATTTGACTTTAAGCTCAGCCATGTGACTTGCTTTGGCCAATAAAATGAGGCAAATGTAATGATGTGTCATTTCTAAGCCTAGGCCTTCATAGGCCTTTTCTGTTCCTCCACTTGCCTTCTTGTGCTTCTGCCATCACCAAGATAACATTCCTCAGCTTTCCCTCTGATTCAAGGAGGATAAGGGGTACATAGAGCAGAACCACCCCAGGCAAGCCCAGACTAAATAAGTTGACCCCCAGCTGACTGGTAGGTCTGAGAGCATAAAAGCGTATTGAAATATGTCACTAAGATTTTGTGTTTGTTACACAGCAATAACTAACCAATACAATCCCACATCCAAAACTGACCTGGGAGACTGGGAAGCTGGGGGACCCTAAGATCTAGTATTTCTCCTCCTCTACACCTCCTCTTGTCATCCAGTCATACTTTAATCTCCTTTCTCAGTGGAGAGGAAATTTCTCTTCATGCACTATCCATGTTTCTTCCCCTTTCTGCAGTTTTATGCTCTTCACTTGTTATTCTGGGTCCCTTAGATTTTAGGTCTTAATGAGCAAAGTCATATTTATGGACAGCAAAAAGTCATTTCCTCTCTTTCAAAAATGCTGTTTTTGTAAGCTTCAATCTGCAGAATTAGTTATGTAGTAAAAACCAAATCCATTCAGAAAGGCAAATGGCTTTAGTGTTCTCGGCTGTGTCTGCTTTCCTTCTGAGGCCATAGCATATAGAGAAGTGTCTGCTTTTCCAAATAGTCTAAAATATGGGAGACACATGTGATGAGTCCTTTGAAGGGCACACCTAGACTGGCCCATGGGTTCCAGGAGAAAGATGAGGGAAACACAGAGTAGAACCAAACTGTTCCAGCCAAACTCAACTCAGATCAATCAACTCCACCCCCTACTCCTGCCCTCCCCCACCACCCTGATAGGCGTGCATGGCCAAGATCAAAACTGCCTAGTCTAGGTCAAATGAACGATGCAGACGAGGGAGAGACAAATGCTCACTGTTGAAGTCACTGAGGTTTTGTGGTATTTTATAACAGCAATTCCAGGGCAATAGCTAACTTATATAAACCTTCATCCAAAAAACAGTAAACGTGGAGATTCTCTTGTTGAAGTTGGGGGAGGGGAGCCTGGACCTTCAGCCATTTGACCTTCCACATCCTCTATGGCTAAACCTGAGGCCACATTCTACATTCGGTGTTCCATGGAACACAGTTTGGCCACCATGACCCACACCATCTGCCCAGCTCTCCTCCCTTGAGTCATTTCTCTCCATAGCATCTCTATCATGGTTTTTCAGCTTGAATACCTCCTTGAGCGGGAGCTCTCTCCCTTCTAAGACAGCCAGTTCCACTTTTGCACAGCTCTGACTGTCCCACAGTGATGTCTCATTTCCTGGGGAGCTCTAGGATATAATAGAAGAAATGGGGTAGGGAAAATGGTAGGAAAGCGATGGTTTCTGGTGTAGCTCAGAGGAAGAAATAGTACAGTCTGAGCCCTTGAATTCTTCTCCTCTGGGATGAGCCGGTTACGGCATGTGCACCTCCTCATAAGTGGCCCAACTGTCCACTTCTCCTTCATAAGAAGAGCTTCTCTATGTTGAGTTCAGACTGGGAGTCAGACACCGTGCTAAGCATCTCAGATGCAAAATCTTTGACTCTTTGATGTCAGCATTACTAATGGGAAGACTGAGGCTTGGAGATGGTGAATGACTAGCCCACGGCCTTGCAGCTGATACACCATGGAGGTGAGCTTTGAGCCCAGGTTTGTTTACTTTGAAACTGGAACTCAGGTACCACATAACAACAACAACAATAATAATAACACCACGAATAATAAGAACTAACTTTTATCAGGTGTTTACTTACTATAGGTTAAGCATCATTGTAAGAGTTTTGTGGACTAAATTAACCGTCACAAAAATTCTGATGGGAAAGTCATCTTCCCCCATTTTCAGAGATTCATAACTCTAACCCCTCCCCAACCTTAGCATATATTTTATCCCTTAACGTGTGCTCGTTCTTTATTTGACGTAGTGAGTTGTCTGCCGTAGAAAGCATTGTAACAGTGACCGGAAGAATACTTTTTAGGAGTTTTGTGTTCTACCCAGTGACCACTACGGTGTCTTTCCCACCCTGACATTCCTTCCTCGATACCTCTTGCTCAGCCCCTTCACTTCCATGTTCATGGACCAAGAAAGAAGGGATACCTTCCATTTGCTGGCTCTCTACTCTGAGCCAGACACTGAACCAGATCTTGCATCATTACTGCCTTGTGTAAAGCACATCCCAACCCCCAGAGCACCCTCGTTTTGCCCTTTATAGCATTTGCTCTTTGTTTGCCTGACACCTATCTTCCCCACCAGACAACCATCACTAGAGGCAGCGATGCTGCTTGTTTTCTTTCTCTCTATGGCCAGGGCACCTAGGAATTCCTCACTACGCTGCTGGCCAGCGAAGACATGGCCAGGCTCACGGAGGCGTGACCATCTTCCGAGGCAGCCGCATATGGTGGATAAGAGCAGGACTCTGGAGTCAGACTACCTGAGTTCGCATCTCAGCTCTGACATTTACTAGCTGTGTGAGTTTCAGCAAGTGATGAACTCCTCTGTGTCTCAAGGTTCCCCGTATTTAAAGGGGACTCACTTTACTGCACCAGGGAAGTCAGGCCTGGTGATTAAAGTAGGGGTTCTGGAGACACACTGCTCACAGCTGCGTTCCAGCTCTGCCCTGGCTCCCGGGGCATTTGGGACAAAGCTAGGATGCTCCTGGTTCTCGCCTGAACTGTACATAGGGTTCATAGCAGCTCCTATCTCAAAGAGACGTAAATGAGCCAGTCTAAATGAGCCAGTCCTTGCAAAGCACTCAGAACAGGCTCTGACACTGCGTGCACTGGCAGACTCAAGGTCATCCAGCTAGATAGCGCGCTAGTCGAAATTGGAGTCCAAGGTCACCTCTGAGTCCAGTGCTCTTCAGACGACCCCCACGTGTGGAGGTATGTTCTTTACTTAAGTTGCTTTCTCTCGACACCTCTTCCCTCACATTATTTCTCCCATTGACACCCTGACATGCTTGGAACTTTTTCTACATTGGTAGAGACACGCATATTTTCTACCCAGGGAGACAGTGGGGCCTGCTTCTAGAAGGGAATGAAAAGAATCATCCAAAACAGAGATCAGCCAAGGAAGATGTAAAAATAATTAAAATAAGAAACGTGCCGCCGTCTTCGCAGGATTTCAATTTTGCCGTTGCCCGAGGGGAGGCGTGACAGACGTTCGCTTTCTCACACTGATACACATTTTGATAAAGTGTGATAAAGACTTAGAAAAATTGACAGATGAAATTGGAATAAGAGCTCCTGGAAATGAGGCATAGCAGCCCGTGGACTGCAGACTCCAGGAAAGCAGGTGCTGTGCTTTCCTGCTCTTGTAAACAGAGGTCCCGGGATGCCCATTCTTCCCTCCACCTGCCCTATCCTCACGCATACTTTGGGTTTTGGCTTAGACCCCACTTCCTCAGGGAAGTCTGCCCTGATCCCCCAGACTAGACTGGGCACCTTGCTATATGCCCTCAATGCTCACTGCGCTTTCCCTTGTGGCACTTAGCCTAGCTGTAACTACAGTGTGTGCTCATGTGTGTGGTTATTTGAATTATGTCCAGATCCTGTACAAGACTCTTGGCATCAAGAGAACAGAGGATGGCTTTCTTTTGCTCTCCACGTATTGCCAGTGTCTAGTACAGTGCCTGATGCACAGTAGGCACTCGATAAATACTTACTGAAAGAAGGAATGAAGGGCATAGACCTCAGATTTGAGCCAGCAGGGCAAACAGGACTTCACGTCAGGAGACCCACTGTGGGTACTTATTCCACAGCATCCTTTTCTGCACACCAGTTGAATCTGAGTCCCAGAGTCCCATTGAAAAACACTCCTAGCCAATGGGATTTGGTGAGAAAGGATGCCCTCTGCATTGCCCATGAGAACCAGCGTAGACCTCATGTCAGGGTAGGGAAGGGTGCCAAATGATCTTGTTATGGGCATGGGATTGTAATGGGAGCTCTTGGTTGCTATCTTAATCCTGCTACATTGTATCAGAAAGGGGTTTCCAGGCTCTCCAGCATCACACAGCAAGGAAGCTGTGGTGCTCAGGGTCATGCAACAGAGCTTTTCTGGGTCTGGGTTTAGAGATGAAGACATGGAGTCTAGAGGGAATAAATCCTGTGGTCAGAGGGTAAGTTTCTGTTTTGGCAGAATTGGGATTAGAACTTAGGTCTCCTGACCCCTGGTCCAGTATTCCTTTCAGTTACCATTCATCCATCCAACCATCCATCCATCCATCCATCCAACCATCTATCCATCCATCCATCCATCCATCCTCCATCCTCCATCCTTCATTGATTTAATCACTATGTATTAATGGTTCTCTTATGGGTACCAGGCACTAGGTGTGAAGGAATCAAGATCAAGACCCACAAACATCAATGGCAGCTCACCTTTGTTTTCACTTATTTCGTTTTATTTTCCTTTGTTCCACTGAGGACTTTTATCTTTCCAATTCCCTGTTTCATGTGAGCATCAGGACAAGTTGGCAGATGTTGTGTGAGACCCCCCCAAGTGCTCGTTGTCAGTCCAGCCTTAATGATAAAGTCTTTTACCCACCACTCCTTGGCTTTTCTCCCCTTCCAGAGGGCCAGGAAGAGACAAGACTGTGCCGGCATCCTCAGGGACCGGGGTCCACCTGTCCCAGGTATGGGGAGTGGAGCACCCCTTGACGTTGATTAGGTTTCTGAGTCAAGCTGGGGACTTTCAAGTTCGCAGAGGGCTGAGGCCAGGGGAGGGGTTGGGTGTTGACATCTTTGTTCCAGTAACACATGTTTATTGATAAACTGCTACCTGCTGGGATTGTTTTAAGTGGCCTAGGAGCTGCGGGTCTGCCAAGGAAGCGCTCTCAACAAACAATGACAACACAGAGCTTAGGAAGATAGAGATCTTCGCATCTCAGGAGTCAGTTCAGAGGTTCAGAGGTGGCTTGGAAGATAGAGATCTTCGCATCTCAGGAGTCAGTTCAGAGGTTCAGAGGTGGCTTTTTGGAGTCCATTGGACTTGGATCTAAAACCCAGTTCTTCCAGTGAAGACCCGTGTGTGACTTACTCCCTATGAATCCCAGTTTCCTATTCTATAAAATAATGTGATAATACCTGACTCACTGGGTGGGTGTGAGCATCACATGAGATCATGTTGGTGAAGCAGCTGGAACATGGTGGGCCCTTGTCAATAGCAATTTCCTTTCCCTTTCCCACCGGAGCAGAAGCTCATTTCATGCCTGCAAACTGAACCAGGCCTTGCTCTGAGGTGGCCGGCTCCTCAAGGGCACGTGAAGCCTCCCTGCTGGTCATGACCTTGGGCATCGTATCTGGAACTGGAGTGTAATCAAGCCTCCTTCACAGGGTTATGGTAGGTAGGCCAGGACCAGGCTGATGGGAGTGAGGTGCTTAGGGCCCCAAGTGAAAGAAGCTGGTCGCCATCAGGGTGGCACCTGTAAGTGCAGGACTGGCCCTTGCCCTGATTGTAACCGCTGAATCCATTCACTGATGTGAAGTCTGGTACCCGGGGCTGGGCACAAAGTGGGCGCTGCTTTTGTCTGGGGTTATTTTCTGGAAAGAGACAAAACCTCACTCAAACTATTTCAGAGAAGATGAGTTTATCTTAAAGATACATGTGAAGTTAAAATGCGGACGAAGTTCTCGTGGAAATCATCAAAGAACCAGCGCCCAGGAACGGGCCAGGCCCTAAAGATCCTGGGATGGGAGGGCAGTTCTGGAGCCCCGGCAGGAGTCCAGGGCCCCCTCCGTGTGGCCTCCAAGGCCCTGCATCAGAGATCCTGCTTCCCCAGCCGCAACTCAGAGCCCTGTCCCTATTCAGACTGAAACTGAGCAGGGCCCTGTGGGGCTCCTGGGCACAAAAGCCTTTCTGTGTCCTCCATTTCTCGATTACAGGAAATAGGCTTCATTCAGCCTCCATGACCTTCCCTGAGTTCCAATGGGCAGGTTCAAACAGTTGCTAATTAGGGAAGGGAGGGGATACAGAGAAAAGGGAGGAACAGTTAAGAAACAATAGTGCAGCCTTAGGGCAGGGTCCTGGTTCCCCTAAAGGGATACACACAACACTATCTTTGAGCTGTTCTGCAGATACTGAAACCTCCACCAGGTGGGAGGAGTTAACGCTATGCTGCCCACAAGCACGTGGACCCCTGACTGGTTGGAACCTGAAGGTTGATGATGCTGACTCCCACTTACCTCACCACCAACCAATCAGAAGAATGTCCACGAGCTGATCACGCCCTCTTTGAACCATTACCATAAAACTCCTCACTACCCCCTCCAGGTCGGGACACACAGTTTTGAGGACATTAGTCCACTGTGGCCCCCTCTGCCTGGCAAAGCAATAAAGGTATTCTTTTCTACTTCACCTGAAACTCTGTCTCTGAGATTTAATTTGGTGGTGGGGTACAGAAGCCGGATTTGGCTTCACCACCAGGAGTGTTCTCTTCCATGTGCATTGTTGTCTTGTGTTTTTCACCCATACCCCTAACTTGTTTCAGCATTGGACACAGCAGATTCTTACCACGTAATGATTGAACCAAAAACTGATAAATGTTTCCACCCAACCATCTCAGTGAGAGGTTACAAAGGCTTCTTGGTTACAAAGACTGAAATTATACTCACCTAGGCTAAGAGCCCCATGAAATCAACCGGTAACAGATCTTTTCTTTTAAACCTTGGCATTTATTGAGCACATACTGTGTGCTAGCTCCTAGCTTAAGTACGCTCTGTGTTTTAATCTGTCAACAACACTTCATGGTAGGTATTGTTATTCCCAGGCTCAGAAGGCCTGACTTGGCTTCAAGGAGGGATTTGAATAGACTGTACGTTTCACCGCTGTACACATGGGCTCAGTGTACCACAATTTCAATCTCAACATCGCCCCATCCTTTCCATTTGTCATATCAGGAAACTGAGGCCAGGAAAAGCAAAGGAGCTGAGCCGGAGCTGGAACCCAGATACCCTGTTTCCCCAGCCAGTTTCATCTTTCAGAGCTAATGGCCTTTCAATGTCCCTGGGTGTCCTGCCCCTCCACAGAAAGGATGCAGGATAATTAAAATCCCCCTTTCCCACCCTCCTCTCCCTTTCAACACTTTGTAAACTATTTTTTCCCCAGTTCTATCTTTTTAGCCTTTCGCAGCT
Source organism: Delphinus delphis (assembly GCF_949987515.2). Lineage (NCBI taxonomy): Eukaryota > Metazoa > Chordata > Mammalia > Artiodactyla > Delphinidae > Delphinus > Delphinus delphis. The sequence goes on from NC_082688.1 coordinate 14,504,475, forward strand.
GCTCATTTGGATAAGATCTGGTACCCAGGGGTTTCTCTGATGAGCAGCATCACAGCCCAGTCCCCTTCCCATGGGAAGCCAGAGGAGGGGACAGGGAGAACAAGGAATGTTTCCCATTAAATTGGCCTCCTGCAATCTGCAGAGTTTAATCTTAACTTGAAAGTGTTTTTGATCAGCTTTCAGGCCGCTCCCTCCTTCCGGCCTACCCGTGTCTTTGGGCCCAGCACTCTCTCTCTCCCCTGCATTCGGCTGCATTCAAAGTTATGTGTGATGGGGAGTGGTAGGTGGGGGGAGGAAAGGAGTAGCCCTTCTTTTATGTGTATCTTCCAGCTGCCTTTCTGGACAGACAGAAGTGTTAACTCCAGTTTCTTTTCTAGAAGCTTAGGATCGGCTGCTGTACTGAGATCTCATCTGGTGTCTGTATTTCAAAGGCATCTTCAGTCCAGCATGTAGAGCTGCTGCCTCCTTCCTCCTTCTCCTTCCTCCTTCCTCCCCTTTGTTCCCCTCTCACCCCTAACTTTGCCCTTCTTCTCAGGTCTCGTGCACCTTTTTTCCAGTGACTGCTTCTGTCCTGTCCTTTTATGCTTTGGAACGCATCACTAACACAGCCCCCCTGCCAAGCAAACAAGGTCTGATCATCTTCTAAATGGTCCAGGATCTGCAGGGGAAATAATGTCTCAGTGTTCCGAAGTCCTCGTTATATATGCATTTGGCAGAATGCAGGTTTACAGAGAGAGGGAGACCATTTGCTTGCTCCAGAAATGAATTCCCCGTGCAGCAAGATTCATCCAGATTGAAGGTACTCTTAGGTCCTCTTTTCCCAGAGGAGCTGGGAGGCGTTATTATGTTAAATAAACTAAATGCATATTTATGGCATTTAGTGGGAATTTGAAACATAATTAACCACATTACATATGTGAGAAAACGGGGTGGGAAAGCTCTGAACTGAGAATGACTAGCCATGTCTTTGGTGTTTACCAGACCTCTGTCTGAGATCTGGTTCTTCCACCTCCTTGGGGGGACATTGGGCAGGTTCCTAACCTCTCTGAACCTCAGCTTTCTCATCAGTTTAGTGGGGATAAAGATAGTACCCACTTAAGTTGGTTGGGGGAGTGCCTGAGGCGATGATGCTTAAAAGTTTTCCCAACTATGGTAAATGACCAATGAATATCCGCTGTGTCTTCCTTTCCTTGGGATGAGCTGCAAGGAAGAGGTCTTGCATTTTGGAACTCCACTCCCCGCCTGTTGTCTCCCATCTAGACAACTGTACAATGTGGGGAAGAGCTCTGGCTTGGGCTAGTTACTTTTCTATAATTCTATAATTCTAGCTCTGATTGTGGGGAGGACTCAACTGAGATACAATCAATGCACTGTGAGAACAAAACCAATTCAAACAACCATGTGGCGTTGAAGAAACATGTCTATAGTGCTTTCCATGTTTTAGAGGTTTTTCATGAACTCCATCTTGTTTAAGTATCAGAGAAAAATCCGGTTTCAAGACTTCTGCTAATTCTGAGCCATTCTTATGTCTTCATTAAAGCAGGCCTCCGAGACATTTCTGCTTCCCTGTGCTATCGGAATCTGATCCTTGCTCTTGTATATTTTGAAAAGTAATCCTTTACCTTTCTTTACATTGTTTTATTGGGCAAAAAGTTCACTAGTTTGAATATTCTTACACACACACATACCCCATATTGAGTTTGTTGTTAGGAAAAAATTGGGAAAACCATGCTTATTTTTCATGCGAGCATCCTCAGTGCAGGAAAGGCTGGTGAGGAGGTCAATAGCAACGCAAGTCCCAGGAACTCAGGTACTTTTCCATTCTCAGGGCGGTGTTTGACATTCGGCCATCACAACTGCATCATTTAGACTATCTTGGATTCCCTATATGAATGCAGCTGTCATCAGCCGTCTACAATGTTATTAGTCATTCACGCCTTATTTATACATCGTCTAAAAGAAGGATAGATTGCAGCGAGGAATTTCGAGAGTGAGAACATTGACTTTTTGCGGCAGAAGAAGAAATGGTACCAAAACCAGGAAAATGACCTCAGAAGCTTGATATTTTAGAAGCTTTATAGATGTTTGCTTGGATCATCCCTTTTATTCTTTCCGGCTTCACTTCTTCGGTCCAAGACCCTGGTGTCCTTTGCTTCCAGGATCAACCCCACTGGCGCCAGTATGGTCTTTCTAGCCCCTATCACACTATGAGAGATGAGAAGCATTTCTATCTACACGTATGCTGGAGTGACGCATAATCTCTCAGACTGCTTCCATCTCTGATAACTGGGTGTCTAGATTGTTGGTGTCCTCTGTGCTGGGCACCATTCACCAATGTCTCGTCATTGTGTAGGAGGAGGGAGCAGAGATTTGAGCTGAGCCCCCTTGGAGTCCCAGCCATCAGCTGCTGCTGGGTCACCTCCATTTCCTGTGTTTCAGAAGATTCCTAACCTGTGGTTCTCTGTGGCTACCTGGTGCTCTCCATCTACTTCAGAGCTGCTGACCAAAGGTCCTGTAATGTGTGAATGCAAATTTTCTGTGAAATCTGCCTCCATCATTTCTTGTGACTGCAGAGTCCATTGTGTGTGGGAGGGGTGAGGGCCATTGTCTCTGCCTATTCAGTGCCACGTATTTTAGAGAGAAAAACAGGAACAGGTGGTTGATTAAATAAACATGTCACTAGCAGTCAAGGTAAAAATTTGGTCTTTATTGGGACCTATTAAGGTAACAATTTACAGTTACAGATTTACAGTAACAATTCTCATGTTGGTTCCATTGCTGAACTTAGACAAGTCACTGCTCCCGGATGGTCCTCAGTTTTCCTTTCTTTAAACCTAAACTCTGTGCTTCGCTAAATTCCGAGTCTTCAAATTTCATAGGTTGTTTTTTCCTTACATCTTAACGTTTCCGAAATTGATTTGTATCTTGCCATCAGTGGCATGTCATAGTTTAATTGGCAATGTTGTTTCTTTCTTGGTGATACATAAGATAATTGTCATACAGTTGGTAGCAGCTGGTGTCTGATGAATTATGTAACGTCCATTATTCCTTCCTTCCTCGTGTGGTCATGTGAAGCAAAGGAGGACCAGGTCTCACAGTGGATAGAATCTTCTTTCTGCATCACTTCTCACATTACGCTGTCTGGTTGTCATGGCTAGGGTTAAGGCTAGCTGCATATAAAAGAAGCCCCCTCCCAATAATAGTGGCTTTACAAAAATCATTTCTTTCTTTCTCAAATAAAAAATTCCAGCGAAAGCCTAGCCAGCATCGGCACGGCCACTTCAGGATCCTCAGCCTCCCGTTATTATTCTGACTTTTCCATCCCAATGCCTGGCTTTTTGAGATGCCAAGGTCATCTCATGGCCCACGATGGTGGATGGAGCTTCTGCTTTCCATGACGAGCAATCAGGAAGGAAGAAGGAGAGAGGGGTACAAAGCATCTACCCTCGTTGATTCAGGTCCCTTTAAAAGGTCTTCTTGGAATCATCCCACAAAAGTCTACTTACTGTTGGTCCAGAACTTGGTCACATGATCAACCCTTGTGGAAAGCGAGGCTTGAAACATAATGTTTTCTGCTTAATGTCTCGCTGAAAATAAAACAGAGTCTGCTACTAAGGAAGAAAAGGAACCATGGCTATTGGGTAGCCAACCAGCTGTGTCTGCCACATCACTGAGGTGTGAAGATTATGAAGCCAGGGATCAGGAGGAAATTGGTCTAATTCCATCTTTCCTGGCTTGGCCTCAGCTTTCTCACATATGTAATGTGGTTAATTATGTTTCCATCTAATGGAAATAATTTTCGTGGAAATTATATGAGACATAGTAATGAAACAATTTCTTAAATAAAAGATACTCTCTAAAATGAAGAGATTGGTTTTTTTTTTTATTTTATAAAGAAAACCTTTCAGAAGATAAAGACCATCCTCCATCATGAATAGCTCTGCTTCTCATTCTGCTCCTCTTCTTCATTTCTGAACTCTGCTCTTTGCCTCAAACATGAAAAGAGGCTTGCAGGACTCCTAACCGATGCCTTGGTGTCCAGCCTGGACCAGATTCAAACATTCTGGGTTTATGGGCATCTTTGTCTTTAAAAATGAGGCTGTTCTTATTTCCATTCTGGTACCTACATACTTTCAGGCCATTTCTTTTTATTCCAATCTCAGTTTCTCATTCTGCAGCTTAATCCCCTTCCCCTTCTTCTGCTAATCACGACACAGTACACTCTGTGGGTTCTGGTGGTTGGCAGGGGTGTTCACATACGAATGCAGAGATAATTTTGAGGTCAGGGAGACGCTGCAAGCATCAGACCACCTGGATTTAATCCCAGTGTTGCCTTTGATATCTATGTGGCTTCAGAAAAGTCAATCCGCTTGCTCTCCCATCACTTTGCAGCTTCCCTGTCGGGAACATCGGGATTGGTGGGAATGTTGAAATCTACCGAGATGCGAGGATAAGTAGATAATAGATGTGAAAGGAACCAACAGAATCACTGGCCCAGATTAAGTGTGCCAGTTAGAGTCTACAATGGGAAATTCTAGACTATTAGAGCCAGGTGAGGCCTTAAAAATCACCAGTTTCTTCCTCCTCACAGTGCTGTAAACAGACACAAAGGTCAGCGAGTGGAGAGTTATTTGCCTGTGGTCACAAAACTGGTCTGAGTGTCCAATCCAATCTGACTCAGTGATGTCAACTTTTGCCCACATCCCAGCTCTGAACACCATAAAGCATATTCATTTATAGCTTTAAATGTTGCTTTAAAACATTAACTGCTTACACTAGGAAAGAGGATGGGCTCCTTTTTAGCGCATGGGCTGCGTCTGACATGGGAGAAGTAGGTCCCAGTGGTTGGTTTCATTTGTCTTTCTTAGAGTATTTGAAGCCATCTTCAGTAGTGCCAGAAGCCACAGAGCACCCATGACATCAGTCTGACCCCCTGGATCAGTGAGGTCAGGGTGGGGTTGTCCCCTGGCAAGATTCAGAACAAGGCAGACATTCCCTGGACCTGGCTGTCCACAGGGTGCTAACAGCTGCCACTGTTGGGAAGTGCCAGGCTGGTGGCTAGTGATGGGGTGAGGCTGTGTGACAGCCGTGGCTCTCACTTGGAGCCTGGGCTGGGAGATTCCTGTGACAATAATGAAATCCCCTGGGATACTGCTACAGTGAAAGATGGATGTCTAACCCATGAGCACAAACTTACAGAGAGCACTGGCTGACAAAGGTCCAACATTGGGTAACAACCACTGTTGCTGTTCGATCCTCCTTCAAGAAAGGACTCATGGGGCTTCCCTGGTGGCGCAGTGGTTGAGAGTCCGCCTGCCGGTGCAGGGGACACGGGTTCGTGCCCCGGTCCGGGAAGATCCCACATGCCACGGAGCGGCTGGGCCCGTGAGCCATGGCCACTGAGCCTGCGCGTCCGGAGCCTGTGCTCCGCAACGAGAGAGGCCACAACAGTGAGAGGCCCGCGTACTGCAAAAAAAAAAAAAAAAAAAAAGAAAGAAAATTTTATAAATTGAAAACAGATTCGTGGTTGCCAGGGGTTAGGGATGGTGGGGATAGGTTGTAGTGGGTGTGGTCAAGAAACATCCCTGAGATTTTGGAAATGTTCAGTATCTTGATTGAGGTGGTGAGTACATGAACTTACACAGGTGGTAAAATTAAAATTGTATAGAGTTTAACACACACATACGTACAAGTAAAATGGGGAAAAATCTGAATAAGGTCAATGGATATTATCAATGTTGGTACCCTGGTTGTGATATTAGCATTTTACAAAATGTTACCATTGAAGGAAACTGGACAAAGTGTAACAGGGATCTCTCTGCATTATATCTTACAACTACATGCGGATCTACAATTACTTAGATAAACATTTCAATTACAAAAGGAGCGCATCTGTTTTTCGTTTTCCTAACTAGACTCAGACGATACCCAGCCTTAGAATAAAGCCAGCATCACAGAATTCAGGGCAGAAAGATGGGGGAAAAAATCAGGTCCACCATGACTTTTCTGAGCTCCTGATCAAGCTGGTTCCGATGTCTCTCTGTCTCTGTACTTGCCAGTCACAGAAGCCAGTGAGGGCTTCCCTGGTGTCGCAGTGGTTGAGAATCCGCCTGCCATTGCAGGGGACACAGGTTCGAGCCCTGGTCCAGGAAGATCCCACGCGCCGCGGAGCAACTAAGCCCATGTGCCACAACTACTGAGCCTGCGCTTTAGAGCCTGCGAGCCACAACTACTGAGCCCATGTGCCACAACTATGGAAGCCCGCGTACCTAGAGTCCGTGCTCCACAACACGAGAAGCCACCAGAGTGAGAAGCCCGCACACCTCAACAAAGAGTAGCCCCCGCTCACCGCAACTGGAGAAAGCCCACGTGCAGCCAGACCCAACGCAGCCAAAAAAAAAAAAGTCATAATTGCAAGGTGAACTACGTAGGGTTACAGATGTGTGAGTAAGTGAGGAAATGGAGAAAAAGACAGTTTATAAACTTTATGTTCGTTGGTATCTTGAGTTTCAGATTAATGAGATTGTCCCCATGACTTGGTGGTCCAAAATCTTTTCTTTTGGAGGAGGGAGGGCCATAAGCATGAAATCTGTGGATACTAACATCCAGGGGAAAAATGTACGCACACCCGACTTCGGAGGTGGGTGGTTCAGAGATCCTCTGAAACTCATCCTGTGAGGCTTAGGTTAAAGACCCCTGTTAAACCATTGGGTTGATGTATCTTGTTTATCAGATAACACATGCATTATTATGGGAGTGAAGTGGGAAAATGGGCAGAAAAGGACTATATGTTTGTAAAAATGGTGCATTGACCATGTATTATGAGGGTGCATTTGTGTGTAGACATGTGTGACTTACTGTGTTCATCTGATTCTGTGCTTGCCGTGGTGGTGAAGGGGACGATGTATTGCCTGTTTGTGAAAAGATATGCATGGGCACATTTGTGAGCCTTGGTGGGCAGAACTTTTCTTTCAAATGCATCTGTGTGTGTGTGTGGTGTGTGTGTGTGTGTGTGTGTGTGTGCGCGGGTGTGGGTGTGTTTTGTTAGAACTTGTTGGAAGTGCAGCATTTTGGATCAGTGTACCAAAAGATGACTCTCGCATAGAGCTGGACCTGGCCCCAAGGGCTGACATCCTGCAAGGTTTTCTGAAAAATCTTTTTGCAGGCAGACGCTAGCACAGTCTAAAAAACATTGACCATGTCCAGAATCGTTTCTGACTATTTTCTGCAAGTTTTAAAGAGAAAAGGAAAACATAATCCCTTCTTTGGTCTTCAGTTGTTTTCACCTTTTGTTCCTTCTATTGATGGAGAGCCAGAAAGGAGAAAAAAGTTTCCATCAGGAAAGAAATTCGTTCTGCCTCTCTGTGATGCAGAGATTTTCAGGAGGGAGCGTACAAAGCACGGTGGCAGGAATTTGAATTTGGGAGTTGAAATATGTGAGTTCTCATGCTACTCTACCATCACTGTCTAGAACACATTGGATAAGTCATTGACCTTCCCAGGCTACAAATTGCTTATCACTAGGATGGAGGATAATATCTGTTTTACCAGGTTTTGGCGCTGTTGAGAGTATTATATAAGATAACATATGCAATGGTTTGCATAGAATAAACCTATATTTATTTTATAAAAAGGAACATTTTATGTTTAGTCAATAAAATTTAAAATACTTGAAAGAGTTAAATAGTGCTTTTTTTCCTGTGGTAGGCTTTCTAGGTTAACTTTGAAAAAGAGCTGGGAAAATTATCTTTACATATTAAAACAGATATTTGCTCAGCACCTACTTTACTCCAGGAACTGTGTTAGTGGTTGGGAATACAGGGGAAAACAAATTCATAATCCCTACGTAAAGGCATTTACAGTCTACTGAGGGAGAAAGGCAGTAAGTAAGCAGGCAAACAAATAAATATATAATTAAAACTGTGGCGAGAGCAAATCAAAATAATAACAACTTGTGCTATGACTAATAGGAAGGATCTAATTTAGTCTAAGTCATCATGGAAGACTTCTCCGAGGAAGTGACTTTCAACTTGAGATCTGAAGGGAATTGTTTGCATTTGTGTGGAGCTGAAGTAGTCTCTAAAATCTGCCCCTTAAGATCTGCTTCTTCCCCTGTGATTCTGCGGAACAAACATGAAATTGAATTCCTATCCCATGCTGAAAAGTATGTAAGGGAGAGGGGTTGAGGGGTATAGGTAAGGAGAATGTTAAGAGATAAATCTTATTTTTATAGTGTAGTCTCTTTCCTTCAGACTGTTGCTAATCCCCTGACTTTTGATTCATAAATAGAAATTTTCCTCATGTTATAGCCTTGCCTAAAGACAACGAGCGGGTTCACAACAAATGATTTACAGACTAAAATCTGGAGAGATTTTGCTCATAAAAATACTCCAGCCGTTTATCTTGATCGTCCGCTATATCGGAGCCTGGCTTGGATGCTTCTGAATTAACTGCAGATTAAATGATTTGATCCAGTTGGAAAAGTACAAAGGCAGAAGGGGGGAGCACATGGCAGGAGGCTGATCACCACGGTGATGGTATCCTTATTCATTTAGGAGGCAAGGAGCTTCCCCCTCTTATTGTAGCATTAAAAGCAGGAGAGGTGGAAGGGAATGCCGGATCCTTGAGGGGTTACTGGGTGGATGAGTGTTCCGTCAACAACACATGTATTGAGCACGTACCATGTGTTAAACAGTGAGGACACAATGGTGAGCACGTAAGATATGGGTGCTGTTCTCAGGGAAAATACAGTCTGGTGGGAGAAGGAAAAAATAAAACAAACAAGAGAACTACTAATCTATCTTGATCCCAGTGTCACTTCAATGTAGTGGAAACTGAGCCTGAGTCAGACCATGTTGCAGCCTTCCAGATATCACAGCTTCATTCCCTCTGCCAAGTAATTCTCTTTCCTTGTATTTATTCATTCATTCAATCATCTATCCGCTATCTGACAAGTGTGTGTCCTGAGCTTCTATTCTGCTTTCTATTCTGTGCAACTGGTGGGAGTCCCATAGATTAATGAGATGGGAACCCCACCTTCAGAAGAGCTCACAGTCTCCTGGGAGTAAACAGGATTCCTGCAAATCGTTACAGTGCAAGACAGATTTGGGTGTGTCAAAAGAGTTGCATTGGGGAAGTTGTGAGTGTTCACAGGGAACAGACATCTTATTTAGTTTGTTAATTGACTTGATGAAAGAAGCCAAGAATTCAACCAATATACACTGAGTGCCTTACTCGGATACAGGTTCTGTGCCAGATTCTGGAGTTCCATAGATGATCAGACAATGGTGCTCCTCAACAGCAAGACCTAGAGTAGAAGATGGGACAGACGTTTAGATGATAATTTCAGTACAATGGGGAGACTTTCAACCACTTAACAAATATTTCCCAAGGACCTACCATATACCAGTCTTTGTGCTATTGTGTAGGGACACAAGGTGAGACAGATAGATATTCCTTGCCCCTGTGGCATTTATACTCAGGCTTGCAGTCTGGCAGATGTATTTTGTTATTTTACTGGGCATCACCAGTTTTAGTTATTGCCAGATGGGGTGGGTGATAAAGGGTCCATGGAGAGCTAACTTGTCCACTGGGGTCAAAACATTGGATATCCAAGGAGCAAGGTTATAGCTGGGGAATGGTTCAACAAGTAGCCCAGTGTATGAGGGTTCTGATTTCTCTATGTTCTTACCAACATTTATTAGTATGTGAGCTTTTGATTCCAGCCATCCTAAAGGGTATGAAGTGACATCTCATTGCAGTTTTGGTTTGTATTTTCCTGATGATGTTGAGCATCATTTCATATGCTTACTAGTTATTTGTATGTTTTCCTTAAAGAAATGTCTATTCAGATCATTTTGCTCATTTTTAATTGGTTATTTCTCATTTTTATTATTGAAGACTATTTTTTTTTTCTAAAGATCCTCTGGATTTCAGGTAAGGCTAGATCTAGTGGCTCAACAATATCACCAAAGACCATTTTCTTTATGTATCTTATTTCTGCCCCCCACAGTATTGGCTTCATCTTAAGCTTGGTTCCTTCGTCGGTTGAAAAATGGCTGCTAACTATGCTATTGGGTCAAATACCTCCTCTGTCATATCCAGTGGTAGAGAACGAGCATTCTCTTCCCTACTATAGAAGTCCTGGGCTTCCCTTTGCTTAGATTGATTTAGGTCACATGACCACCTCTGACTTAATCACAGTGGCAATGGAATAGAAATTACACAGATTGGATTGGGCCATTTAGGATGTACCTGAAGAGCTGAGATTGGGTTCAGCTCCTGCCCCCACCCCCAATGCGCATGGCTGCTACACAGTGCGGGAGGGTGGAGATAGATGTTGGAAGGGCAGCCGACACAACGCACTGTAGCACTTTTGTAATGATAAGTTTATGTGGCTATTTGATTAATGTCTATGCTCCCTATTAGAGTATCAAGGCAGGGATCATAGTTCTTTTGCTTTAGTTGCATTTAGAACATCATTCTCATCCTCTTCCTCATCATGTTAATGCACAGCCATGGGCTAGATACTGAATTCTGTGTCTTATATGGATTAAAATACTATATGGTTGCTATTATTATTGTGGTCATCATCCCTATTTTACACATGAAAAAAATTCAGTCTCAAACAGAAGAGGCTTGCTTAACATTTCACGTCCAGTAACTGGCGGAGCTGGGATTTGAACCCAGGCAGTCTGAGTCCTGGGTACTCTTGACCTCTTTCCCCATGAATGATGAATAATTTTCACCTTTGTAGCTCTCAGCACAATGTGTGGCACAAAATAGGCATAGGCACTCAATAAGTATCAGTTGAAATGAAATTGAATTAAATTATAATATTTTAAAATAAAGTTATGAACTCCTCTTTCATGGCAAGAAGAGTAGTAGAGGTCAGAGTCCAAACTGAAGAGTCAGATGGCTGGAAGAGTTTCCCAGCAGCCCCTTCCATCACACTGATGCTCCTGGCCACAGCTTGGGGACAGAGTTCTGGGTCAGAATGTCTGACGTCCCATGTGTCAGTCAGACATATCTTCTGACCTTCACTGAGCTCTCCTCCCAGGAAGTCAGACCAGCTGCCCAATGTGCATGAGTGAGTGTAGAAATCCAGAAATCAACTTTGAAACGAGGCCTTAAATGCCTTCTGCGATAAATAATTGAAAAGTCCTGTAGGTTTTTTCCCCCTTCCTTTGAATCAAAAGAGAAATAATGTGAGATCAAAACTCCCAGAAGAATATGAAGAAAAATATTCAGAAGAGATATGGGTGCTTGGAATAGAAAACATCTTCTTTTCTCATGCATCAAAAGAAGCTCCCAGTTTATCAGACATTTCCAAGTGGGCTGCAGCACACTGGGATGAGAATAAAAGCATAGCAGTGAATTCTAGGTCATTAGACTGGAAAGTCAGCTGAAATGAAGCTAAATCTTGTCTTTCCTTTGAGACAGACACGTTCGCAAAAGAGTTATTCAATTTATGACTATTTCCTAATTTGTTCTTCCCACATTTGGGATTGAGAGATACCTTATATGACCTGAAAAAATAAAACCTTTAGGTGAAAGGTGTTCTATACTTTTTCAGGTGCATTCATTTTCATCATCTCATATGATATTCATCATAAGGATCATACATCCCTTTTGACATAGGAAAGGCTAGTATTATTGGTTCCATTTTACAGAAGATAAATTTGAGGCTCATAGTGGTGCATTACTGTGTTGAGTGTGATACAGCTGGTGAGAGCCAGAGCTGAAATTCTGTTAAGATCTTTGGCCTTCTGTAGTTTCAAGACTAAAAGATAAAGGAGAAATGCAGTCATGGGCTCAAATCTTCTATAAGTTTTTTAGTTGAGTGACTTTGAACAACTTATTTCACCTTCGTTTTGCTCATCTGTAAAACTGGGATAATACTTACACTGCAAGACTGTGGTGAGAATTAAGTGAGATAATGTATATAAAGTTCCTAGTTGGGGAATTGAGGTAGCTCACTAACTAGCACTCCTCTTCCCTGTTCAGGTTTTGAAATGATTGAGAAATTACACATTAGATTTACAAAATAGATTATAAAATAAAATTACAAAAGTAGGTGTATGGGGAGAATGTAGCTTATATTAGCAGAAAATGGGTTTTGTAATACTGGGTAGGAGGACTTTTCACTCAGTTACATGCAACGCTGGTCCAGGCGAGACCTTCCCATGTGAGGTAGGCTTTACCATTAAGTTTCTGTGTGGTCAAGAACATTTCTGAGCAAATGATTTTTGCAGGCAGGCTGGTTCCCCAGAGGAAAGGGAGAAGAAGGGGTGAGAGTAAATCAAAACCATGAGGTCAACTCAAAACAATGAGCTATCACCAGGTTGGCTAAAATAAAAAAAGACAATACCAAGTGCTGGAGTGGATGTGGAGAAGTGGTACTCTCCTTTATTGCTGGTGGGAATGTGAAGTGGTGTAGTCAATTTGGAAGACATTTTGGCAGGTCCTCAAGTTGTTAAATATAGAACCAGCAAGTGACCTAGCAATTCCACTGCTAGGTATACATCCAAGAGAAATGAAAACATGTGTCCACACAAAAAATTTGCACACAAATGTGAATAACAGTGTTCATTCATAACAGTCAAAAAGCAGAAACAACCAAATGTCCCTCAACTGATGAATATATAAGTAGAATTTTAATATATCCCTACGATGGAGCATTATTAAGCAGTGATATATGCTATAACATGGATGAACTTGGCAAATATTATGCTGAGTGAAGAGAAGCCCTACACAGAAAGTCACCTGTTATCCGATTTCATTTATATGACACGTCCTGAATAGACAAATCTCTAGCAGAAAGTAGATTAGTGGTTGCCTAGGGCTGGGGAAGAGTGTTGGGAGAGAGTGACTGCTAAGAGTTGCAGGGTTTCTTTTAGGGGTGATGAAAACATTCTAAAATTAGATTGTGGTGATGGTTGCATAATTCTGTAAATATACTAAAAACCATGAAATTGTACATCTTAAATGGGTAAATTTTCTGAATGTGAATACCATCTCAATACAGATGTTATATTAAAAAACTATACTGGAAATAATATTGGACTGAGTGATGGTGATCCGCAAACTAAGAACTTCAATGAATAAAGACTAGTGACTTGAGAGTTGACAGGAACAAGGAGAGGGCAGAGGTGGGATAGTCTGATGATATCAGCTTCAATTCTTGTGTGTGTGTGTGTGTGTGTGTGTGTGTGTGTGTGTGTAGGAGGAATGAAGAATGATCTAGAAAAGGTGGTGAGGAATAAAGAGACCATCAACCTCAGCTTCTTCAGATAGTGAAAGAGAGGACTCCAAGAATAAACTTCTTCAGGGAATCAGCTAGAGTTCAGGTAGATCGAAGCTGTGGAAAGAATCTCCAGAGAAGTAGTGGAAGACATATGAGATCTTCCTGATGGAAAACCCTGACTTGAAGAGGGCACTGTGGAAGAATTTGGGGAGGAGGGAGGAGGGGTGGGACGTGGGCATATATAGAACTGTGTGGGGATGAGAGTCTGGTTATGAGAAATGACTTCAAAGTCTTGGCTTTCATGGTGATTCATAGAAACAGGGATGCAGTGCACGACAGGATTCATTCTGAAGGTCTGCAAGGCAGACTGTGATGAGGAGTCTGTGAGTGTTGGAAGGAAGGAATCCTGTCCCCTCTTCACTCTTGTTAATAACGGTGTCAAATCAGAGGAAAAGATGGTCATACCAGGAAATAAAGTTATTTGCAATGTATAAGTTGCATACTTTGATAGAGGAAGAGAACATGGGAGGTGATAAAGGTAAGACTGCTTGGATACAACACTCTGGTGGTCACAGTGGTCCTCCATGGAGAAAGGACTCCATTCCCTGTGTAACCCTGGGAAAGTGATTCACTGTAAAGCGGGCAGGGCTAGGTGGTTTCTAAGGGATGTGGGATTCTCTCTGCGTATCTCTGTCTTGTATTTCTCTCTTGGTTGGTATATACACGGCTGTCTGTTGGTGCCTTGACTTCTTAATTTGGGAGCCCCAAGAGCAGTAGGAAGGAAATACCAAGGGGAATATAAATATACCCTAGTTTCTTTGAGTTTGGTTTAACATGGGCCTCCCTCCTTCAGGAGCTGCTTCCAGCTTTGGACCTTTTTCATCCCCGTGGGTGGGATCTCTGTAGAAACAGAGGCCAGCTGTAGACCTTAGTGATGCTGATGACTGATGTCCACAGTTGCTTAGAAACTGGCAACACTGTCCAAATGCTCTCGTGCCCTCTGATACTACAGGATACTTTTAGCACCGGCAGATGTGTTGATGATGAGAGATGGGGCTATTAGACAGGATTGTATGGCCATCCCATAGTCCTCAAAGGCAATCATCTGAGGAAGAGAAGGAGGGAGAGGACAACACCAACAGTCCTGATTGACAGATACCAGTTGTGTGTCTGGCACTATACTCTGCACTTTACATGCTTTTTCTCTTTATGATAAACCCATGAGGTAGGTACTGTTATACCCATTACATGTGCCAGATGCTTCAGAGTGGTTAAAGCACTTGCTGGTTTATTACTGTTAGTAATGGAAATTGGAGACTAGAATCTAAGTGATTTTATTCTGGTATCTATATAGTCAACCACCACACACAAAATATATATTCTATCATAAGTTAGGTCACCAATTCAGTTCAATTCTGCAAGTATTTATTGAGGAAATACTGTGCTAAAGGATGAAGAAAACCATCAGTTTGGAGACCCTTCTGTAAGGGATCTCCAGAACTTTCTTATCCTACATAAGTAAAATTTTGTACCCTTTCACAGCATCTCCCCATTTCCCCCTCCCTCTAGCCCCTGGTGACCGTGATTCTACTCTCTGCTTCTGTGAACTTGACTGTTTTCGATCCCACATTTAAGTGAGATCACGCAGTATTTGTCTTCCTGTATCTGGCTTATTTCACTTAGCAAAATGTTCTCCAGCTTCATCCATGTTGTGACAAACGGCAAGATTTCCTTCTTTCTTAGAGGCTGACTAATTTTGCTATACCTGTAGCTATGTCTAAATCTATATCTATCTCACATTTTCTTTATCTATTCATCCATTGATAGATACTTAGGTTGTTTTCATATCTTGGCCATCTTGAATAATACTGTGATGAACATAGGAGTTCACATATCTCTTCGAGATACAGATTTCATTTCTTTTGGATATATACCCAGAAGTGGGATTTCTGGATCATATGGTCGTTCTATTTTTAATTTTTTGAGGAATCGCCATACTGTTTTCCATGGCAATTGTACGAATTTACATTCCCACCCAAGTGCACAAGGGTTGCCTTTTCTCCACATGCTCACCAACATTTGTTATCTTTTGTTTCTGTGATACTAGTCATTCTACCAGGCGTGAGGTACTATTTCATTGTGGTTTTGATTTGAATTTTCTTGACGTTTAGTGATGTCAAGAGCACCTTTTCATATACCTGTTGACCATTTGTATATCTTCTTTTGAGAAATGTGTAATCATGTCTTTTGTCCAATTTAAAATCAGGGTTTTTTTTGTTTGTTTGTTTTTTGTGGTTCTTTTTGTCTGTTTGTTTTTGCTTTTTTCCCTATTGAATTGCATGAATTCCACAAGTTCTTTTTTTTTTTTTTTTGCGGTACATGGGCTTCTCACTGCTGTGGCCTCTCCTGTTGCAGAGCACAGGCTCCGGATGCTCAGGCTCAGTGGCCATGGCTCACGGGCCCAGCTGCTCCACGGCACGCAGAATCCTCCCGGACCGGGGCACGAACCCGCGTCCCCTGCATCGGCAGGCGGACTCTCAACCACTGCGCCACCAGGGAAGCCCCTCACGAGTTCTCTATATATTTTGGATCTTAAAGCTTTATCAGATAAATTGTTGGCAAATATTTTCTTCCATTCCATAGGTTGCCTTTTCACTTAGTCAATTGTTTCTTTTGCTGTGCAGAAGATTTTTAGTTTGATGTCATCCCAATTGTCAATGTTTGTTTTTGTTGCCTGTGCTTTTGGTATTATATCCAAAACATCATTGCCTAGACCAATGTCAAGGGGCGTTTTCCTTATGTTTTGTTCTAGTAGTTTTATGGTAGTAGGTCTTATATTTCAGTTTTTAATCCATTTTGAGTTCATTTTGGTATACAGTATGAGATAATGGTCTAATTTCATTCTTCTGATGTGGATATTCAGTTTTCCCATCACCATTTATTGAAGAGATTATCCTTTCCCCATTGTGTGTTCTTGACACCCTTTGTTGGAGATCACTTGACCATAAGTATGTGGGTTTGTTTCTGGGTTCTTTATACTATTCCCATGGTCTATATAGTTTCATGCCAGTACCATACTGTTTTTTGGGGGGGGTTTTGCGGTGCGCGGGCCTCTCACTGTTGTGGCCTCTCCTGTCGTGGAGCACAGGCTCTGGACGCGCAGGCTCAGCGGCCATGGCTTATGGGCCCAGCCGCTCCTCAGCATGTGGGATCTTCCCAGACCAGGGCACGAACCCATGTCCCCTGCATTGGCAGTTGTACTCTCAACCACTGCGCCACCAGGGATGCCCACCATACTGTTTTGATACCTGTAGCTTTGTAATATATTTTGAAATCGGGATGTGTGATGACTCCAGCTTGTTTCTTCTTTCTCAAGATCACCTTGGTTGTTTGTGGTCTTTTATGGTTCCAGGTGATTTTTAGGGTCATGTTTTCTATTTCTATAAAGAATGTCTTTGGGATTTTGATGGGAATTACATTGACTCTGTGGATCACTTTGGGTAGTATGGGCATTTTAACAACATTAATAGTTCCAATCCATGAACATGGATGTCTTTCCATTTATTTGTGTATTCTTTAATTTTCAGTGTATAAGTCTTTCACCTTTTTGATTAAGTTTATTCCTAAGTATTTTATTCTTTTTGGTACTATTATAAATGGGATTGTTTTAATTCCCTTTTTAGATTGTTTGTGTCTAGAAATGCAACTGATTTTGTAAGTTGATTTTCTATCTTGCAACTTTACTGAATTTGTTTATTTGTTCTAAGTTTTTTGTTGGTATTGTTGTTGAGTCTTCAGATTTCTACATGTATGATGTCATCTACAAACATTTAAAATGTACTATCTCATTAACTCTTCTCATCTAGTGTTGGGAGGTGGTAGGGAGAATGTTGGGAGAATCATGATGTCTGTTGTACAGAGGGGGAAACTGAGATTCTAGAAGTGAATCCACTTGCTCCAAGTCACATTTCTGATTCATGGCAGAACTAGAGGTGTCTCAGGAGTCCTGAACTTAAGCCCTGTTCTTCCTACCTCCTTTGACACCATTCACAACTTGCTCACGGGTCTAAAGATATATATGCATATAAATAAAATATAAATTTTAAAACTATTTATTTACACATATATCATAGTTATCCCCACCTCAGAGAGCAACTGGAAGGACCAAACTACATACAAATGGAGGTGGAAATAAATTCTAAACTGTAAACGGTTGTAAGCGTGTTATTTATCATTACTACTTTTGTAGTTATTATTACAGTTATAAAATACAGCTGCTCATCTGTGGAGGATACTCCCTGATCCAAAGCATGTAGGGTCTCTGGGGAGCCCTGGAAGACAGAATTTTGCCTTCCTCACCCCTTTCCTGCTAATTTCACAACTCTGCTTCAGCACAAATAAAAAGAAAAGACTGATTAAGTAGTGTGATGTTGACTTCAACCCTATTAAAGTCACAGAGGGATAGTGTCAAGGGGAAAGAGATGAGCCTATTGGAAGCAGGCAGGGAAATGAGATTTGCAGGTGGCTGGCTTGCAGTCCTTTCAATGTATGGTGACTCCTTCTCTTTCTACCCTCAGAACTTCTCCCAGGTGCAGAGAATCCCAACAACTGCTTGGAGACATGGGTATCTATACAGATTTTGAAGCTGAGTAGGGACTTTTGGAGATAGCAATGGGGGAAATATTGAAGAGTGGAGGTAGAGGGTGCCTTACTGGCTGGTACAAATATTTCTGAGCCAGAGTAGTAGTCTTCACACATGGCTTATCAAGGAGGCTCTCCAAATTCAAATCCTAGTTTGTTCATTGTGACCTGTGGGAATTTAGGGAGGCTAATTACCACCTCTCATCTCCATTTCCCGTTTTTTAAAGGATTTTATTAGAAGCTACCTTGTAAGGTTGATGAAAGGATATAAGGAAATAATATATGTAAAGTTATTAATTCACTGAGCCTCACACATAGTAAGTACTCAGTGAATTAGCTACCATTATGTTATACAACCAGCCAGATATGTTCCATCACTATAAAAACAAGCAAAGCAGTACAGTCAGTTGCCTTAAATACATTTCAAAACAAGATGTGGAAGGAAAATAAAGGAAGTGGGAAAGTGTAGGATGGACAGGAGAATAAAAGGAAGAAGGGGGCATCCACCCTCTCCTTGAGTGTATTGAAAAGACTAAAAGGCTTGAAATCCAACTGGTCTGAGTTTGAATCATGAAGCAAATCACTGAACCTCTCAGAACCTTATTATCCTCATCAATAAAAATGGAAATAATAACTGCTTCACTTAGAATTTGAGCAAATCAAAGATCTGATCCTTCTTATTGAAACAGGATGAGAAAGAAAGAAGTAACATTTATTAAATATCTACTGTGTACCAGTTGTCAGGTTTGACCGATAAAATATGTGAAATGCCTGGCACACAGTAGGTGCTCAGGATAAGGTATGGGTGTATTGGGGATGAAATTTCAGCAAGAGACCCACAAATGCTTAGACCCTACTGCGCTATTCAGCCCTCCTTCTGCCAGGATTCCCAACTAATTAGATGTGCAGAACAATAAAGAGACTATAGCTTGAGATGGCACAATAACTCTACAGAGCCTGCTCTCCCGAGCAAAGGCTTATTGATCAAAGTGAGAGTTGAGCACGTGGCTTAGGCTGGAGGGCCACACAGAGCTTGCTGTTCTTTCGCTCTACCTGCATGGAACCCACCCCTTGGGGCCAGCATGCCGAGGAGAGACAGACAGATGGCCAGCACTTGAGAGCCACTGTGCCTCAGTTTATAGAGTTCTCTGGCTGGCACAGAAGCAAGAACTGCCAGAGCATGGCTGGTCCTTCCCGGGGGAAAGCCTTGCCTGGGTGTGGGACAGGATGTGCAAACCGTTAGGAGAACATGGGGCTTGCCTTCAAGGCTCAGTAGTCTCCCTCCCTGGTAAAGTGTGGCCTAATTAGGGCCCTAGGCTCTGACTCATCTGATAGCTGCTCCTTGTACCCCATGGGGGCTGGGAAGGGGGCTGTCAGAGGGGACTCTGATGTGGAAAGGGAGTTGTCCTCCTGTTCTCGCACTCAATATTGTCATTTCCCATGGGGATCCTTTAGGCTGGTAGGTGGGGTGTTCTTTCCCCCTTCAAGGTCCTTGTGTCTGGACCTTCTGGTCCTTGTGTCTGGATCTTCTTTTCTAGAATTTGAACAAATCTGGAAGTTGGACAAAGTGCACTTTGACCCTCTACATCAGGCTCTGACTCTCTCTCTCTCTCTCTCTCTCTCTCTCTCTCGGTCTGATGCCATGGTTTTCTAACTCATCTCCTGACCTCTAGCTTTTTCAATCCTCTCCCACTGGTGGCTTTTCTGAAATACACTCCCCAGTCCACTGGCTGCAGACTCAAGGTCAAATCTCTCTGCATCGTGCTCTAGACCCCTACGTGCTGACTTCACCTAACCGTGCCATTCATGGAGGTGTCCACTTGATCCACCCCCGCTTCACGTTCCAGTGCCCTTATGTTCCAGTGCATTTGTTTCTCTCAGTAGACTATAAACCCTTTGAGATGGGGACTATAGTTTATTCATCCTTATAGTTCCTGCAACACCTAGTGCAGTCCTTGACATAGAGTAGGTGTTTACTATGTTGGAATAGACCTCTGGAGCCAGACTCCCAGGTTCATATATGGTCTGAACTACCGCACGGCTTTAAAAAATCATTCAGCATCTCTGCACCTTGGTACCTTCATCTTAAAAATGGAGGTGAGAATAAAACCTACCCCATGGGGCTTCCCTGGTGGTCCAGTGGTTAAGACTCTGCACCTTCCAATGCAGGGGGCACCGGTTCAGTTCCTGGTCAGGGAACTAGGATCCCACATGGCATGGGGCCAAAAAAAAAAAAAAACCTACCCCATAGGACTCATTTGAATATTACATTGGTTAGTATTTATAAATTCTTTTGACAAGTGCATGGAATAAGTACATACAGGTTAGCTATTATTTATCACCATTAATCCCAACTATCTCAGAGTTCACAGGTTACAGGTTTACAGGTTATCACAAATTTTACCTATCGTGGTCCATTACTTTTATTTGTAGTTTTATTGTTATCATCACATTTCACATCAACCATTTAAAATTATTCTCACAAAAAAAATAATAAAATAAAATAATTCTCACAACCAATTCTGTGAACTCCCTTTTTTCAGAGGAGGAAACTTAAATAGAGAGGGATTCAGTGGCCTTCTCAAGTGACATAGAAAATACTTGAAATTACATCTTTGGATATCTGGTTCATTACTCTTTCCATTACACTCTGACCATCCTATGAATTCCAGAAGAAATCAAATGTAAGTCCTATGCTAAATTGACTTCATGTACCTTTTTATTTTTAAAAATGAGATTGTGTATTTCTTGAGTGTTAAGGCCATATTTCATTTTGTCTGATTCTCCTAATCTCATATAGTACCTGGGACAAGGCACACACTCAAAATGTTGTTGAAAGGAAAAAGAAAGAAAGAAAGAAAGAAAACAATAAAGCGGAAAATATTTTAGGGTGTGAAAAAAATCCCCCCTCCCATGTTTCAGATACCTATAACATCACTTAAATGAACTATTCATTACCAGAAGTGAGGGTCCTTTTCTTTCCCTTTAGTGGATAAATAGGCGCTAGCAACCATCTTTCCAATTCCTCTTCAGGAAATGCAGAGCAAGTAGAATAATTATCTCCTGTTAAGAGCCCTCCTACTATTTCTCTGACACCATGAAAACATTCATAGTACAACTCAATATGAAAGAAACATTAATTATATTCATACTCTTATGTTTCTCAGTTGCTTGAGATGAAATTAGCAAACTCCTTTATATTAATAAAAACCCTAAACTCAGAGAAGAGATTCATTCAGCTGCCTTTCTCTGCCTTGGAAAGTCATCTTAGCCAAAGTCTTGGAAATGAGCACATCTAAAAGATGCTTCAGGGCTTGCCTGGTGGCGCAGTGGTTGAGAGTCCGCCTGCCGATGCAGGGGACACGGGTTCGTGCCCCGGTCCGGGAAGATCCCGCATGCCGCGGAGCGGCTGGGCCGGTGAGCCATGGCCGCTGGGCCTGCGCGTCCGGAGCCTGTGCTCCGCAGCGGGAGAGGCCACAACAGTGACAGGCCCGTGTACCACAAAAAAATTTAAAAATAAATAAATTAATTAATTAAAAATGCTTCATTAAAATAAATGATCCCCAAGAGCAGACTTTGTCTGTCTGCACTCTGTGTACCCCCAGTGCCTAGAATAGTGTCTGGCATATAGTCACAGCACAGTGATTATTTACTGGGTAAATTAAATGGGTCCAATAAGAACCTTTGAATGAGATTGGTTTATTTAAGCTCAGTTCCAGTTAGGGAAACTGGCATTTGTATGATTATAATTCTCTTTTAGAAATAAGTTGATCCCCATTCTCCTAATGATTCTGTGAAATCATGCAGATCTGGCTGGATATTTATGGTTGATCATACCAATTAGCAAACGGGTAGCCTTCCGAATACGAAGCGTAATACCTGACTTGTGTATTCCGCAAATCCAACCGTATTCAAATTGTTCACATCACCGCCATGTGCAGTTTACCAGAAGAAGATGTGATTGCCTTCTTTCGAGCAATGCTTGATGTACTCGCATCTCAAACTGCTTTCATGAATCACACCAGCTCGTTCTCTTTGGGGCCCAGAACAAGGACGAGCACTGTCTTTAATTCTAATTGAGGGTTTCAATTCTGGGACATCTCAAATATTGCAGGTGACACAGGCTGTCTCTTCCAAGGCCACATTTCGAAGGGTTTTCTAACAAGGAAGGAGCCAAATTTGAATATGGTGACATTAGACCTCGTCAGACAAAAACATCAATATTGGTGCATAATTAATGCTTGGAGCTTATCTGACATGGACAGAGCAGGCCCAGAGTGCTTTCAAAAATCAATTTGCTACCTGAATTACAAACCTCGTAGATACAACCTGACAGGCTGATGCTATTAAAACATGGGGGCGTCTAGAGGAGCATTTGATCAAATCAAAGATCAGATCTTTCACTCCTGATATAAGAGTAGACTGAACCGGGATGAGAAAAAAGAAGTAACATTTATTAAGGATCCATAACAACTGGATGAAATGAGGGTTGTAATACTCATATTAAAGAAGGGAAAACTAAGTTTTCAAGAGCCTTAAAGAATGTGACCAAGATCACGCTGCTAGTGAAAGACAGAGGTGAAATTTGAACACAAATAGGACCACCAAGTTCGTGTTCTTTCTCTACTTTCTCTCTCAAGATCACAACATGTTTATATTCCTACCTTCTCTATTCTGCCTTGGAAAGTCATCTTAGCCAAAGTCTTGGAAATGAGCACATCTAAAAGATGCTTCAGATGCAAAGTTCTTTCAAAGCTGAGTTCCAGGGAATGGTGGGAACTTCTGCAGAAGGGCAATTGTGACTACACAGGTTAAAAGTAAACTTTTTAAAAATTTACTTTAAAACTAAATATAATTAAAAATAATGTACACACTTCATTAAATCATCTAACAAATTTACATACAACAATGGCTACCAAAGAGTTAACTTATTTTGTGTGTGTGTATGCATGTGTGTAGACTTTGAAATAAATGGAAAAAACCTACTTACATAGTTTCTATCTAACTTTATCTATCTATCTATCTAACGTATCTATTTATATACCTTTGAAATGTGAATGTGTAATTAATTAGAAGCCTGTAACCCTGTAGTGGAATTTCTGATTTAACCCCAGGGCGGTGATTTTCCACTCATGTACAACTCTATGAGTGAATACCACTACTTATCTGTGTGAAAGAAGATAAGTAGTGCAACTCTTTCACACAGTGCAACTCAAACAAAGTACCAAAATATATTAAACACTCAGGCTGTTTTAAGATTGTAACTTCTGAGTTACAGTCTTATCAAAACAGCCTCATTGTTTTTAATGATGGGTTTTAAAATAAGTGTTGTAAAGAAGGAACTTAGGAAGTAAATGCATATGGCTAAGATATAGTTTCATCTGCTTTCCATATTAGGGTTCCATGTAAAATTTCATTTTTAATAAAAGGGCTCTGCTATTAAAGAGAGTTGAAAATCACTGAGATAAAGAAATTGGGGCATCCACAAGTTCTATTTCCTTTGGTCTCAATGATTTCGGTTAATTCTGTGTCTAAGAATATGTATAGTGTTAACCATAATCCGAGAAGTGCCTAAAGTGGATTTTGTATATAAAATTGACTCATCTTTCAAGGCCTACCTGAAGAAACAACCCCTTTAGGAGTGATTTTTTTTTCGTAGACTACAGGATTTTCGTAATGTGGAAATGGCATCAGGAGTGGAGTTGCAACAGGAGAAAAAGTGAAGCAGTCACAGTACATCAACAACATTTTCTCTTTGCAGGTGCATCAAGTTAATTCTGGACATCTTGCCTAACCCATCCCTCAAGACTTATCCACATATTCTGTCTAATTCTATTTCCATCGCCGAGTTCTCATTTCTATCTTCAGTGCAGTCTTCAAATTTAACACCTTGTTATTCTAACTGCAATCTTGATTCCTCTCCACCACCATTTCCATTCTCCCTCCAGTTACAATGCGCTAGACCTCTCTACTTAAGCAACCGTGGTGCATTGATTATACTGAAGATGCGAATTAATGGCCTCTTTGAATCCACATTCTTCTACCCTATAACTTTGTCATTTCTGCTCTGACTCTGGGCTGGTTTTGTTGTTTTAATTGAAGTATAGTTGATTTACAATATTATATCAGTTTCAGGTGTGTGATATAGGGATTCAATATTTTTACAGATTATACTCCATTAAAAGTTATTACAAGGACTTCCCTGGTGGTCCAGTGGTTAAGACTCCATGCTTCCACTGCAGGGGGCACGGGTTCCATCCCTGGTCAGGGAAGTTCTGTATGCCACAAAGCCAAAAAAAAAAAAAAGTTACTACTAGATAATTGCTATAGTTCCCTGTGCTATACAAATTATCCTTGTTACCTATCTATTATATACATAGTAGCCTGTATCTCTTAATCCCATACCCCTATCTTGCCTGTCCCCCTTCACTCTCCCGGCTGATCACAACTAGTTTGTTTTCTGTATCTGTATGTTTCTATTTTGTATATACATCATTCGTTTTGTTTCATGGATTCCACATATAAGTGATATCACGCAGTATTTGTCTTTTTCTGTCTGACATTTCACTAAGCATAATATTCTCTAGGTCCATTCACGTTGCTGCAATGGCAGGATTTCATTCTTTTTATGACTCAGTAATATTCCGTTGTATAAATATACCACATCTTCTTAATCCATATTCTTTGCCTGTTGATGGACACTTGAGTTGTTTCCATGTCTTGCCAATTGTAAATACAGCAATAGAACATTGGGGTGCATGTATCTTTTCAAATTAGTGCTTTTGTGTTTTCAAGATATATAGATGCTCCTGCGTTGCTTGCATATGCGTTAACATGTATAATACTCTCTTCTTGTATTAATCACTTTATCATTATATAATGCCCTTCTTTGTCTTTTGTTATAGCCTTTGTTTTAAAGTCTATTTTGTCTGAGATGAGTATTGCTACCCCTGCTTTCTTGTCATTTCTGTTTGCATGAAATATCATCCCCTCACTTTCAATCTATGTGTCCTTAGTTCTGAAGTCAGCCTCCTGCATACAGCATATAGAAGGGTCTTTTTTTTTTTTATCCAGTCAGCCACCCTATATCTTTTGACTGGAGCATTTAGTCCATTGACATTTAAAGTGGTTATTGATAAGTATATACTTGTTGCCATTTTGTTACTTGTTTTCCGGTTGTTTTTGTAGTTCTTCTCTATTCATTTCTTTTTCTTTTTGTTTCTTCCCTTGTAGTTTGATGATTTTCATTAGCAATATGCTTATGTTCCTTTATTTTTAGTGTTTGTGTATCTGTTGTAGGTTTTTGATTTGTGGTTACCATGTGGTTCATATACGTTGACCTATACCTATAGCTACTTGTTTAAACTGGTAGTCATTTAAGTTCAAACACAGTCTAAAAGATCTACATTTTTAACTCCCCTACCCCACATTTTGCGTTTTTGATGCCATATTTTATATCTTCATGTTTATCTTTTAACTGTTTATTATAGATGCAATTTCTTGTGTCATTTTTTGTCTTTTAATCTTTGTACTGGCTTATGTAAGTGGCTGATTGTCAGTCCTTATTATATATTTACTTTTCCTAGTGGGATTTTCCCTTTTCTATAGATTTTTATTTCTTTTTCCCTTCGAGAGGACCCTTTAACATTTCTTTTAGGGTAGGTTTAGTATTGATGAACTCTTAGTGTTTGCTTGTCTGAGAAGCTCTTTATCTCTCCTTCTGTTCTAAATTGTAATCTTGCTGGCTTTAGTATCCTAGATTGCATGTTTTTCCCTTTCAGCACTTTGAATATATCATGCCACTCTATACTGGCCTGCAAAGTTTCTGCAGAGAAATCAGCTGAAAGTCTTACGGGGATTCCCTTGTATATGACTCTTTGTTTTTCTCTTGCTGCCCTTTGAATTCTCTTTAACTTTGCCCTTTAAATTATGCTGTGTCTTAGTGTGAGTCTGTTTGGGCCTCTGTGTTTCCTGTGCCTGAATATCTGTTTCCTTCTTTACATTTGGGAAATTTTCAGCCATAATTTTCTCAAATACATTCAATCCCTTTCTCTCTCTCTTCTTCCGGGACCCCTATAATGCAAATGTTGGTATGCTTAATGTTATCCCAGAGATCTCTTAAACTGTTTTTATTTTTTAAATTTGATTTTCTTTTTGCTGTTCTGTTCGTGTGAGTTCCATTATTCTATCTTCCAGATCGCTTATACATTCTTCTCTATCCCTTCATCTGCCATTCATTCCTTCTAGTGTGTTTTTTATTTCAGCTATTGGATTATTCATTTCTAATTGGGTCTTTTTTATATTTCCTAGTTCCTTATTCAAAATTTCACTTTATATACCTATTCTTTTCCCTAATTCAGTTTAACATTTTTATTACCAATGCTTTGAATTCTTTATCTGGCAAGCTGTTTATTTTTGTTTTATTATTTATTTTTTCAGGGATTTTCTCTTGCTCTTTCAATTGAGAGCAGTTCTTCTGCCTTTTAATTTTGCTTAACGTTTTCTGCCTCTATGAATATAGGTGAAATAGTTGTCTATTGCGGCCTTGGAGGGGTGTTCTTATGAGGGAGTGTCCCTGTACAGACTGCGAGTGCCTCGTGCCTGTGGTGAGAGAGCTAGATGTGATGTAGATGCAGGGCACGTCTTTCCTCTGGGTGTGCTGGCGGCTATCTCCTTGGTAGGGGCTGGGGCTGGAGATGGGAGGCTAGCGCTGGATTCAGGTGTGAGGTGGGACTTCCCCTGTGCTCAGTGGCCGTCACTGCCATATGGGGTGTGGGTTCTGATCCCACACCCGATGGTGACGCTGAAGCAGAAGCCGTGATGCTTGGGCCTGAGTCGGCTCTCTTCCCTTTACATTTGTGTTTTTCACTCTCTCAGCATCGGGACCTTGCCCCAGAGAGGTGGAGTGCAGAAGCAAGTGGGGCCTGTGTGAGCTCTAGGCTCATGTCAGCCAGAGGCAGAGGTCTGGGCTGTCTCTGACGTGCTTCCTGTGCAGACTCCTGCAACTGTTTTCCTTACTCCACTCAGACGCAGCCTTGGGTGCAAGTCCTCTTTGTCTTTCACAGCTGACCTCCGCCCCGAGCCTCCAGCACGCCCCCTCCAGGCGGCCGCATTGCAAGGCAGGTGGGGCCCATGTGGCCTCTTGACGCGTGTTGGGGGATGAGCTGAGTAAGCGCCAACGATGGCCACCGCCGTCCCATCCAGCCTCCACCCCTGGATTGGTCACCCCTGTGTCCCATGGTCAGTTAGTCCATCGAGTCTTCTCCCTGGTTGTGGCTGCCCCAGATCCAGGGCTGAGCTACGATGGGGAGTCAGTGTGGGCAGAGCACTCGCTCGGCCTGGGCTGCGGCTCATGCCGAGGCCGCCGAGGAACACCAGCTGCTAGAGCAGACCTGTCTCTGCCCTGCTCGGGGACAAGCCAGACAGCACGCGTGAGAGGACTCATGAGCGGAGTCCAGGCTTCCCACAGTTCTCCTTTAGTCCCAGTGTTTCTCTAACCAGTCAAGGTGGCTTGTGTTCTCAACATAGAACCCCAGGCCTGGGGGACCCAATCTGTGGCTCTCACTACTCACTACCCAGGGCGGGTGTCTGCCCGTGTAATTTCCCTTTTCCTCTGAGTCCCCTCCCAGGGGCACAGGTCCGGATCCAATCTCTTTTCTTCCCTTCTTTCCTGGTTATGTGTGTATTTTTCTTACAGCCATGGTTGTACAGGAGCCTTTCTGCCAGTTTCCAGTTAGTTTTCAGTGAGGACTGTTCCACATGTAGACGTATTTTTGATGTGTTTGTGATGGGAGGTGAGCTTCACGCCCTCTTACCCTGCCACCTTGATCGATGGCTCTGGGCTGGTTTTGTGACTTGCTTTAACCACTAATGTGCAGCAGAAGTGACAGGGCGCTGAGTCTAAGGTTAGTCCTCCTGAAGCCTCGTCTACTCCTACTTAGTCTCTTGCATAATTGGTTTTCTTTCTCTCTGGCCTTGACTTGAGAACATGCTAGAAGGATACGAAAGACGCATGGAGGTTAAGCCTTACTGAAAACAGAGCCGCTCTAGCCGACAGCCAAGCCCAACCCAAAGGAATTGCCCAGCTGGGTCCAGCATAAACTGAAAACCATCAGAATTGCAGGCTAAATACCTAGTTGTTGTTTTAAATTACTAAGTTGTAGGGTGGTTTGTTATGTGCGAGAGCTAACTGATAGAGCAGTCCTCTTAGACTCAACTCACCCCATTTCTCCCATTGGCCTCAAATGAATCCTGCCACGTATCTGGACATGCAGTCTTCAATCTGCTCTTCTTTCATAAGATTTAGCCCTTTTTTGAGGATTTTATCTTAAATTATCATGTATCTAGATATCACATATATATGATATATATCATATATCATACAGATAGATAAGATGTAAAGTCTATAGATATACCAAGATGTAATTAAGATGTCTACCTACATCTTATCTCGTCTACTAGATGGTGAACACCTTGCAGAAGAGATCTGTGCCTGGACCACTCTCAGACTTGCTCTGTAAGCTCCAACCACTCTGCCCTTCTAACAGTTCCTGGAATACATGCTGCTATATCTTTTCTTGGGCTTTGAGCACTTACAGTTTGTGTTGAAGGAAACACTTTTCCCAAGCACCTTCCATTCTTCTCATGGCCAGCTTCTTTGCATCTTTCAAGTTTCAGTTTATAATTTTTTTTTTAATTCTTTTTTGGCTGCGCCTCATGGCATGCGAGGTCTTAGTTCCCAGACTAGGGATCGAACCCCTGCCCCCTGTAGTGGAAGTGCAGAGTGTGAACCACTAGACCACCAGGGAAGTCCCTCAAGTTTCAGTTAAATGTCACTTCCTCATAGAGGCCTTCCCCAAGATTACTTAAAGGGTACTAAATTGTGTCATCTTCCTCAGCCTTGGTGTTTTCTATCACAGTGCTGTGTTCCCCTCACAGGATCTGACCAGGGCTAATTACTTTCTGTGTTTATTAGTTTTCTTGTTAATTATCAAGTTCCTTCACTAGAATATAAACTCAACAAACACAGGGACCACGTCTGTCTTGATTTCTTCACTGTATCTCGAGTGCTCACACAGTGCTTGGGATATAGGAGCTACATTGCTAATACTCACTGAATAAATGAATTCCTAGTGCCTTTCTTTAACCTTGCCCATGGTAAATATTCAATGCGTGTGTTCATTGGCTGGTTGATTGAATGATTTTATTCTGTCACTCCAAGCCTTGCGAGGTCAATCTAACCCAGAGTAGTGCCTTTGCTTTCTGGAAGAGAGGGGCCTAGTGAGGTTAATTACTTACCTAGAGTCACTGGACAGGTAGGAAGCAGTATGGTGAGAATCCAGATTTTCAGAGCTCCTGCCTGGGACTATCGAAACCACGCCACAGTGCTTTTGCAGAATAAGCTCAGTGGAAGGTTTGTACATTTAGAAAAATTAAGAAGAAGCAGTTGTGAATTACCCAAGTCTCATATAGTATAGCTCCTTGGAGATCTTTTCAAAGTGAATAGATGAGAGTGATTTTGCAATCAGCCCAGTGATTTTATATGCATACGTATCTGAATCCATCCTTAAGCCTTGACCTTCATGCCACGTGACTCTTGTCATTATGTTTATCCAGAGAAGCTGGCTGATTTAAGCTAGCTAACTAGTTTTCCTCCCTGTCCGGCTTACCAAAATGTTTAAAGCTTTGGTTGAATTTTTACAACGTCTAAAAGAATGCATCTGAAATTGTGCAGTTTGATTATTCTTGGAATGTTGGAGGCTAACTGAGAAATGAAACAAACTGTTTTAGGAACAGGGTACCCTAGCCACGAATCCTAGGACAGCCGATGGGGGTGCTGTGGCCACCCCCTGGACAAGAACATCACTCACAGGGGCTGTCAGAAAGGATGCTGGGCAGGGCGCTGACAACAGTTTAATCAAATTGACACTCACCCCTCCCTCCAGGTTTAATTCTGTCCCTGGAAGTCAGATGCTTAAGCAAAGTGTTTGCTCTCTTTAAATGGGGTGATTCCAGGCCAGGCAGGAAGACAGGGCAGGAGTCACAGGGTGTTCTAATCGGAGGGTTCTCAGTAGTCACCTCATCAGAAAAAGAAGTCCGCACCAGAACAAAGGAGACAGAGAAATGTAAAGTGCTGTTAATGTGAGAGAACTAGAGACAGGCACAGACAGTGTTCCTCGCCCTGGTGTCTGGAGCGCTGGGCTCAGAGCCAGAGAACCCATGACCTCCAGAACGTCCACCTGTAGCCTTGTCGCCGTGGGCAGGGCAGCCCCACTGTGGGCCTCGGGTTTGGGGTTCCTAAACGGAGTAAGGGTGTGTGCGCAGTGTTGATTAAGGCTCTCAGGTGTCTTCCATCCCTGGCTTTCTTGGTGTAAATCAAGACGATAGAAACCATGTCAAGGAGTGGCTGAGAGAACACGAACCCCAAAAGGCAGAGAGCCCCCAAATCTGGGTTTCTATATCTGACTTCACCTCCCTCCCCTTAGAGGTTTCCAGAGACTCAGATATCCTGGAGTGAATAATTTATGACTTAAACATTAAAAAAAAAAAAAAAATCCACAGTGTTCCCTGGTGATCTAGTGGTTAGGATTCCGGGCTTTCACCGCCATGGCCTGGGTTCAATACCTGGTCCGGGAAATGAGATCCCGCAAGCCACGTGGCATGGCCCAAAAAGGAGAGAGAAAAAAAGAAAGAAAAAATCCAACAAGTATCCTACTAATTACCCCTTAACTTTCATGTCACTCTAGCCTCCAACCCGACTGACAGGAAGGGATGAGGAAGGATGATATTAAAATTTGGCAAAAAAATGAGAACGCGATCTCTCCAAGTTTTAAACAATTTCTCTTGGAGGAACCCAGCTTCTTTCGTGTACATGCTCAGTCTTTTGGTGTGTCTCTTCCTTCCTCCCTCTCCTTCCCAAGATAATGGGAGGGCGCAGGGAAAAGCTGAATTATTCTGTGGTGGAGAGAGGGGATCTTGGGCACCAGCTGGCCTCTGGCTTTGCTGGTTCAGGGGTCTTGCCCTACTTGCTTCTGGGCCCTTGCCCCTGTCCTTACTCAATCCCCAGTGAGGTAACAGTTCCCACGGGGCCTCAGAATCTGCGCTGGAATAGACCGCTGACCTCAGAATGTCTGAGTAAGATGACAGGTCCTCATATGCGGGCCGTTGGGAGTCGGCTGCGCTCATTCTACCAGGGCTGGGTTCCTGATTCCTCCCGTCTTGGTATATTCAGTGAGGAAGCAGCTTGGATGCCCCCGGATTCTGCTCGGGATTCTATTGTGTTCTGTCCTCTCCCTGATCCTTCTTTGGGCCCTAGGGGCGGGTGGAGTCCTGATTCTTTTCTTAAGGACTTTGACCTCATCTCGACCTTTGTCTTATCCCTTCCAAACCTCTGTCCCTGGGCAAAACATTTTCCCTTCCTCCTCCTGTCTGGTGGAAACTCGGTGTAGAATATAACTTAATGTTTAGATTGGTCTGGCTAAGTTGATGCCTAATGGGCACTTGAGGAATTTAGAAATCATTTTCTTTCCAAACAAAATCTGAAGACATCTGTTTCATTGAAAAAAAAAAAAATCAATCTCGGGACTTCCCTGGTGGCACAGTGGTTAAGAATCTGCCTGCCAATGCAGCGGACACAGGTTCGATCCCTGGTCTGGGAAGATCCCACATGCCGCAGAGCAACTAATCCCCTACGCCACAGCTACTGACCCTGCGCTCTAGACCCCGCAAGCCACAACTACTGAAGCCCACGTGCCTAGAGCCCGTGCTCCGCTGCAGGAGAAGCCACCGCACTGAGAAGTCCATGCACCACAACGAAGAATAGCCCCTGCTCACCGCAACTAGAGAAAGCCTGTGCACAGCAACAAAGACCCAATGCAGCCAAAAATAACAAAAACAAACAAACAAACAAAAACCTCTAGAAGAAAAAGAAAAGAATAAAAATCTCAACTGATAATCTAAGTTGAGGAATAACTTCATTATTTTAGCTGGCAACTGTCCTTCCTCTGAATCTTGGCAAACGTGCTGATTCCACAGCTAGGAAACAACAGTGCGTCATGAATTGAGAAGAGTGGAAAACACACTGCTTTGTATTCTCAAAAAATATGTAGTTTACACGAAGAATAGAGTAAAAGAAGAGGGACGTGGTAGAGGGTGGTATAAAGAGCCAGAGTCTGGGACTTAGGAAATCCCAGTATCAATCCGGACCCCTGACTCTACTGGACTTTGTAGATTTTAGCAAGTCCTATAAACTTTCTGGTCCTCAATTTTCCCTGAGTCAATGAAACAGTTGGGTGAAATGACGGAAAGTTCTTTTGTGTTCTCACAGCCAAGTCTGTGCATGGCAGCTGGTCTTTCCTGGGTTCAGCAGAGCCCATTTTTGAGGACAGGAGGCAGTGTGGTCAAGCAGTGCTGGGTTTAAATCTCAGCTCTGCCGGCTTCCTCTCTGTGCCTTGGGCAAGTAACTTAACCTCTCTGAGCCTCAGTTTTCCTATCTGTAAAATGGAGATATTAAAACGTCCTAAGCTTGTTGTGAGGCTTAAATGATATTATTGGTCTCCATCAGTATGAGGGCTGGGATGTGTCCACTTTTATCTACTGTTGTATCCCTAATGCCCATCATAGTGTCTGATGCGTAATAAATTCTCATAATATTTGTTTAACAAATGAAAGAATGAATGAATGATGTATTTATATACATTGTATGAAGCTTAGGCATGGTGGATCTTCCCTCCTTTCTCCCTCCCTCTTCCCCTCCCTCCCTCCTTCCTTCCTTCCTTCCTTCCTTCCATGTCCCCCCCTCCCCCCTGTCTCTCTCTCTGTCTCTGTCTGTCTCTCTTTCTCTCTCCCTTTCTTCTTTCTCTCTTTTCCCTTGTTCCCTCTCTTGGGACAAACTCTCCCTACCTATGGCAGGAAACCCTGAAGTGATAGGACTTCTGGCTGTAGACTCCAGAGGACACCGTCAGGCTGACCCGAGCTGGGGGATACTGCTGGGCACTTTGGAGAAAGAGCAGCAGAGGCTGGGCTGCACCCCTCGCAGTTGGGGCTGTTGGTGCCTGTCACCCAGGCAGCGAGCTGTTCTGCAGGAAAAAACAGGCTGCAGGAGCAGAGAGCGTTAGAACCGCCACCTCCGGGGCGAGACGTTCTCAGCGTAAACAAAGCAGCATATGGTGAGCGGTGGGTGGGGCTGGGGGGTGGATACAGAAGGCATCACAGAGCAGGAGGAAGGAAGTAGGGCAAGAAACTCAATGATCTCTTTGTTCAGGCTGCCCGAGCTGCAGGTCAACATTCCTTCGCGTGATTTTAGACAGTTAGGGTTGCAAGGGTCCGAAATGAACCCAGAGACTGACTTGCCCATTTTACAGATCAGATACAGAAGCTCAGCAGGGGGCTTGACCTGCTGAAATCAGAGGGATCAAATGCATCCATTCCTCCATTCCTGGATGCTCGGGCAGGACTGTGGAGGCAGTAGGCCTGGAGGCAGGTGGCCGGGGCTGGCCTGGGTACCAGAAGTCGGGCACCTCAGGCCTGAGAAAGCACACAAGAAGAACAGGTAAGCTTAGAAAAGGACACACTCGAAATACACAGGCTGTGGCAGGTCTCTGGATGCTCCTAAAACTCAATACCTCTCCCCCAGCATACCTCAGAGCCTGGCCCATCAAACTGTGGCTGCAAACAGCCCCAGATAATACAGTAACAGGACCCTACCAGGGGTCCTGGGTCTGCAGTGCTGTGGCTCAGTTCTCCTGCTTCTGGCACGTGTGCCCCATTTTAGAGACGGGAGAATCAGGGTGGTGGTGGTAGGTGGGGGAGGCAGGAAATTTAAAACGGAAACCTAGGAGCCCAAGTACCTCAGTTATCTCTGTCTCTGACTCACTTTCCAGCAACGTGGGAGGCGTATGTAGGTTCGCAGACTTTGAGCTCTATGAAGAGAGAAATTTCTATCTTCTGCTTTATATGGTGCCATCACAAGGCCTAGAATCGTATTCTAATCGTATAGTAGGTGCTCAATAAACACTTTTTTGTGGCATGAATGAATGAATGTGTCTTGGAATTAGGTAAAGCTGAATTCTAACCTCCGTTCCCAATCTCAGTAGCTAAGTGGTTTGGGCAAGTCACTTCCCCTTTCTGGATCCTCACTCTTTGATTAGGGAATGGAATCACTGATCTAGCTTGAAGGAGTGTTGAGAAGATTAAATAAAATGGGCTGTGGAGGAGATTGAGCAGAATGGTCCACACGCAGTTCCATAACCATGGCCAATACCCTGGTGTTGTCACCATCACCCCTGTTGAGGGAACTTCTTACAGGACTGGGCGGGTGAGAGTTTCCCACTTAGGTGGGAAGCCTCATCAGGACTCAAATCCACATTGGTTAGTACTGTGTTTCCCTCACGCTTTTTTAAAAATAAGAATCAATCTACATTTTCTTTTCTATTTAACAGAGACACTTGGTAACACCCTGGACCTCCTTTTATCTTAGAACTTCTCACCTTTTCCTCACTGACATGTTCTGGCCACAAAAGAAGACCAGAAGGTCAATATCCTTGGAGCACTCAGATCTATCCAGACTGTTTCCCAGAGCTCACGGATGGGTGGTGTATGCCCCAAGATGCAAAGATCCACCCAAGGAAAAGCAGTGCCTGGATGGAACCGCTGAGAACAAACACCTCAAAAGACATTCCTCCTGCTTTCTGCACTGACATGCCTACTTCTGTTGGGTTTTTGTGGAGATGGGCTGGGCTGCTGATCAAGGAAGGGTTATGCAACCTTCAAATTAGTGAAAGGTTTTTGTAGTTGATGGTGCTGTGGTCTTGACTTGCACATGAATTGACCAAAAGGCACTCTCTTGAGACTAAAGTGTGCCATTCATCCTGACATCAATAACATTCCAAAGATTCAGCAAGCTACGTAATTTCTACCTTCCCTACATTAGTCAGAACCGAAGACATCTTCTAGGAAGGTTCTAGTACTGGTTACACCACTTGCTTAGCCATTCAGGCAAGAGATGATTTTCAGGTCTTGGAGGAGTCATGCATGGGAAAAATCAATCTCTAACTATACAAAAATTTCAAATTTTGATCAGTGCCCTGAAGTATGCACACAGCACAGGGTGCTATGAAACAAAATTACCTGGGAGAAAATCTAGATGTGGGTCTCTTGGAGAGCTTCTTTGAGGAAGTGACATTTCAGTGGAGACCTAGGGATGAAGAGCTAGCCAAGAAAGGAACAGGGATGGAGCGTGTGCCGGGCAGGTGGGTGGATGAGTGTGAGTGTTCCAGGCTTAAGGTGAGAAAGAGCTTGCTATGTCTGAGTCCAAAAGAGGACTGCTCTTTGGAGATAAGGCCTAAGCAATTGTATATATTAACATTGCACTGACCTCATGCTTCTCTTCCTGGAAGCTTGGGTTCTGACTCACCGTGAAGCCTTGGAAAGTGCTGCCGTCTTTGAGCATCACTCTCCTGTACGATGCAGTTATACTGCATGATCATGGACCAGTCTTCCTCTTTTAGGCAATGATGTGCACTGGAGAAGCTTCCTTCATAATAGATGTGCCTGTGACTCTCAGCAGGTTGCTCTTAGGACCACGTTGGTATGGAGAGAAGCCACCTCCCCTTTACCAATCTCAGCTGCTGAACGAGGTTCAGGTTGTGAGTTGTCACATGTCAGTGTCAACACAGGGCTCAGCATGGCGTTTGGTAGCCATGAAAAGAAGTTTGTTGATTAAATGAGGGGACGAATTATTGTATGGATGCAAAAGGAGTGCCTGAACTCTTGAGAGGAAGAGGAATCTGTCCAGAGGGGATAGGACTGCTCTTTAAGGAGATGCCAGATGTGTCATAAATCTCTGGAGGCACCTCTGGTCTGAGCAGGAGCCGACCATCAAGCCAACTGAGAGACCTACGGGGACCCAGGAATGTCAAGAGGCGGATGGTCCAGGTCGATTTGGCCCAGAAGAGGGCCTGCCAGTGGGGATGGGCTCCATCCATCCAGTTGGGAGTCTACATCCTTGCTTTCTGAGACTGCACACAGGTCCTGGGCTTCCTGACATGTCCCGGCTGGATCTTCACACAGATTGGATGTTGCCATTCTGGCTTGGGTTTCCCTGGCAGGCAGCATCTAATGATGGTCTCACCTTCAACATTCCATTTCTGATTTTGCCCCCTTTGTCAGTTTTTCTTGCCAAAGAAATCTGAATTCCCTCTCTTCACTTATCCTTGAACTGCCTTGTGGACAGAAGCACTATGAAAAGAGGTTTAATTGGGACTGGGAGTTAGGAGAACTGTGTTCAAATCACAGCTACAGTAACTTTCTGTAAGATTTTGGCCCAGTCCTGTTCAATGCTTGGGTCTCAGGCTTTCAATCTATAAAGTGGATTAGATGGGTGGTTTTCAAAGTCTCTTTCTTTCTTTCTTTGTTCCGTCCTTCCTCCCTCCCTTCCTCCCTCCCTCTCCCTCTCTCCTTTTCTTTCTTTCTTTCTTTCTTTCTTCCTTCCTTCCTTCCTTCTTTCCTTTCTCCTTCCTTCCTTCCTTCCCTCCCTCCCTCCCTCCCTCCCTCTCTTCCTTTCCCAGTCCCACTTAAACCTCTTTTCTTTCCTTAATGTGTTTAGCATAGGGTTGATGTATGATAGTTGATTAAGAAATTCTATTTACTGGGCTTTCCTGGTGGCGCAGTGGTTGAGAGTCCGCCTGCCGATGCAGGGGACGCGGGTTCGTGCCCTGGTCCGGGAAGATCCCACATGCCGCGGAGCAGCTGGGCCCGTGAGCCATGGCCGCTGAGCCTGCGCGTCCGGAGCCTGTGCTCCGCAACGGGAGAGGCCACACAGTGCGAGGCCCACGTATCGCAAAAAAAAAAAAAAAGAAAAAAAAAGAAAAGAGATTCTACTTACTATACTAACAATAATGATAAAAAAGTGCTTCTATCACATATCGTCATTGGCTTCTTGGACACCAGCTGCTTGTCTGTTCATAACTTCTTGAGATGGTTATAAATAATAACAGCAAAATAGTAATTCATGGTAATTCTTCCTATTTATTGAGTGTTTACTTTTTGCCAGTGCTTTACATAAATCCATCATCTATCTATCTGTCTATCTATCCATCCATCATCTGTCTATTTATCTTCCTGTATCCCTATCTTCCACCGACCATATTCTCAACACTCCTATAAGGAAGGCACCATCATTTTTATTTTCCCAGAAAAAAAGGAGGCTTAGAAAAGCGAAGCAACTTGCTCAATGCATATCAATGCATCTAGTTAGCAACTGGCCATGAGTTGTACTTGCACCCCAGCCTGTCTAATTCTAAAACCTGTGCATTAGCCATCAGGCTACACTGTCTCCCAATGCCTACTGAGTGGTCTCGACTTCCTCCAAGCCCTTGCTCCTGGGTGAGTCCAAACCCTTGCCCATTTTTCCCATTTTGCCATGTACTTATCTCCAAACTTTCCACTTTCCACCAGAAACAGAGGCTGAAGACACGCAGCAGGATAGAAGACCAGAGAGGTTAAGGAAGTTCCCCAGTGTCTCCCAGCTACCAAGTGACAAATTCTGTCCATTAGCTCTCACTCTCTCTTTCTCTGGGTGGCAGCCACTAAGCCAACTGCCTTTTTTTTTTTTTTTTTTTTTTTTTGCCAACAGCTGACAAACAGGAAGCCACATATTGGGTACTTCAAAATGTCACACAGTCTGCACAACACTGGGGTTCAAATAGCGGTGGGCTCCTGTGACATTAACAGCATTGTTTCCCTGCCTGTGGAAAGTACTGAGTCAGGGAAATGCCTGGATGTTTTCAAAGGGTGAGATAATTTGTGTGACCAACAATAACATTTACAGTTATTTAAGCTTAGATAAGGGTAATTAAATCTCACGCTTCATGGGCTAAGCTGATTGCCTGCAGGGGTCAAGGAGGCCCCCCTCCCCAGCTCAGCATCCACAGAGCGATTATCCAGGTGCATTGTGGGTCCTCACAGAGGGCCTGGGGTTTCCTCTAAGGCTGAGGCACCAGAGAAGGCAGCTCCCATCGCAGCATCTCAGGGGAGGGTCTCAACGCTCCCCCAGTTCACTGCTTTTCTGCACAGGATAAAATTCAGTCTCCGGAGGCAGACAGCCCTGGATTTCAATTCTAACTCTGCTAAGTGCAGGGTAAACTTGCAAGCCACTTGACTTCTATTAGAATTAGTATCTTGCCTGTAAAATGGAGGGAACCCTACATCACTGGGCATTTCATAATACGAAGAACAATTAGTATTTTTGGATGTTTTCTAGAAGCCAGACACTGTTTAAGTGCTTCTCCTTACTTAATTCTCACAACAGCAGTGCATTTCATTCTTCTTCCTTTCATCATCCCCTCGTTCCCCTCCTCCTTAGGCAGATTGATGAGATTCAGGTCAGATTCAGACCAAAAACATTTGCAAGTTTCAGGGGTACAGTGTGTCGATTTGATTTGATACTTAAATATTGACAAGTGATTACCACCATAGTTACGCTAACGCCTCTGTCACTGCCCATAACTCTTTTCTTTTTTGTGGTGAGAATATTTAAGATTTAGTCTCTCGGCAAGCCGGAAGTATCTAATACAGTACTGTTGACTGTAATCACCACACTGTACATTAGATCTCTAGGACTTATATCTTCTAATTGCAAGTTCTACCTTATGACGACGTCACCTCTGTTCCTCCATTCTAGAAGTCAGAGCGTGGCAGGAAATGGATGACACACTCAAACTGCAGTAACTAAAGAAAGTCTGTTTACAAAGGGGTGGGCCGAGGAGGTGGGCGGTGAGTCATCCCAGGCTAAGGGGCGAGGGACGGAGCAGTTACCAGAACCTGGAGAGAGCAGCGGTATCCTAGGAAACGGTTCCCCTACAAGAGCTGATGTCCTGGCCAGATGGGGAGGGAACTTGGGGTGCGGTGAGTGGGATGGTGATTACCCTGTCCTCACTCTCCTCCAATGCATTGGCTGAACCCAACCCCAGCCTGATCATAGAGGTCAGCTCCCAGAACACACAGCAGGCTAGAGAAAGGTGAAGAGGATACAAAGGAGCAATGAGAACATATCCAGTCCTCTGGCGGGCAGTGACAGAGCTCGAAGGGGAACTGGGGCAGTTTCCATGTTATGCTGCTACCACCAAAGGGCGTATAGCACATGTGGAATAAATGATAGCTATTACAGTTTGCCTGCACCTTTCCCCATCCCCAAAGGACAAGGGGGATACGTTATTGTGTCATCTCAAGTGGCGATCGGAGCCGTTCCCCACCTCAAGTTGAGAACAGAGACTGACAATTGGGAATAGAGACTTATTCCTTATGGGGAATAGGGACAGGTATGTCCCCCTCCAGGAAGAAGACGGATAATTGCCATCGCATCCCTGGACTGATAGAGCACTCTGGCTGCAGTGTGAAGACTGGAGGGGGACCGATGGGAGACGAGGTGAGGTGAGGTGAGAGGCTGGGGAGGAAGATCCAGGCCTGGAATGCTGAGGGCCTGACCCAGGGCAGAGATGATGAGGATGCCAAGGAAGCAGCAGAACCGAGGACCTACTTCAGCACGTGAGCACTGGATGCAGGCAGAGAAGAAATGTGGAGTGAGTGAGTGCAGACCAGTGGAACTGTGTCCTCCCCTGGAGCCAGAGAAGTGGGGGATAGAGATGTAAGCAGACCACCCTCAGGAAAAACTCTGGTGTTAGTGACCCAGTAGCTGATGCCCACAGAGGTGGAAGCTGTCAGAGAGCAGCTAATTGTTTCAGGAGGATGGCGGAGTTAAAGGATCAATTGACAAAGACGGGTGTTCCAGCCCCTTTAGGTAAAGGCAATTCAGTCCAATTTATGTCAGGTGAAAATGGACACTTAAGAGGAAAATATTTGCAGATCGGTATAAATTCAGTCTTGCCCCTAAAGCCAGCCCCAAGCCAAGGAGGAGGAATTTTCCTTGTTTCTTTCTTTCTTCCTTTTTTCTTTCTTCCTTCCTCCCCCACTTCCTTCCTTCTTTCCTTCCTCCCTTCTTTCCTCTCTCCCTCCCTCCCTCCGTCCCTCCCTCTCTCTCTCTCTATCTCTCTCTTTCTCTCTCTCTCTTTCTCTCTTTCTTTCTTTCTCTCTGTCTTTCTTTCATCTCAGGGCTTGGCCAGGGCAGCTTCTGGGTGGAAAGGAAATTCAGTTTGCCTATATTCTTTCACCATTTGCAAAATGGGAAGAATTAGCTGTTTCCTCCCAGTGCCGGGGGCTGTTGTGAAGATCGAATGAGTGGTTGAGAAAACCCTTGGAGAAGTGAGATGTGGTATATTCATCTGATGGATATATTATATAACTTTTGATATTATTAGTAGATCTCACACAGTCAAAGAAAAAAGAACTGGTGACTTGGGTATCGCATGAAACTGATTTCAAATTTTAGCTCTTCCATTTACTAACTGTGTGACTTAGGGCGAGTTATTTCACCTCTCTGAAACTCTACTGCCTCATCTGTAACGTGGGAATAACAGCACCTTCCTTGCAGGGCCTGTGTATCCTATGAGGACCTGTACGTAAGCAGGTCAACACAGTGTCTGGCACACAGATGGTACCAAGTGTAGACATGGAGGATGATAACTATTAACTGATGGATAAACCCAGCTTTCTTTCGTTAAAGAAACTTCCCGAAGTACTTGCTGCCTGCCTACTCTGAACACGGCAACTTCTGGTTGGCTTCCGAGAGGCTTCTCATGAAACATGAGTTAGCCCGGGGAATAGGAAAGTTGTCAAAGATGAGTAGAATCTGGGTGGAGGTGGAAGAGCAGAGAATGAGATGTTCTAGAATGAGAAGGCGCTTTGAGAGTGGGAGCAATGATGACGAGGAGAATGATTCATTTGGGAGGCAGGAGGACCACTTATATAGAATTTCTGGGCTGGAAAAGTCATTGAAATGATTTAGTCCCGAAGCCAGAAGGGCAAGCACACACAGGGGCCTGACGAGTGATAGACGTGAGTTAAAATGGCTGGGGAGACATGAGGGAAGGGTGAGGACTGCAGTCACTGGTAGAGCATGTTATACCTTAAAGCATCCACGTTCAAGTGCTACCAAACCCTGTGAAGACAAATAAAGCACACAGTCCCTCGTATCACAAGTTTGAGACCCCTGACTGCACACCCCTGCCTGCACACCCCTGCACACACACCCATACACATATGCACATACATACACAAATACACATACACACCAGCACACCCTTCTCATCTTCCAGAGGGCAAGAGTGACACTCCAAGGAACAGTGACTTTCCAAGAAGTTTAGTGGCTGAGTAGAGACTTGTAGGATGAGAGAGGATGAGCTATTATAGAGTAGGGACTTCCACACAACCGGGGAAGCTCTGGACAGACTTAGTGGAAGGAGACACTCTCTAGAGGAGGCTGGGAGTTAAGCTTGACCAGTAGGATGGACGTTAACAGGCATGGACCCTCAGAAGTCACCAGGGAATCTAATATGTGCTTCAGCTATATTGCTCTCATTTAAGCTTCATAGTAATCCCGTGAGGAAAAGGTACTGCTATCCCCACTGTGCAGATGAAGAAACTGAGGCTCAGAGAGGTGAAGTGACTTCCTTCTGGCCACACAGCCAGATGGGTGTAGGAGCTGAGATTTGATCCGAGTCTGTTCTCTCTTCCATCCCACTCCTGACCAAATGGCTTCCTGCTTTGTACAGTCACCCTTTTTTCTTTCTTTGTGCTGTAGACCCTCGTGTTCCCTGGGCAGCATCCTCTCAGTGCTATAAAAAGACTGGAGCCCGATGTGTTCTCTTGAATCTGTCCCCTGGTGGCTCCCCACCTTTGTACCTTCAGGTAGGGCGTGGAGTGTGGGCCACCCACGGACACTTTTAATGAAATGGAATAAGAACTAGGCCAGCGAGTCAGATGCTGTTGGAAACCTTGCGTCACTGTCTAAAATAGCCCCAGGGCAGCATGGCCCAGGAGAACCAGCACAGACCCAGGGGGTGTCCGGCATTCAATCCTTCAGTTCCCTCCATGGCCTCTGTGTTCCTGGTCCTTTTTATTTTTCTGGATTACAGTGAACTCTGAGACGTCATGATGCCTGCAGAGCTGCCTGCTGGTCCGCTTCAAACATTTCAGAACTCCAGAAAGGCTTTCCTATCACCAGTCTCATGGCTTAAGATGTACCCCGTAGGATGTGTCACTGAATCCTCTGGCCCCAGCTGGCCTGTCTAGTCCCCTCACCTGCCATCTCCTGCCCACTACACACACACACACACACACACACACACACACGTGCATACACACACCCAAACACATACATATCCGTACACACATGTGCACATATACACACAAACCCACACACGTACATATACACACACTCATCCATAAACACACAATACACACACCCGGACTCACATTCACACAAACGCAAAGAGACACGCACACCTGTACACACACACGCATGCACACACACCCATACACATATGCACATACATACACAAATACACATACAAACACACACTCATCCACACGTATCCACACACACAGGCACACATGCACACACTCATCCTCACACATCCATATACACATACTCATACACACACCCATACACACATAAACACACAAAAACCCATGCACACATCACTTTATGCTCTAGCAAGAGGAGATTTCTTTTTCTGTTTTTTGTATATTACACTTCAACAAGCCATCCCACTGTATATGCTATTCCTACTTCCCAGAGCAACCCACCCAGCAGACACCTCTCGGTTACTCCTGTAGAGCACTTTTTCCTTTGGGAACAGACCCTCCTCAACTGCTGGGAATCTGAGGAAGCTGTCAATCACGTGGCCCTGACGCGGTGACTTGGGGTATCTAAAAGAGTACCCCACTTCCCTTCCCTCGCTGTCTCCACACACACCAAGATGTGCCCCGTGATTTGGGGTCAGAGAGTCTTTTTGTTTTTTGAGTCCTGCTGTAGCTGTTGAAGAAGCATCTCCTCCTTGCTCTGCAGTCATGTTAGCTTGGAGCTGCCCGGAGCTCTCGCCCAGCCTATAGAAGATGCCTGATTGAGAATGAAGACACAGAGTCGAGCTGGGAGAGAAAGAGAAAGAGACCTAAGGACATAATTTCCTTGGATCCAGCCATTCTGGAAGTCAGCTCTGTCCCTTAGACTTCCCAGTTATATTGGCTAATTGATTCTCCCGTTTCTTAGCTTGAGGTATCTTAAGATTTTGTTGTCGTTGTTTTTGTTACTTGTTAACTCAGAATCCTGAGGTTAGAAATAATACAGTGCCAATTGTTTGACCTCTACTGTATCTTTTAATTCTCCCGACAGTCCTTTGAGGGGGATATTATGCCCATTTTGGTGATTAGAAAACTGAGGCTCAGGGAAGTGAAGACACTTGCCCAAGATCATACCTCCTCCTGTCCTCCTAACAGCCTTCATCATTTTAAAAGCTTTTTTTTCTGGAAGTGACATGTGTTTCATTGGCTAAGGTGAATGTAGGTAGGGAAAAGCAGTACTACACGTGCTTAGAAGGAGAAAAGCCAGAATATGTACAAATAGCCTTAAAGACCACACAGGCCACCATGACACAGTGAGCTCCACAAAGGAAGGACTTTGTCTTATTCATCCCTGAAACCCCAGCATCTGGCACAGGGGCTGCTGTAAAGAGGAAGCCTGGGGAGTGCGTGTTCAATGGATCCCAGAACTTACTATGGAGTGCCCGTCATCCCCATCAATGACAAACGTCTCTAGGCCAAGGATTAGCCTTATCTCTGTACCCCAGTACCTGGCACAGTGCCTGGCATTGAACAGACTCTCACTAAACATTTACCGAAGGAATTACTATGGAATTAGTGATAGGCGATCTCTGCTCACAGTGGTGGCTGTAGTTTCTTTATACCTGGTTAGGCACCATTTGAATTGCTAGGGTCAAGGCCAGAGCAGCACATTCGGAGATAGGGACGCACCAAGTTCAGATTCCAGAGAGAGAATGGATGACATATGCCAGCCTGGAGCAAAAAGAAAGTCTTGGACAAGCCTTGTAGGAAACAAACCAGATACCAGGAGACTCCAACACTGTGTTGGGCTGATGTTAGAAATAAAAGTGTGCGGTCTCCAGTTTAGACCATAAGGAGAACATGATCAAGGGAACCAAGAATCCAAGAATATATGTGAAAACCCAAGGTTTTGGTTGTTTGTTAGTTTGTTGGTGGAGGGGCTTATCTATAGTTTT
Source organism: Delphinus delphis (assembly GCF_949987515.2). Classification (NCBI taxonomy): domain Eukaryota; kingdom Metazoa; phylum Chordata; class Mammalia; order Artiodactyla; family Delphinidae; genus Delphinus; species Delphinus delphis. The sequence goes on from NC_082688.1 coordinate 14,548,554, forward strand.
ACTTGTTCCATGTCCTTTTCCTTTTTGGTGAAACTGTGGTCTTTCAGCATAGTGAGAAAGATGGAGCTCTTGAGTTGTGTTAGCATCTGATTCTTTCCCAGATCATCAACTCCTTGAAGGCAACCACTGTATCTTACTTATCACCAGTCCCACATGAGCATCACCCAGCACAGGATGCTACATACAGGAGTAACTGAGTACGTGTTAGTTTGTATTGAATGTGCACATATGAAACCCCAGAGAACAGGGAGACTATTCCCAGCCAAGTCAGAAGATACAGAGTAGCAGGTAAAACAGAGGGACCTCACTGGGCATTATTATGATTCAGAAAAACTACTGAGTCCCCATTATACTCAGGGAAGAAGTGAGTCTTCACAGTAGGGGTCATTAGATAAATAAGAGTTAACCTCTTCAAATACAGAGAATTGAAAGAAAGAAGGAAAGAAAGAAGGGAGGAAGAGAGGGAGGGAGGGACGGAGGGAAGGAAAGAAAGAAAGGAATAAGGGAGGAAGAGAAGGAAAAAAGAAAGAAGAGAAAGACCACTGTGTGGGGTATCCCTCTAAACAGATCACATACTCCCCTGATTTTTAAGATCACATACTCCCCTGATTTTTAAGCTGACCATCTACTCCACCATTTTGTAAGCACTCAGCATTGCCACTACAATCAGCCCACGCTAGAGGGTATCATCACACAACAGGGCTCTTGGGGGACTCTGGTGTGTGCAGGACCACCAGACCCTACACTAAATGGCACCAGACCTCTTTGCTTTGTGAATGAATTGGGCTGTGTACAATCCTTTGGCTTGTTTTTACTGCCCTCTCTCAAAGTCGGATTGTCAGCTATTATTGGTCATTTCTCACTGGTGTTGGGGTCCTTGCCTACTACTAATCTCCTGGGGCTTCATAAACGAGGTAAATAACTCTCTACATTCATCTGGACAAACACCCAGTGAGCACCCCTATTTTTGAGACACTGTGCAAGATGCAATTTGGGAGTTATGAGGTCTTTTCTCAGACAGCATAACATTAATGCTAAGAGTGTGAGTTGTACCTGATGCCCTGGGCGCTCTTCTTGTTCTGGCTTTAGTCACTGCATGACCTCAGGCAAATTAACAGCCCTCTTGAAGATACAGTTCCCATGTCTCTAAATTGGGGATAATACAACAAACCTCTGAGTGCCTACGTCAGAGGTTTGTTTGGGGGAATTAATTGAAGGATGAATATTGTTTTATTTATAAGTAGCTTAGAGTCTGCAACGGGTGATAAAACTTGTGGATAAAACATGTATGGGAAGGTCACTTCTTGGAGGGGTTATCAAGGAAGAGGTACTGGGCTTGAGGAACCGGGAGGATGTTTGGGAAGGGCAGAGAAAGATGATCCAGGCAGAATGAACAGGCAGGTGGTACAGAATCTGGAAGTGAAGGGGCATGACCATGGAAAAGACGGCCCTTCCTACTGACAGAGCCAGAGGAGCTATGAGGTGGGGCAAGAAATGCAAGATGAGACTAGCCCAGGGTTCTGCAAACTACAACCCGGGGGCCACGTTGGCTTGCTGCCTATTTTCAAACAGCCTGAGAACTAATTTTTTTTTTCCAATTTTAAATAGGTGGAAAAAACAATCAAAAGAAGAATAATCTTTTGTGGTACATTATAATGATGTGAGATACAAACTCCAGGGTCCGCACATAAAGTTTTATTGGAACACAGTCATTACCTATCATGTATGTTTTATTTCTGGCTGCTTTTTGGCTACAAAGGCAGAGTTGAGTAGTTGAGACAGAGCCTATAGGGCATGTAATGCTTAAAGTATTTCCTATTTAGCCCTTTACAGAAAAAGTTTACTGGTCCCTGGTCTGAACCCTAAAGTGACTTGAATACCCAACTAAGGGATTAGACTTGAGCCCACGGGTGACAGGGAGGCATGGTGGGGTGGCAGCGCCAGGAATGAAAACACCATTTTCTTCTGATGATCACAGGCTCTCCATCCTCCCATTAAGCACCTCTGTAATGTCTTCTACATATGTGCTTCCTTCCACCAAACTTCTATCTTCTGAAGAGACAAATGTGTTCTCCCTTTTCATGTTAGGATTTTTTTTTTGTTTTTTGAAGAATATTCACAAGGGGTTTCTACCTTACATACTAAGTGCAGAGAGATATGGGTCCCACGCTAATCAGACTGGGTGCCACTCTGCAAGTCATTTTGTGCAATTTCATGTTCTCTTTCCCCGAAAGGAGAATTACTTCGATAGATTAAAGCCTTTTCCTTATTGGGATGGGCGTCGGTCTCTTTCTCTCGGAGCCCATCCACTGTCTCTTGATGCCTCCCAGATAGGGAGGCCCTCATTTCCCAGAGTCGCTCTTGGTGAAGCAATTTCCTATCTCTGCCAGCCCTACAGGGTCTCGTTTGCAGAACGAGGGGGATTCTGGTTAGGGTGGAAAATGGAAGGGGCTGGAAGGTGACCCGTTCCTTTCTGCTGTGGTTTCGACTCAGAGGCACCTGCTCCTGCTTGCTGGTCAAAGGGGTTGCTTTGAACTCTGGCCTTTGCAAGGGCTCTAGAAGGGCATATGGAGACTAATGGGGCTCCCACTGTGGAATAAACTGGACACTGGACTCAGTGAATTTAAACCTAACTAGCTACATTTGCAACCCAGCATAACACACAGACGTAACGTGAGTAAACACCTGCTTTTAATCGCTAATTCTTCTTTCTGAGTTTTGGATGAACTTGGTGCTTATACTTTAGTGTTTTCAAGACTCAGCCGTGGAGCATGTTAAAGTGCAGATTCCTAGGCCGCGCCTCCAGAGTCTGATTTACTAAATTTGAGGTTAGAAGAATCTGTACAGTTAAAAAAATCCCTGGATGATTCTGATACTAGTGGCCCCAGAACACCCCTTGAGAAATGCTGTCTCAAGATAGCATTTTGTCCTGGTTATTTATTTATTTATTTTTTGCGGTACGCGGGCCTCTCACTGTTGTGGCCTCTCCCGTTGCGGAGCACAGGCTCCGGACGCGCAGGCTCAGCGGCCATGGCTCACGGGCCCAGCCGCTCCGCAGCACGTGGGATCTTCCCGGACCAGGGCACGAACCCGTGTCCCCTGCATCGGCAGGCGGACTCTCAACCACTGCGCCACCAGGGAAGCCCTGTCCTGGTTATTTTTTATAGCTGGCATGAGACATCGTAAGTGCCTGGCACATAGAAGGTGCATAATGAAGAGCAATCACTGTCACTGCTGGTGTAGGTTTTGAGATGCTAGTCATTAGCGCTACTTTCTCTTTTTTTTTTGTACTTCTGATCCCTGTGGTTTGCATTTATACCCTGTGCTGATTAATACGGGGCTCATGATGAACTTTTTGGTACTTCTGTCTCCTCCTCCATAGAACAGAAAGACGAATACCTAACTTCTAGAGAGTGTCTGTTGTTACGTTAAATGCTAGGAATTCTTAAGTAATTAGCTGAACTTCTGTTGCTTTATTCTAGTTCCTAATTACTTTTGTATAAATGCACATATTGATACGTGAAGGCAATTTAGAGGGCCCACTCTCCTACGCATGGACATGGGCTTTGCCTGGCAATGCTCTCTGCTAAATTAAGGGCTGTTTTGGCGACCAACCTCCATGAAACACATGCAGCTTCATTCATCACTTTCTGCTACAAGAGATGAAGACTGTGCCAGGAATCAGGAAAACTGGGTCAGCCCAGACCTTACACCTGGTACTGCAACTCGTTTCCATCAACGTGCAGCCATCGATAACACACACTTTTACTTTTCTATTTCTATCATTTTTTTCTATTCATAGTGTTTATCTTTCTATTCATACCATTTCCTATTCACACTATTCAGGGTTGCAAAACTGTACTCATAAAAGAAATAATTACAGCTGGATTTAAATGTCCATCTGGGCCCACTGTTATATTTTTTACATTAATAAAACCTGTAACTCTCACTATGACCACTTCATCCCATCTTGGCTTCCAAATGGAGAGAAATAACTCCCCCTGAATCTTTCCCGGAGAATGTAACTTCTCCGAGGTGTGTTCAGGGTTACGGTGAAGTTCATTTTAGCCTTACAAACCCTTGGAACGTCATGTGAAAAGAGTTCTTTATACTTGAAAGGCGGTCATCTAGTGCCGCCATGCTCCTCTGTATCGAATATTGTTCTAGGCTACATCAGGGCTACAAAAATGAACAGGACCGCATTTCTGGCTTTGAGAAAGCCTAATAGAACAGTGAGAAAGACACGTCTAAAAGAAAAAAGAAGTCTTATGGACTAAAGTACAGATTTGTGCAAATCTCTTCCCTGGGGAAGGGAGTGGAGGGGAAATCTATCCACAGGTGATGCCACCTGGCATCAGACTTGAGAGGAAGAAGAGCTCCTGCGTGAACTCTGGGACTCAGGGAGAACTTAGGCATGGGCATGGGCACATGCAAAGGCCCTGAAGCAACTCATTCACTTAGTCATTTGCTTAACCATTCAAAAAAAAAAAAAAAAAAAGCAGAACGATTTTTGCAGAGACAAACTAAATCAGGCATAATGTTCTGTGTTTGCGTGAAGGCAAATTGAATGTGTAGGGAAATAGGATGGGTCTTATTTTGGTAGTAGGGAGTGTCTGCAGAAGATGAATGTGGAAAAGGGCTTTAGGGCATATTACACAGAGTTTTATAAGTCAGTAGAAGATATTCTGGGGGCAATATAGAGACCCCAAAGTGTGAAGAAAAGGAAGGACTCAGTCCAAGTAATGCAATGGGGACCGTGGAGAGGATTATGAGATGTGGAAACAGACAGATCTCTGACATCCTCAGGCCTTGCCTCCACCCTGCCCTTGTCAATCAAAGACCATTCCTGAAAGTACCCACTTCACCCCAGTTTTGAAGTTTTCCCCAGAGCCTGGATTCACATCGGCCTTCTTTGGGTGTCTTTGCTATGATTGATAATTTGTACCAAATCCATTTTGGGATGTGGTTTTTCTTCCCCGACATACATCACAGGATATTTTTATAGCTTGATGAATCTAACACATCTGTGTAATCACACAGTTTCCAGAAATCCAGATGTTCCCCAGAGCACCTCTGGCTTCCATGCTCTCGCAAACATTTGCTGTAAACACCAAAGGCTGTTTGTTGGTTTTAATGTTCTAGCTCATCTATTACCCAGTGAAGGTGAAAGATTGAAGCCAGATAGTGTTGCCAGTAAATGTTTTCATCCCTAATGCATCTATTTCTACGGACTGATTAGTATGCTGTGAATGCCCACAGCCCGATTCTGCCTATATGGCCAATCGTGTTGCACCTGCTGTGGTACGGAGAGGGAAGGCAGGCTGGGTGTGCAGAGCCCCTTCTGTTTCCTGGCCTGATGTCCCCAGCTGAACAGAGGGCTCAGCCAGCTGAGATGGGACAGGGAGAAACAAGGGGCCAGGATCAAGCCCCGAACCACTGGGTTACTGGGGCGACTCTAAAACAGCTAATGCGTGTAAAATGTTTAACTGTACCTGGGATATGGACACATCTAAGCAAAAGATGGCTATTACTATTAATGTTACAGCCATTCGTCCATAACAGAAGACGCTCACACCCCGTGTTTAAGAAACTCCGTCGTAACGGAATTTAACTTTGAAGCTGGAGAAAGAGCACCTACCTGGGAGTCAAGGGCTCAGGCTGGAGTTTCCTTTGGCCTTAGGCAGCTCTTCCCCTTCTCTAGGCACCAGCTTGTCCATTTGTAAAGTAAAGAGGGTATTCCAGATGATACCTAGCCGCCCTCCTAGTTCCAATGCAATTAATTATCTTATCCTAAAGCGTTTGTTATAATGTAAAGCAAGAAGAAGCACCTCTAACCTGAGATGCTGTTAAGTGATCGTCTGAAACAGAGTATGGTTGCTTTTCCTCTAGAGAACTTTAAGCAGTAGGTAGGAGATAGTTTTGGGTGAACAGCCTTTCCCCTCTCTGTTCCTTCTGCTGGGTGTACACGTTCAACCTCCCATCTCTGTTCACTTCTATACCTTATGAGGCTTTATTTTGACCCTGCCCAATGAACCCCGCCCATGGGATAAATTAGGGTTCCTCTGTTATTATGTTGCTCAGCATCGCAAATTGAGACTGTATATTTTGTAATTATTTGATTAATGTTTCTCTCTCCCACTACACTGAAATCTCTCGCCCTCTGTGAAAGCTGGGACCATGTCTGTTTTGTCCATCACTGTATCACCCTTGCTTGGCGATGCTCAATCTGCATGTATTGAATGAGTGAGTAAATAAATGAATGAAGTCTTGCCTGGAGGAAGAGAGATGGATTAGACAGCTGCCTTCTGAGAACTGAGAGTCTCGGGATCTTTCACAAAGTAGATATGGGGATGCAAAGTGATGAGCAAAGGCCAAAAAAAAAAAAAAAAAAAAAAAAAAAAAGGCCAGATGAGCAGAAAGGGACCACCTATCATCAAGGACGAAATTCAACTTTAGAGAGAGAATAGATGGCAAACAGAGAGAAATGAAGGTACTATTACATTGAAAAAAACAAGAAGAATAAAGAAAAACAAATGCAGGGCATAATGTCTGAGTGAGGAAAGAACGGGGAATGATTTTCTGACTAAAGCCTGAAGATCAAAGATGGCGCTGAGCACATTAAATATTTCACAATGATCATCAACTTATTAAGACAGAAAGGTTGATTTATTCTTATGTTCTTGGGAGAGAACTGTGAAAAGCAATAACCCATCTCAAGCACGGTAAGCTCGTCTTAATCAGAACAGATAAGTCTTAGAGGATTGAGGGAGATCCAGTGATGAAAGAATGAGTCCCTTGGGTTTCTTGGGAGGCAGTGTGGTAAAGAGAGCCTGGGCAGGGGAGTCCTACAGATGTGGACGGGAGTCTGGCTTATCGCTGGGCAGCTGGGTGACCTTAGGCAAGTCCCCTTCCCCATCTTAATCCCAGTTTCCTTTTCTCTCGAAGAGGTTGACAGTTTAGGACACATGGGCCAAATCCAGTCTGGGACTTTTTTAAAAAATAAAGTTTTATTGGAACATGTATTGTCAGTGCTTGCTTTTGTGTTTCTAGGGAGGGTAATTGCGACAAAGACCACATGGCCCTCAGAGCCAAAAATCTTTACGGTACGAGTTTTTACAGAAGAAGGCTTGTTGTGAGTATTCATTCATTTGGCGTCTGGCATGAGAATGTGCTCAACAACTGTTGGTGAGATTTGATTAAATCAGTGGATCAGCGAATAAATGCAGAAATGACATGCTATACTTGGAAGGGTAAAGACAGACGTGGGGCGAAATTTCAGCTTCACTCTCTAAGAGCTGTGCAAATTACCTCCTCTCTTTCAACTTCTTTATCCTCTGTAAATTGGAGATAACAAATCTATCTTGTGTAATGGTGGCTGGTAAATGAAACATAGTTTGATTACTCTGAATACAAACATTCAATAATTTTTTGTTCAATTAAAGTCTTGGATAAAACGAAAATAACTGCCATTGGTCAGTCATTGCCTTGGAGGCATTAGGGTCTCAGGGCGAGTTGCTGGTGTTCTCACACCAGGCTCAGAAACCACCTCTCCTAGTTCCCGACTTGGGACCGCGGTTCAGAAATAGGAAGTCTTTTAGCTGGAGCCGTCACCTGAGTCTGAGCACCAGGCTTGGCATATAATAAGAGCTTGACATTTGTGAGTGAATAAATGAATGCAGCTTTAGGTATCAACTCTCCACTGGGTGAAGCCATGCCTTTCAGGTCTTCTGGGGGTCATCTCTTACTCCTAAGCTATTTCAGAAAAGTAATTTGATCCTTTCCACCCTGTCTGGGCTGGAAGGGATGCTGGAGCCATTATTCAGAGGATCCTCTGACAGAGCTTTCCCACTGGCATCTATAGTTGGCAGTTCCCAATCCTGCCTATGCATTGGAAATCCTGTTTGCCTTCTAAACAGAGGGCTAATGTAGTCGGGTCGAAGTTCTGGAAATACCTTTTGACTGCAGTAAGGAGGGTGCCCTGGAGGAGGTGGCTGTGACCCTATGTGGAGAATAAGGAGGCTTTTGCAATCCAAGGTCCAGGCAAGAGATCATGCTTGTACTTCCAACAACGTGTGAGTGTTTTCTATGTGCCAGACATTGGGCTTGGTTTAGGGATTCAACACAGAGTCAGACGGCCATGGCTCCTTCCATTGAAGGAGATCAGATTTTGGCTAATGAAGACATCATTCAAGTGGTGAAGTCAAGGAAGGGTACTGGGGCTTCCCTGGTGGCGCAGTGGTTGAGAGTCCGCCTGCCGATGCAGGGGACATGGGTTCGTGCCCCGGTCCGGGAAGATCCCACATGCCGCGGAGCGGCTGGGCCCGTGAGCCATGGCCACTGGGCCTGCGTATCCGGAGCCTGTGCTCCACAGCAGGAGAGGCCACAACAGTGAGAGGCCCGTGTACCGCAAAAAAAAAAAAGGAAGGGTACTGGAGTGGGGTCTGTAGGAGGGTTCTGTGTATTAGAGTTCTCCAGAGAAACAGAACCAATAGGACACATTTAGCTCTATAGAAAGACTTATTATGAGAGATTGGCTCAGGCAATTATGGAAGCTAAGTCTCACGATTTGCTGTCTGCAAACTGGAGGCCCAGGAAAGTTGGCGGTCTACTTCCGGTCCAATTCCTAAAGCTAGAGACCCAGGGAAGCCAATGGTATAACTCGCAGTTTGAGTCCAAAGGCCTGAGATCCAGGAGGACTGATGTTGGAATGCAGGAGAAGATGGATGTCCAGCTCAAGCAGAGAACAAATTCACCCTTCCTCAGCCTTGTTGTTCTATTCAGGCCCTCAACAGATTGGGTGATGCCCATCTGCATTGGTGAGGGCCATCTTTACTCAATCTACCCATTCAAATGGTAATCTTCTCCAAAAATACCATCACAGACGCACCTAGAAATAACGTCTTATCAGCTCCCTCAGCATCTCTCGTTCAGTCAAGTTGACATGTAAAATTAGCCATCACATCCTGTTGCTGTATGTTATTTACCCCAGAAGACTTTGTGATTGGTACCCTAACCTCATCCTTTCTTCCTAAAAGGGGAGTGAGAGGAAAGTAAGTTTTACTTGACTCTGATCCATGATAGTAGCAGCTGTAATAAAACAGTAACCCTTTACCGAGTGTTTTTAAGTGGCAGACACAATGCTATGCACTTCTCGTAAATTTTTCTGTTTAATCCTCACAACAACCAAAGGAGTTTGGATTATGTTGTTCTCATTTTGCTGCTGCTGAAACCTCATTATGGTTCAGAAATGTTAGGTAGCTTGTCTAAAGCCTCACAGCTGATAAGCAGCTAGACCTGGGACTCAAACTCCAATCTAGCCAGGCTCGGAGCCCACGTGCTTTCACCTGACGCCACCCTTCTCCTGTCTCTGCTGTCAGCCACTCCCGAGGCCCCCCTTTGCAGCATTAAATAGACCCTCAGGCTTTCTGATTCCACAGGGGTACTGCACTCTGATTGTTTCTCGTTAGCAGTTGTTTTCCCTTGCTCTGTGTGCACTTGGTTACATAATACCTGAAAATATTAAATTAGTTTGCCTTTATAGGAAATTATGTTCCATTAGGGCCACTGACATAGCTATTCCGAGACTTCCAAGAGAGTTGTGCGCTTTTTGGAAGTGTCTGACAAATCCAGTTGCTCTCAGGCAAGGAGCTCTATGAAAGCCTTGTGGCTGGTTGAATAATTAGGCATTAAGTGACTTTAATAATAGACATACGAGACCCAGACAAGAGGTTCCACCTTTGATCATCAGAGCTGCCTTGGGGCCCGCTTCTGGCAGAGAAAAGGAAAGGGGCAGAGGTGCTCGGTGGTCTGCAAAAACCATCCTGTGACGTCACTTCCTATCACTCGGCCTGTCACTCAGCACAGGTGGGAGAGTAGCTCCAGGGCAGAGACTCTGCGAAGAAGCCTCCGCTTCGTCATCCCCTTCCTCTAGGGGGCGCTACTGTGGTCAATGGCACCAGGATCCTGCTCTGCTCGAGTCATGCACCTGCTCAAATGACTTCTCAAAATGCAGGACAGGGACGTCCCTGGCGGTCCAGTGGTTGAGACTATGCACTCCCACTGCAGGGGGCAAGGGTTCAATCCCTGGTGGGGGAACTAGGATTCCACATACCGCCTGGTGCAGCCAAAAGAAAAAAGCAAGGCAAAGTCCACCTTGGCTTGACATCAAAATCCTGCTACATTTGGCTTGCAGTTACTTTTTCAGAATGCTTCTTTACATGGAGCTAGTGGTCTTCATGATTTCCTATTTGTCCCCATGTTCGCCTCCTAATGTCACCCTCTTGGTCTTGCCTGTTATTGTTCCCCCACCAGGAGGAACTTCCTTCTATCTCTGCATCCTACCTAGGGTTCAAGCCTCAGCTTCAAGACCACCTCTTCCAGGAAACTTATTTTAAATCATCTTGCCAAAGAATTCTCACACTCTCCTTTGCATACCCATAGCGCTTTATAGCACGTAATCTAATCATCTTATTTCCTCTCACCTTGTATTAGAATTATCTTATACAAATCTTCTCTCTCTTGCTATATGGTAAATTCTTCAAATGGAAGGAATATGTTTAGCCTCTCTGTCAAAGTTTCCCTGGCTTCTCTTACAAAGCCTTGCAGGCAGTAGGCATTTGACAAATACATGCTTTACATATCCATCAGTTTGGTCATAACTAGAGACTGAGGTCCCACGGCCATCTATCCATCCATTCCTTCTTCCTCTGGTGGCACTTATGAACACCCTCCAACCTTTCTCCACTCTCATGTATGATATCTCTAGTATCAAAATTGTATTGAGGGCTTCCCTGGTGGCGCAGTGGTTGAGAATCTGCCTGCTAATGCAGGGGACATGGGTTCGAGCCCTGGTCTGGGAGGATCCCACATGCCGCGGAGCAACTGGGTCCATGAGCCACAACTATTGAGCCTGTGCGTCTGGAGCCTGTGCTCCGCAACGAGAGGCCGCGATAGTGAGAGGCCCGCGCACCGCGATGAAGAGTGGTCCCCGCTTGCCACAACTAGAGAAAGCCCTCGCACAGAAACAAAGACACAACACAGCAAAAATTAATTAATTAATTAATAAACTCCTACCCCCGACATCTTCTTTAAAAAAAAAAAATTGTATTGAGGCAGGTGGAGAGATGGGTTATGGGATGTTAGGATCCGGGATACGGACATGCTTTGAGCACAAGTCTGAACACACAGAGTGATAGGCAGGCCCCTTGAGACTGGATCCCTATTTCCCAAAGAGAGGGTGCATTTCAAATTTCAGATGGATCTGGTATTTGGTATGGGGGAAAGGGCACTGAAATTGCCTGATGGCTTGAATCTTACCTGCTCCATTTCCTAAGTCCACCTTCCCAGCCTCATCTCCCACCATCCCCCACCTGCCCTGTGATCTAACCACACCCAGCCCTGCACTGACCCTGCAGCACACGACGGGAGGGCCAGGACTGCCACTCCCTGTCTCCTATCCCCCCTCCAGGTTGGACCCAATGAATGTCAAACACGAAGATTCCGGTAGGAAATAAAACCACTCTCAGATTCACTCATGGTTCAGCTGCACTTGGAACTTCTTGCCTGAATCTGGACTGTGGAAGTCACCCACCCTGGGACAGATGGACAGGCTGTGCAGCAAATACAGGCCTACTGCGGTAGCAACACCCACCCGTCCTGGGCAGAGGCAGGTAGCGGGACCCTCGAGAGATGTATTTAGTCATCCCTGGAAGACACCGTTCTTGTTCGCTCTTTCCCATGAATGGCCTTCGGACAACAGAACGAGTTGCCCTTCAGTCTCCCAAATCCAACTACTCCTTCACGGGGAGAGAGGAAGGTGGGAGCAGAGAGAGGAACCCAAGGTGTCCCCATCTCCTTCCAGGAGAGGACCAGAAACTCCTGCTTCTCTACAGATCGGCCATAGCAGAGCCTTGAGTGATTTCCCCTGACATATATTGTGTATCCATCTGCCATCATGCCTTTGCCCAGGTTGGCCCTTGTTCCCAGATTGTCCCTTTCTCTTATTTCCACCTGACAAGGTTGTACTCAAACACTGCCTCTCCCTGAAGTCTTCCCAGATCTGTCCATTCTTCTCAGGTTGTATTCAATAACCTCCTCTGGGCATCCTTGATCACACCCCTTACCTGCTTGTGTTCTGAAGACACGTGATGTACCTCTCTGCCCTCTCCCCATTCTTAACCCTGCTCCCTGGGCTGCAGTCTCCACAAAGGGCAGCCCCTGTAACTGCAGTGCCCACCCTAGCCTGGCTCAGGGTCTGTGCTCCTGAAGGTTGATTGGATTCGCTCAGAGAATCAGCTGTCTGGGGGCACAGGGCCAAGTGCTGTGATGTGTAACCCTGGGCCAAACGTGCCCCTCTCCCGCTGATGAGAGCAAGGTTTTTTGTCGGCATTCCAATTCCCATGTCGGGACCCTGGAGCACATGATGCTGAGGCTCTCGCTCTGGACCAGCATGTGAAGACCTGTTTCTCAGCGGCCCACCTAGGAGTTTTCCTGGCTTTTCTCACGGCTGACTCTCCTCCAGCAAAAACTCCACTCTCATCCTCCCGCAGGTTAGGCAGTTCAGTGAGTGACCCCATGTCCTCCCAGGAGCACATCTGCGGCTGCAGCCTTACAGCACGACCTTGCTACCTAGTAACGCAAGCAGTCGTGACTGTCTTTAATGGGGTGGGTGTTTTATAGCCAGGGGAGTTCAGGCTTGGGGTCTGACAGCTCCTGGCTCTTGGAATGTTCTTGGTGTGAACAAGTGGTCCATAAAGGCTGGTTTCCTTCTCTCTTAAGCTGGAAAAGGGGTATCATTTTAACTGGTCCTCACGACAACCCTGGAGAGAGTTGTTATTATTGCCATTACTATATTCATTTTTTTATTGCCTGGCTTAAGCTGATGAAAAGAAAAATCTGTGCTTTAAGACAAATGAAAAAGAGAGAATGTTTATCCAGTGTTTAGGAAACCGAAGGTTATATTAGACGACATATGGGAAATGCTTAGTTCAGCTCACAGTAAGTAGATACGCAATAAATGGTAGCTATTGTTATTATCATTATCATCAGAGACGGGGAGTGACTCACTCAGGGTCACACAGCTGGTTAATGACAGAGCTGCACCTGGAATTCGCACCTGGACTTTTAGGCTTTGGGCCCTTTGCCTTTCTCTTGCCCTCCCCCTTCTCCTGTGGATCTGTGTGTACGACCTTCCAGATCCCTTTTAGGTCTTGGCCAGACTCATTCTGCCACTCAGCAAAAAAAAGAAAAAAAACCCTCTTCTACCACGATGCAGGGAAAGAAATTACCCTTAATTACTGGGGCTTCTCTACAATTATAGGACGTGCATTTGAACTCTTAAGGGTCCTCTCCTGAGGATAACCTTTATTTGCCTGATTGCGTCTGTTCAGTTAATTCTGGCTAATTACTATTTTCTTCCTATTAGATTCTAATTATATACAGTATTTTCATTATAAAGCATAATGTTTCCCAGAGAACCATGTCAATTATACAGGCAATATTACCGGAGGTCTAGTTTACCTCATTAAGCCCAAGCAATGAAGCCATGCATCCGATTAAACCCCCAGTTTTCGGGATGGACTTTAACCATATGTGGGTACCAGTGACTCTCACCTAGAACTTGCTGGGTGTGGGAGAGGGCTAGAGTGCTTTGGAGGAGCCCCAGGAGGGAGGTGGAGGTCCATTTGGTCGTCTTCGGGTTTCTGCCTGAAACATAAGCACTGAACCCTGGTGTCCTTGGTGTTTGTGGATTTTACATTCACAGTTTGGTCTATTTCTGAGAACTCTATGATTTGAGTTTGGCTGAGGCATGGATTTAATATTGTGGTACAAAAGCAAGGCTTCCTCTCGATTCAAAGGCTTCCGGTGGGCCACCCAACGTTGCCATCTCCACCCCTCAGTACGCTAACACTGTAGCATCTTTCTTAGTCCTGATTCACCCATCCATCCACTGTCTGACATCCCTCCTTGAATGTCTGTAGATACCTTCCCCTTCACATGTCCAAAGCAGAACACATGACTTCTGCCCTCCCTGGACCCTGAACCCAATCCTCCTGTATTGCTCCCATCCCAGTAAGTGTCAAAACCTTCCACTCAGATGCTCCAGCAAACTGCCAAGAGGTCATTCGGATTCTCTCTTCCCTTCGTCTCTCACATCCAGTGAACTCTAGGTCCCAACTACATCCTGGATCCCTCCCCTTCTTCCCATCTCCACTGCTACACCCTGGTCCAGGCCATCATTATCCCTAGTATATAATGGCCTTCTAATTGGTATCCTGTTTCTTTCCCCCTCCCAGCTCCTGTATCCTGTCTCCTAACAGTAAATCAAGGTGATTTACCAAAAAAAAAAAAAAAAACAACAAAAAAAAAAAGAACAGACCATGTTACTCTCCTGCTTAAAACTCTTAGGTATATTGTTTTTGAGTTAAAGCCAAACTTTTTACCATGTCTGCAAGACATGATTATTCTCTTTCCTACTTATTGGTTAAGTATCTATTGAGGGCCTACTATGTGCCAGGTACTGTCATGTACAAATGGTTCCTGTTTGTATGGGAGTAAAATGGTCAAAGATCACCCTGCTAAGCATCACTTTTCCACATCACTTTGATATTACTTAATACTTCATGTGTTCGTCTTATCCAGCTGGATCGTCTAAGAGATCTGCATCCATATCTGTGCCCCACACTCCTGACCCAGGTCTGGAAGCGTCTCAAGAAATGTGAGCTACTTTGCTATGATTTAACACTCGGGCAGGAGTTGGAAAACAAAGTTGATTAAAAAATACACTTTTATTGGATTCTAAAGGAATTAATAAAATCCTCCCTTTGGGGATTAATAAAGCAGGATTTTTTAATATTAGCTTTATTTTTTCTACTTTGTAAAAGTATTTTAATCAACATTTTAGGCTTTAAAAGATGGACTCAAGCTATGTTCTCTACTGGGGGGATGGGGATTTCATCAGCTCATTTGTAGATGTCACATTTTTTATATTGGCTGCCTTGTCTGAAAAAATGTTGTTACTATTATTTCCCTAATAAAAATCTATGAAAACTGTGAAGTTCAAGCAAAAAGGGAAGTAACCATTCTTGAGCACCTCGTCATGTAGGAGTTAATTTTTTGTACCAATCATAAGCCATGATAGTATTGCTTTTGTTTAGAGAAGTTGAAGACATTGTCTAAAGTGCTTAGTGAATTAGTTGTAATAAGACTGATCCCGGGCTCTGGTGTCAAGATCCTCCATTTATTTGTTGTGTATGACCTTGAGGTCATTTATTCAACCTGTGCTTCACTTTCTCCATTTGTAAAATGAGGATAATAGCAGTTCCTAATCCCTAAGTTTGTTTTAAGAATTAAGTGAGTGATTCCACTTGGAATGGTGTTTGGCATATTCATGCTTCCTTAAATGCTGGCTGGTAATGTCTGGATCTAAACCTAGACTGGTCGTAAATACCACCAGCAGCAACAGTACCATTCACTAAGGGCTCTCTATAACTCTTTCTCTAATCCAGCCAAGACACATGTAATGTACACATTGTTGTCTCAATTTACAGACAAGTAAAACTGAGGATCCATAAAGTCACTTGTTCAAGGTGAAGCAGCAGGTAAGTGGCAGATCCAGAAATCACACCTAGGTTTGCTTGTCCCCATAGCTCACGTTCTTCATAGCAGTTAAAATGTTTTGTAAACTTTGAAATGTAACATATTCTACGTGTGGAAGGTGGTAGAGACTGAACTGTGTCTGCTGCACATTCCTGCGTTGAAGCCCTAATCCCCAATGTGACTATATTTGGAGATGGGGCTTTTAAGGATGTGATTAAGTAAAAATGAGGCCGTTTGGGTGGTGTCTTTATAAGAAGAGGAAGAGACACCAGCAATGTTCACACACAGAGGAAAGGGCCAAGTGAGGACACAGTGAGAAGGGGCCTTAGACTCAGGGTTCTGTGGGAACACGGGCTTGGCCTAGAGTAGGTGTTCTGGGATGTCTTCTCAGAGGAGGTGATGCATGCTTGAAAGAGCAGGGACTTGGGGGTAGAATCCTAGTGCCTCCAATAAAATGAGTTTTGTAATTTCTAGTAGTAGCTTACCCCTACTTCTTGCCTAAATTAAGGATGCTACTTGTCATTCTGGTCTCTGGAAGTGTTGCTCCCGGAGAGTTTTTTCTGTCACCCAGGCTGGGTGAGATCTACAAAAGTCCTATGCTTCTCCTTGCTAACTCTCACTGCATTTGTGATACCTTGTTTTGATGTGATGCTAATGGAAGAGAGTCTGTCACATTATTGTCATCTCATAACAAGCTTCAAGAAAGCAGGGACTGAATTGGTTAAATTCAGCCCTATTTTCCTCACATTCCAGGAGAATGCCTGGAACACTGTAGATGTGAAATAAATAACTGTTGATCGAATGAAGAGATAAATACAGAAATGAACTTAAACTCTTTGAACCTTAGTATTATCATCTATAGACCAGGCATAATACTAGTTGTATCCTGGGGTTTGGTAAAGATTAAGTGAGGTGATACACACCAAGCCCAACTTCGCTTAGTACCTGCCATGGGATAGCCCTGCAGTGCTAGTTCTTTGCTGCCTTGATGGGTAAGGACGTTTCCAGGCTGAGAAGAAGGGAAAGAGCTATGGTAGTGGAGGCAATAGCATTGTGCGAAGACGAAGTGGAGCATGTTGTATGTGGAGGCTGATTAGGGAGGGAAGCCCCACCCTGCACTGTGTGGGTCTTAGGCATTCAGTGCACAAGAAATAGAAATGTATAGGTCATAGCTGTGACTTAAGTCACCAAGAAGTGATGAGATTACAAACATTTAGCAAATAAGACACACCCGCATTAATATGAATTCACATGATGAAGACCTGTGATGGCGGAGAAGACCTACGGGTGAGCGCGGGAGGAAAGTCATTCCACGTGGGAGTTAGAGCGTGGGCAAATGGCCGGAGGTTGGGAGACATGGGGAAGTGCCCGTTTGGCTGCAGTGGAGTTTTGCCTGGGGGTTAAGAGGAGATTAGGCAGCATGGAACCAGCTCTCTGGGGATCTCAGGTGCCAGGTTAAAATACTTGGACTTGATCTGGGTTGCACTATCAGCCCTACAGAGGCCAGAGCTCTTGAGAGCCTAAGTGTTGCGAGTATTAGAGGGTCATCATTTTTCGCCTGAAGGAGGCAGGAGGCTGGATCAGATGACCTCTCGAAGTTTCTTCCAACCACAGTGCTGTGTGGTAGTCATAAGACAGATAGAGGGAAACAAAAACCAGGGACCTTGGCCTGAATTTCTGTCCTTTATAAATCTCCTCCGCTTCTGGGCGTCATCTCTCTGTCCCACAGATTAATCTTCTCTGGCTTCCTGCAGGAACAGAAGGACCTATTGACCTCATCCTGCTCTCCAGGCTGTGAGTGAGAAATGGGGTGTTCAGACTGGCAAAGGCCTCGGTGTGGGCAGAGGGCAGCTGAGCCTGAGGCATGAGCCCCCAGGGGAGAGCAAAGGAAGCAGGTGGATGCTGCTGTTCCAGAAGGGCTGTGCCCCAGGACTGTCCCAAGTGTCCACACCAGACTAGGAAGTTATGGCCTTTTTGTATGAACGTCTTTGACCTAAGATTGGTGAATGTTGGAGGAGATCGCAAACTCTTATCAGATCACTTCCCAATGCAAATGGTAACCTGAGTTCAAGGTGATTTTCATGGGATTCTTCTCTCTTCGTTCTTTCTTATGACATTGGTGGCTCAGATGTGAGGCCCTGTGGTTGAGTAGAAGGAGCAGGTGCTTTAAACAGGAAATCCTGTTCTCTGGCCTCAGCCTGTGGGTGCTCTTGCCTCAGTTTCCTCATCTGTGAAATGGGAATAAGAATAGTGCCCGCCTTAGACGGTTATGGTGAGTATTAAAGTTCTTAGAATCTGACCAGGCACATGGTAAGCACAGAAGAAATGATAACTCTTATTACTGATTTCATTATTTATTAGAAAAAGAGGATACAAATGCCTGTCACGCAGGGCTGCTGTGATAATCACATTCATTCATTCATTTGTTCAACGAATATATACAGAGCACCCATTAGGTGGCAGACAGTGTACTGAGCACAGGGAGATGTGTTATAGAACAAAATGACACAGTTCCTCACTCCGGAGCTGACAGACTGGTGGGGGAGACGGATATTAAACGTGCAACACAAGCATAAGTGTACTGCTCGGTGTGGGCAGAGGGCAGCTGAGCCTGAGGCATGAACCCCCAGGGGACAGCAAAGGAAGCAGGTGGATGCTGCTGTTCCAGAAGGGCTGTGCCCCAGGACTGTCCCAAGTGTCCACGCCAGATTAGGAAGCAATGGCCTGTCCTTTACTGTGAAGGAGAAGGGGAATGCTATGGAGAGATTAAAGGTGGGGGGTTCCTGCGGTAGGGTTTCTCTGGGGATGCAGCTTCGGAGCTCCCGTGTGAAGGATGGGTAAGGGTAAGTGTTCCTGGTACTGCTGGAAACACACACCCGAAGACTTTAAGGGGAAACAGAGTGTGGCACATTGGAGGACGTGAATGAGGCAGTGACATTATCAGGGATCAGATGTGACAGAGGCTGAGGTTTACTCTGAGTATAAACTGCGAAAGCGGTGGAGGTAAATGATTTTGTAAACAGTAAAATCCATGCACGTCTAACTTCCTATATTTTCCAGCATAAAATGGTAGGAGTTGGAATTCATAGCATGGAGGTCAGATGAGGAAGGACTTTTAGCCTCTTTGCTTTTACAGTTGACACTCAGAATGAAACAATTGCCTAAACACTACACATACTACACGACAAAATCGGTGTGTGGTTCTAATTCCCAAAGTGGTGCTTGGAGACCTGCCATTGTATCTCGTCTTTTGGATGTGCATTAGCTCTTTTGAACCCCAGTTTCCTGCTCTGCAATAATGGGGGTGTTTCCTCTTCTTTGTTTAATGGAGTTGTTCTCTGAGAAGGTTGTTCTGAAAGCTCCAATAAATATTGGTTCCCCTTCCCTCTTCTTTCCTCTGTGGCTTAAGCCTCCCTGTCTGACGCATCTGATGGCAGTCTGCATTGGAGGGAGGCGTTAAACATTCATGGCTGGCTTCTCATCAATGTGTCCTGCCCACCACCCAATCTTGGAGGATCTATTGGGGTCTGACCACTCTAGAAATCGCCCCTTTCTTAAAGGTGCCACCCTGACCATCACCATCCAGTCCTAAAATCCATCAAATTCACACACCATTGCTGTGGAGGTTAAGTTCCTTCTTTTAATTCTGATCAAGTGAGCAAAAGGGAAAATAAGGAGGGATCCATCAGAACGCCTCATGAAAAATATGTATGTTCTTTAAAGGAAAACGGCATACAAATGGGATATATATTTTTTCCAAAAGGGAAGAAAAAAACACGTAGGCTTTTAAACAGAAGACTTTAAGCAGGGAGTGAGAGAGGAAAAATATGTCTCTTAAATGCATTCAGTGCCATTGCCACAAGGCTGCCAAGCTAGGATTGTTTATTAGAAGATAAGATAGTGAAAAATGTATTTTGCAGAAAGAAAATAGTAAAGTCAGGTCTGAGGCAGATAAGAAGCCAAATTTCTATTTTATGCTCAATTGAGTGACTCAGTTACATTATCTGTGAAGCAGGGGTGAAATAACACACTTCGGAAATGAGGCTTGGGTTGCGCTGGGTCTCCTCACAGCCTTGGCCAAGCTGATCCCAGCCCAGCTGGGATGCTGCCTTCTCCGAGCAGAGAATTTGCAGGCTGGGGGTGAGGAGGGGTGAGGAGGAGAAAGGTTCTGATCTTTCTCTTCGGCTCCTTCTTTTTCTTGCGGTACGCGGGCCTCTCACTGTTGTGGCCTCTCCCGCTGCGGAGCACAGGCTCGGGACGTGCAGGCTCAGCGGTCATGGCTCACGGGCCCAGCCACTCTGCGGCATGTGGGATCTTCCCGGATCGGGGCACGAACCCGTGGCCCCTGCATCGGCAGGCGGACTCTCAACCACTGCGCCACCACAGAAGCCCTTGGCTCCTTCTTTTCTCCATCTTGTTATACAAGCACTTCATTTTGGCTTCATGCCTTCTCCTCTGATGCCGAAGGTGGGAAAGTAAAAATACACATGCGTATAAGATAAAGCGATGCAAAGGCCAGCAGATGTCGGAGCTAGAAAGAGCATCGCTAGAGATTGGCGGGGCTCGGGGATACAGACCCTGGCCTGTGGTCAGTCAGTACTTTATTTGGCAGCACAAACATGTCGCTTGAGTGCTTTGTAAGTGGGATGCTGTTCTCCAGTTTGCCAAAGATCTCATTTCTCCCTTTTTTTTTTTAATGGCAGGAAAGTTTATTTATTTATCTTTAATTGAAGTATAGTTAATTTACAATGTGTTAGTTTCTGGTGTACAGCAAAGTAATTCAGTTATTCATATATATGTGTATATATATACATATATATATATAATATTCTTTTCCATTATAGTTTACTACAAGATATTGAATATAGTTCCCTGTGCTATATAGTAGGACCTTGTTTATCTGTTTTATATATAATAGTTTGTATCTGCTACTCCCAAACTGCTAATTTATCACTCCCCCAACCCCTTCCACTTTGGTAACTATAAGTTTGTTTTCTATGTCTGTGATTCTAGGTAAATAAGTTCATTTATATTATTTTTTAGACTCCACATATAAGTGATATCATGTGGTATTCATTTGACTATCCATATGGACAAAAGTCAGCCTTGACCCTTCTTTTGCACAACATATACAAAAGCTAATTTGAGATAGATTATAGACCTATGTGAGAAAGGCAAAGCAACAGAACTTCTAGAAGAAAATATAGGGGAATATCTTCATGACTTTTGGGTAGGTAAGAATTCTTAAACAGGACATACAAAATCACTAACCATAAAAGAAAAGAATGAGAAACAGAACATCACTGAAATTAAAACCATTTGTTTATTGAAAGACAACAAGAGAGTGAAAGAAAAGCCACAGACCGGGAGAAGATATTTACAAATACATATAGCTGACAAAGGGCTCATATTAGAAATATATAAAGAAAGATTAATCAGTAGAAGAAGACCACCCAATTAAAAACTGGCAAAGACTTGAACAGACAAAAGACTGGCACAAAAGAGATATCACATGGCCAGAAAACATCTGAAAACTCCTCAACATCATTATCCACTAAGAAAATATAAGTTAAACTAATATGAGATGTTACCCCAGGCCTAGCAAAAAGGGTACAATTAAAAGGCCTGAGAGTACTAAGTGTTGTCAAGGATATGAAGCAACTGGGACTCATACATTTCTGTCTTATACTTCCTCATCATTATATCTTTTAAGTCTTCTGATGGCAGAAGCCATGTCTGATTCAATATTCAGATACCTCCCACATCCTCATCTGCCCTGTGTCAATAATAAGTGTTCAAGTCTTTGGAATTCACATTCCAGATGAGAAGCTATCAGCCCAGCAAAAGGTAGTGACCATGATGCAAACAACAGAGAAGATCCAAACAGTCTTCCAGTGTGGGAGTACAGGGAGGTGGATGGGTCAGGCCACCTGCCTGCCTGCCTTCCCCCAGGCTAGGGTGCAGCCGTTATCACACGGGCTTCCATGGCCCAGGGAAGCAGCACAGCACTGTGGACTCCTCTGGGCTCTGGAGTATGCTGGATAGTATGCCAGTTCTGCCATTTATGGGCTGTGTGACCTTGAAGCAAATGACTCAAGCTCTCTGGGCCTTGGTTTCCTCATTTACAAAACAGAGATGGTAATGGTATCTACCCTATAGGATTGTAGTGAGGATAAGTGAGATGCTAGAAGCAAAACACCTGGCCCACAGGAAGCGCTCAGTAACTAGGCCATCCTTTTTCTTTTTTTGGCTTCATGAAGTTCTCTGCAGAGACTTTCACATGTTGTATGACAATAATCCATTTCAGGAACATTTGTGCCTTTTCTTTGTATCTCCTGGAAATCTCTTTTGTTCACATTTAAACTTGACCCTCAATAAAAGTGCTGACCAGCCTTGTCCAAGACCTCTGCACTTTGTGGCCCGTGGATTTGAAGGCCCTCCTCCTGGGAAAGGTGGAGCTACGGGTACCCCTTGGAGGGGCCAGGACATCAATGGCTGTCATTGCCCCAGCGCCTGTGGCACTCGGGTATGAGGAGACAGTGGTCAGGAAGGAAGCCTCAGAAGGCAGCCTGGAACCTCCATCATCACCGCTCCTGGGAAAGAGGCAGAGATGCTCTGGAACAGTTATGGGGCGGGCCCCTGCTGAGCATATGCTGGGACTGTTTATGCCTTGTAGATAAAAGAGCCTGGAGTAAATGTTTACAGTCGGGGAGCCCTGCTGATGCACTGATGGACTGAGGAATTGTGCATGCATGTATGTGTGTGTGTGCAAGAGACAGAGAGAGAGAGAGAGAGAGAGAGAGAGAGAGAGAGCGGGAGAGAGAGAGAATGCCTCCTTCCTCTGCCTGGGGAGAGCTGCCAGCTGAAGTAGAAAGACCCCTCCAGTGGGTTCCCATCAGGTGCCCTCTGTCTGACCCCTGCCCTGTCACTTTTCTGGTTTACCATGTAGGAGGCAAAGACACAGGCACTCCCTGAGGCTACCTCAGGGGAGACAGGTTTATTGTCTGGGTGAACGTGGTACAGTAAAGAGGGATGGACACCCCCCTACTGGGGGCTCCAAGAATAGGAAAAACTAGAACTCACAGAAGCCCAAACTGGATGATGACTCAGAACCCAAAGAAGTTCTGGGACCTTTGACAAAAGGATTCCTAGATTTGATTAAACCTGCAGACTCCGGGGTCAGACTGCTGGGGTTAGAAACTGGGCTCCGGGATGTTTGAGCTTGAACAAGACACCCAACCTCTCTAAAACCTTTCATTTCATCTGCAAGATCAGAATAATAATACTATCTCCTTTAGAACATCGTCGGGTAGGATGATGCACGTAGAACGTGCATTCATCCACTCTGTACATAGCTTACTTTGTAAAAATCCTACCCTGGCTGCTCATTGACCTTAGAATAACATCTAAATTTTAGCCACATCCCGAAAGCAGTATGTGATCTGGACTTTGCCTTCTTTCCAATTTCCTCTACCCCTTCCCCCTGCCCTCTCCACCCCCGCTCACTGCCCACCCCCATCCTTTTCCACCTTCCTGGCTGTTTTTCTGATCCTTCAGCACACCAAGGACTTATGACTCCTTCCACCTAGAATGGAATGGTCTCCTGCCGAATGCTTACTCATCTGGGTTCTTTTTATTCTTTAAGCCTCAACTTACATATT
Source organism: Delphinus delphis (assembly GCF_949987515.2). Taxonomy (NCBI): domain Eukaryota; kingdom Metazoa; phylum Chordata; class Mammalia; order Artiodactyla; family Delphinidae; genus Delphinus; species Delphinus delphis. Next base: position 14,571,812 of record NC_082688.1, read on the forward strand.
CCCTCTCGGAGCCCCCCACTTCCCTCTCTCCTTTAATCTGAAGAAGCCCCACTCCTTCACATGATCAAATCATCCTGTTTCACTGCTACCAATGGTCTTACTGTTTCTAAGTTTGCTGACTGTTTTCCTTCCTGGAAAATAAGGTTCTTAAGAATAGGGGCCTTGCTTGCCCTGCTCCCAGTCTACCCCCAAAGCTTCGAAAAGTGCCTGGCACACAGTAGGTGCTCGATAAATATTTGTCAGAAAAACGAACAGATGAATGGATGAAGAAATAAAGACGGTAGAGTGTGCCAGCAGGATAATGACAGAAAGCTGTCATTTAAGTCCCTTCTAGTCCAATGGTTTCTCACTTCCACAGTTTGTTTAGCTCAGTGGTTTGTAAGAGGGTGGCAGCCCCTCCCCCAAAGGGCAATTTGAAAATGGGGTACATTTTGCAGACATACTGACTGGAGAACGAAGGGCGTCAGGCATCAAGGGGCAGGGCTGGCCAGGCTAAACGCCCTGCTCATTCACACATCATCTCCACAGAAGAGTCGGATTCAATAATGCACAGTCCCCTTCACCCCACCCTGCAAATAGCATTCCACTTGAGGACTAATCATCCAATTTTATAGTGGCTGGAAGCTGTGGTTTGTAGGTATTCCAAAGCTCCTAGCCCCTCCCGCTGCAGCTGGGGCCTGTGGAATAGACTTACAGCTACATCGAAGCAAACCTCAAACTGGCTCAGAAACAGTTACACCCGGCTGAGATAGCAGCTATTTGGCGTGTGAGCTCTTCTTTTCAGTGACTAATAGGTAAGAGGGACAGGGGTGCTCCTGGCCTGCGGAGGATGCAGCATATACGATGTCTCTGAGGCCCCTTCCTGTGATTTCTGAGTACGAGCAATAGGATATTTGGAGGAGATAAAAGTGTCTGACCAGCTCATAACCACCAGACTCCAGCACCAAGATGGGAGGGAGTGGGGAGGGGCGGGGTGAGAGGGGCAGGGAGAGCGCAGCTTTCCTGGAGACAGAGGCACAGGGAGGGAGTCACACGTGTGTGCTTGAGCACACGCAGGTCAGGCACACAAGCAGTGCAGACACTCAGAGATGCAGTGTGAACTCACACACACTCACCTAGGACACAGCCTACAGATGCTGAACACATCAGGACACACCATATTTTAACCTACAGGACACAGACTACACACATAGGCTCACACACTCACTATATATATATATATATATATATATATACTTAGAGATGTATGCATATAAATGCAGGTGCACTTAGCACAGGTATAAACACAGGCACCACACATGCACACACACACATACACACATGCATACACTACATAAATACACACACACTATGGAGGTACACATGTAAGGCACAACACACACATGCACACATACCTCTTAGAGACAGACAGCCCTAAGACACAAATACCCCACGAGACCTATACTGTACCTACGTGTGTATTTACCCTTTGCTAACAACTACTTTTTAAAATTAACTCTCAGACACATGCTCCAACGACAACAACCAATCAACACAATATACAACACTCACTTTGAAGCTGTCAGATTAAAAAAACAATCATGTACAGAAAACTAATATGTCATTTGACACTCTCGCACTTTTGTGGATACTAACGTTTGTGATCATCGTCCTTACAAAAGGCGGAAAATCAGCCCTAGCACAGCGGAGATGGGGCTTGTTCATCTGATCTTCTCCGGCTGCAGGATGGGGAGAGCAAGAAGGAGAAGAGGAGGGGCCCAGGACCCCTAAGAGGCCAGGGCAACTCTGGTCTTGGGAGCAGGACACCTCGGTTATGGCTCTGCAGTCTGGTGCTGTCCTACTGTGCAACCTGGGACATGTTGTTTCTCATTTCTGAGCCTCAGTTTCTTCACCTATAAAATGGGTATGAACCTACCTCAAAGGGTTAAGTTGGATAAAATCTAGGGTATAATCCAAATGTGAATTGTGGACTTGACCGCTTCATATTCCTAAGAGAAGATAAACAGGCCTGTGACAAGCTAACAAAAACATCAATTTTCAGTTTGATCCTCCTCGTTTTGTCTTTTCTCCCAAAGGAACTCCTGCATGGCATAAGTAATTAGTCTGTCTGGGCTTGTCCACAGAGAAAAGCTATAGCTCGTTTGTTTATCTTTATTGAGTCTTTATTAAGTGCCAAGTGATATACCTGTATTATTAATCCTCAAAACAACCTCTTGAAGTCGTTCTGTTATTACCCTCATTTTACAGATGAAGAAATAGAGGCACAGTATGGTCAGGAGACTTGCCCGAGATCTCACCAGCTGATGAGTTTGGGAGCCAGGGTTCAAACCCACTCTGCTGTGACGTAGAGGGCTATCCCCCTCCACATGCCCCACCAAAGCTGGACACAAAGGTTCTGTTGAGTTGGCAGGTGAAACCAGCTTGAAGTCGGAACTGAGGATGATTCTAAGAAGCCCTCTTATGCTGGCTCACCCAGGCTATGACTTCTAGGCTCATCCAGGGTATAACTTACCTCTCACTTAACACAAAGTCTCTATTCAAGTTCATTGCACACTTTCAACCCTCTTAAGCCTCACCTGCTCCATCTATAAACCCTTACCCTTCTCGACGGTCATGAAATAGTCAACATATGCCATCGAAAGAACACTGGGCAGTAGGTCTTTCTCCAGTTACGCCCCTGTGCCCACTCTCCACTACCTGTGATTGGTAACTTTGGGTTGATCAATATACAGTGTTTCTATAAATGACACTGGAGGCCCAGTGTCATTTGGACCTTAGGGCTTTCTTTTAGGCACTTAATATTGCCTTTTGTATATACTACACTGCAGCGTGGCTGGTGAACGAGAAATGAGAGTTTAGAATCAGCCTCCTTGGATTCAAATCCTGGTTCTGTTACTCTGTGTCGCCTTGAATATATTCCTTTATTTTACTTATTTATTTATTTTATTTATTTTTTTTGGCTGCATTGGGTCTTAGTTGCCGCACGTGGGGTCTTTGTTTAGGCATGCGGGATCTTTGGCTGCAGCGTGGGCTGTTCACTGTGGCGCGTGGGCTTCTCTCCAGTTGTGGTGTGTGGGTTTTTTTCTCTTTCTAGTTGTGGCTTGCAGGCTCCAGGGCGCGTGAGCTCTGCAGTTTGCGGTGAGCAGGCTCAGTAGTTGTGGCACACGGGCTTAGTTGCCCCATGGCATGTGGGATCTTAGCTCCCCTACCAGGGATCGAATCCTCGTCCCCTGCATTGGAAGGTGGATTCTTTACCACTGGACCACCAGGGAAGTTCTTATGTAACCTTGAATATATTTCCTCACTTTCCTGAATCTCAGTTCTTTCTATGGAAATTGGGCTTTAATCCCAGTACACAGACTTTATGGGGTTGTTCTGTGGTCTCAGTGAGTTAATATTTGTGGAGGGTCTAGAATAGGACCTGGCAAATAAACATTAATCATCATCGTCGTCCATCTAGGCCTACAGCTCCTTATACTGTTTCAGTTAACTACGCTCTTCGCTCTTTCTTTTATATTTCAGCTTGTTCAAGTTAGAGTCCCTCCTCTGGGTGAGCCTTTCTCCAGCCACCTTTGTCTTCTTGATCGCCATCCCTGACATCTCATTTCCTGAAAATAACAGAAGGTCTCCGGCGCACCTTGACCTTCTCTGCCTCCTCAAGATTCAGTGCAAGCTCTTCTCTATGGAACTGCCTGGGCTCCTTTACATTGAGGGTAGATCAATGGACCCAAATCCAGACGTTAGAGGTGCACAGCTCCCTACCTCTGCTGGTGGGCAGGTGACACCACAGGTGGCGTGGTTAATTTGAGTGACAAGGGGCACTGGAGCCTTCTGGTAACTTGAACACACGCTGCTGTTTCCCATTTAACATACTTCCTGGAGCTCTTTCCCACCTGCTCCAACCGGAGAGCTTCGATTTCCATTCTCCTTGCTTTTCCTGAGTTACCACTTTCTCCTTCCTTTCATTTACAAAATCCTCCCACCAACTCTGCATGCTACATTTTGTCACAACAAGCCTTGTATTTAAATTACTGTGTAATCCAAAGATTTAGAAACTTTGATTTCTTTCTTTGATAACATTAGATCTTCTCCACGCATACACCTTTGGTACAAAATTCACTGTTCTCCAAGTCATCCGCTGTGCTTTCCCAGTGTTCAGAGGGAAATAACGTGGTTTGGTAAGAATAAGTGGGTAGCACCCCCATGGGAACAAATTCAGGTCATGTGTGTTTGTGTATGCATGTGTGTGTATGCAGTTATGGGTCCAGACCAGTCCAACACAGGTAACTTAACGTGGTTCATCCTCAGAGGTTTTGTCTCCCACCAGGAGACTACTCAAATGTTCAAGAATGTGGGGTTTCCAGCTTCATAAGTAGATTGTCCACTCTTGAACTTAATTCTTCTCTTTCCTATATTTATTTATTTATTTATTTAATTTTTTTGCGGTACGCGGGCTCTCACTGTTGTGGCCTCTCCCGCTGCGGAGCACGGGCTCTGGACGCGCAGGCTCAGCGGCCATGGCTCACGGGCCCAGCTGCTCCGCTGCATGTGGGATCTTCCCAGACCGGGGCACAAACCCGCGTCCCCCGCATCGGCAGGCGGACTCTCAACCACTGCGCCACCAGGGAAGCCCTCTTTCCTATATTTTTGACATTGGTTCCACAGCTCATGTCTTTGTCACAGGATCTCTAAGGCTGAACTCCAACTTCTTAGAAACCCTGTACACATGCAGACATTCATTGTCTCTTTTTACCATTCTAACACCACCTAAGGTCAGTTGAGAATATTAGAAAATCTAAACAAACTGATATAAAGGATTATTAAAAATAGACATAATACTTGATGCTAGAGAATGTCACTGTCTTTCTCTAAGTCTTACTTTTTTTATCTGTGAAATGGGTACAGTCTTTAACATGATCAGACATTGTGAGGATGGAAAGGATCTGGGTCAGGATATATATAGGTCTGAGGTCATATTTCTGAGGCTGGAACTGAGAATGAGCTGGGCTTTGGACAGCATAGGAAGTTTAGAACTGTATTCTACAGATGATGGATAATAATGTACGCTAGCTTATGAATTCTTTCATTCCATATTTACTCACTGGAAAGATAACGGTGAGTAAGATAAACAAGGTGTCTGTACTTTTGGAGCTGAGACTGTTTAATGTACAGCAAACGTTCACCATATAATCACACAGATAAATATATAAATTGGTAGAACTTAAGAGAGGAAGGGCAATGTAGACTGGGGGTGGGGAGATGGGGGAGATTTCCTTGAAGGGGCGACAGTTGAGCTAAGATGTGAAGGTAGGTATGTGAAGAGGTGGAAGGTTATTCCAGGAAGAGCAAACAGCATCTACAAAAGTCTTCATGAGGTGACAGGGGGCATGGCCCATTCATAAAGAGGGCCAGGAAGACTGGAGCCTATGGCAGAGGAAACAAGTTGAATGAGATAAGGCTGGAGAGGTGGGCGGGGTTATAAGACACTGCAAAATTTTGGTCTTTCTTTTGAGAGCAATGGGACACATTTGCAGAGTTTTTAAGCAGGGGAATGGCAAGCTTACATTTGCTTTAAAAGGATCTCTTTTGCTGGTAAGAATGGATTGGAGCAGGGAGAGAAGGGAAGATGGAGATTGGCTAGGAGGTGACTGCAGTAGTCCAGGTGAGAGATGGATGGATAAGTTTCCACCTAGGGCCATATGGTAGGGCTGGAAAGAAGTGGGTGGATTCAGCAGACATTTAGGAGATAAAATTGTCAGGGTTGGATTAGACACTGGGGGTGGTGGTGAACAGGAGGAAGGTATGGAGGATGACTCCCAAGTTTCCTACTTGCCAGAAGGGTAGTGGCGGTGTTCATGGACACTTTAATGATAGAGAGGGAATGGCATCTACCAGTCTTGTTGACACAGACTTTTTTTGTTTTGTGGTTGTCCTGCGGGATCCATCATATCTCTCCACCTATCTATCTTTTCTTCTCTCTAGTGTCCTCTGTACTTCTGCGCTCACAGGAGGGCCTCTAGCAAGGACATAGAATTGTACAGTAAGAGGCACCTTAGAAACCAACCATTCCAGCACCCTCACTCCACAGAGACAATGAATGAAGCAGCCACAGGGCTGGGCTTACAAACCTGTCCAACTGCCAGTCCTGGGTCCCCTTCAATTGCCTCTGATGTTATGCATCCCTTGACTAGATGATTAGAACCCTCTTGTTAAAAAACCCTCAGCACTTGTTGTATACCAATTAAAGGTCTTATTCTTTGACCAAGCCTTCAGTCCTGGGATTCAAATTGGTTGTGAGGATTAACTGAGGTAAGACAGATGAAACACTTAGAAAGTTTCTGCCAAAGACGAAGCACTACTTTTGGAATGCTCCAGCTCTATATGCCCTGTAACAGAAACCCCCAGTATCCATTCACCACTCTTTGCTTTTAATAATTTCCTTCGACCACCCTTCCTGCCAAGTTCTGTAGAGCAGCAGTCCCCAACCTTTTTGGTACCAGGGACCATTTTTGTGGAAGACAATTTTTCCAAGGACCAGGGGTGGGGATGGTTTTGGGATGATTCAAGCACATGCCATTTATCGTGCACTTTATTTCTAATATTACTACATCAGCTCCACCTCAGATCTTCAGGCATTAGACCCTGGCATAGAGCACGTGGCTGCCCAGCTAGACACTACATTTCCCAGCTTCCCTTGCAGGTGTGTGATCATGTGACTCAGTTCAGGCCAATGGAGGGTGAGTGGAAGTAAAGTGAGTGCTGTTCCCATTTCTAGCAAATTCTAGGCCATTTCCTACAAGGCAAACCTGCCTTCCCTGTGCTCCATTTCTCCATTTCCTTCTGGCTCAGAAATGGCAACATCTGGGGCAGCTTCCCTGGACTAAGGATGGAGCCTCTGTGTTGAGGATAACAGCAAACCCATCGCCCTGGGTCACAGGATAACCACGTGCATCAGAGCTGCCCCTCCTCTAAATTCCTGCGGCCCTGGGATACTCACCATCGATCACTCATGTGAGAGAGAAACAAACTCTGAACTTACTTAAGCCCCTGCATTTTGGAAGGTCTCTTTGTAACGGCAGCTTAATCTGAACCCAACCAATACAGGCCAAGGTACCTTTCCCACCTCTCTCCACGACTGCGTTTCACTTACTCTATACTGTAGCTACTATCACACTAATGTTATTGCCACTGCTGTAGCATCAGCTTTTCCCCCTCCAGTTCTTTGCTCAGGCTGTTTCTACAACTGGAGTGGCCCTTATCAATATCTAGAGTGTTGCTTAGTGAAAAGCATACAGACATTGAAATTGACAGGTTTGCGTTTGAAGCCGGGTTCTGGCACTTTCCAGTTTGTGACTTTAAGTCCTTTCCACTCCCTGAATCTCAACGTCCTCATCTGCAAAATGGGTCTAGTGATACCTGTCTACCTCGTGGGAATGTTTCTGATGATTAATGGGAAGTGTAAGCACAATGCCTGGTTCACAAAAAAGCTCGAGATTACTATTGCTATTGTCACCTAGCTGTCAGGTCCCAGCTTGGATGTCATTCATTCCAGAGTTTTCCAAATTTCCTTCATGATAAATTCTGGGGTGTTTTTAAACATGCAGCTTCCCCAGCTCATTCTCCAGCCCCCCTTCCCTAGAAATAGGACATGGGCTATGGCTGATGAACTTTTATTTAACATGATCCCCAAGTGATTCTTACCATCAGGGAAGTTAGGGAAACACTGACCCTGTTTGCTCAGCTGGAAGGAGCTGTCTCTTTCTCCTTTGATCTAGCTGAGAACTCTTTGTATTCTTTTTAATCCATTTCTACTTTGCATTATTATTATTTCTGTAATGTACATGTCTTTATCTCCACTAATGATAGCCAACACTTCTAGAGCCCTCATTAGGTGCCAGACACGATGTGAAGTACTTTACATACATTATCTTACCTAATCCCCTATCCACCCTTTCATCAGCTGCTGCTGAAGAAATTAATAGCAGATATTCTATATTGCACCTTTAAAATGCACCATGCCTGAAGCTAGGCACCTCTCACACATTATTTTTTCTTTTCCACACAGCAGCGCTCTCGGACAGGAATTAGGATCCCTATTTTAAAGGAGAGGTAGCTAGGTTCAGAGAGGCAAAGCAACTTGTCTAAGGACGCTCAGCCTGGGTGGGGTGGTGGGGGAGAAAGAGTGAAGGAGCTGATCAAAGGCAGATGGAGAGAGCAGTATAAATCTCCCAATGTCTGCAGGGAGAACGTAACTTCTGCAAGCTGACGCCACTCATGATAACTTCATAGACGGTCGGTCCTTACCCAGAGGCAGTAACCAAAGAGAGATAATTTACTGCCTGTCTTTTTGCATCACTGGAGGTGCCGACAGCTGTGGCAGCCATCTGGGCACCTGGGGAGAGGAATGGGTGAAGGGAAGGAAGCCCTACGTACTCTTCATCAGTGTCGAATTCAGGAAAAAAATAAGAATGGCCTCTCTTGCTGGGTGGGGGTCAGGACTGACCCCCAATAAAGTTGTGGATGCCTTTAGGGGCCTGAATGTATTTGGAAAATCTTCATATGATTATAATGGTTTCTAGTTAACAAAGCTTTTATTAATCAAATATTTACTGATCACATAAAGAGATGAATTTTGTGCAGATTCTATTCTCAAGGAACAAGGGAGAAGAATTAACCATCGCTCCCTTTTCAGTTAAAGAGAGTAAAAGAAAAAACAAACAAAAATTTGTTTGGTCTATGGCACGAGTGCATATGAATGGCAGCTCTCTGCTCTGAACCCCGTTGTACACACTAAGACCTTGACTTTCCCTTCCACACTCTACTTCCTCTTCATTCGGTCCCCCAGCAGAGGTTTGCGCCTTCGTCTGCCCCTGACCCCTAGGGACAAGCCCTCCTTTTGAGGGAAGCAGAATTGCTGCAGGATGATTCCATACTGTAAAGAAATGCAATCTAAAACCATCAACGTATTCAGAATGTGGAATTTAGAAGCCCTGTCACTCCTGCATGAGCGAAGACAGTAACTGATCAGCAGCAACCTTCTCTTTAAACACACTAAAGGGAGTTGAGGAAGATGGCGGAAGGGTAAGACGCGGAGATCGCCTTCCTCCCCACAGATACATCAGAAATACATCTACACGTGGAACTGCACCTATAGAACACCCACTGAACGCTGGCAGAAGACCTCAGACCTCCCAAAAGGCAAGAAAGTCCCCACGTACCTGGGTAGGGCAAAAGAAAAAAGAAAAAAACAAAGAAAAAGAATAGGGACGGGACCTGCACCAGTGGGAGGCAGCTGTGAAGGAGGAAATTTCCACACACTAGGAGGCCCCTTCGCGGGTGGAGACTGCGGGTGGCGGAGTGGGGGAGCGTCGGAGCCGCGGAGGAGAGCACAGCAACAGGGGTGCGGAGGGCAAAGCGGAGAGATTCCTGCACAGAGGATCAGGGCCGAACGGTACTCACCAGGGCGCGAGGCTCGTCTGCTCACCCGCCGGGGCGGGCGGGGCTGGGAGCTGAGGTTCGGGCTTCGGTCCGAGCGCAGGGAGAGGACTGGGGTTGGCGGCATGAACACAGCCTGCAGGGGGTTAGTGCGCCACGGCTAGCCGGGAGGGAGTCCGGGGAAAAGTCTGCCGAAGAGGCAAGAGACTTTTTCTTACCTCTTTGTTTCCTGGTGCGCGAGGAGAGGGGATTAAGAGCGTTGCTTAAAGGAGCTCCAGAGACGGGCGCGAGCCGCTAAGGCTGCGGCTGCCACCAACAGGAAGCCTGTGTGTGAGCACAGGTCACTCTCCACACCTCCCCTCCCGGGAGCCTATGCACTCCGCCACTGCCAGGGTCCCGGGATCCAGGGACAACTTACCCGGAAGAACGCACTGGCGCGCCTCAGGCCGGTGCAACGTCACGCTGACTCTGCCGCCCCCCCCCCCCCGCCCCCCGCCCCCCGCCGTGGCCTGAGTGAGCCAGAGCCCGCGAATCAGCGGCTCCTTTAACCCCGTACTGTCTGAGCGAAGAACAGACGTCCTCCAGCGACCTACACACAGAGGCAGGTCCAAATCCGAAGCTGAGCGCCTGGGAGCTGTGAGAACAAAGAAGAGAAAGGGAATCTCTCCCAGCAGCCTCAGGAGCAGTGGATTAACTCTCCACCATCAACTTGATATACCCTGCATCTGTGGAATACCTGAATGGACAATGAATCATCCCAAATTGAGGAGGTGGACTTTGGGAGCAATATATATTATTTTTTCCCCTTTTCCTTTTTTTGTGAGTGTGTATGTGTATGCTTCTGGGTGAGATTTTGTCTGTGTAGCTTTGCTTTCACCCTTTGTCCTAGGGTTCTGTCTGTCCATTTTTTTGTTTTTTTCACTTAAAAAATTTTTTTTCTTAATAATTTTTTTATTTTAATAACTTTATTTTATCCTCTTTCCTTTCTTTCTTTCTTTCTTTCTTTCTTTCTTCCTTCCTTCCTTCCTTCCTTCCTTCTTTCTCTCCCTTTAATTTTGAGCCATGTGGATGACAGGCTCTTGGTGCTCCAGCCAGGAGTCAGTGCTGTGCCTCTGAGGTGGGAGAGCCAAGTTCAGGACACTGGTCCACAAGAGACCTCCCAGCTCCATGTAATATCAAACGGCAAAAATCTCCCAGAGATCTCCATCTCCACACCAAGACACAGCTTCACTCAATGACCAGCAAGCTACAGTGCTGGACACCCCATGCCAAACAACTAGCAAGACAGGAACACAACCCCACCCATTAGCAGAGAGGCTGCCTAAAATCATAATAAGGCCACAGACACCCCAAAACACACCACCAGACGTGAACCTGCCCACCAGAAAGACAAGATCCAGCCTCATCCACTAGAACAGAGGCAAGAGTCCCCTCCATCAGGAAGCCTACACAACCCACTGAACCAACCTTAGCCACTGGGGAGAGACACCAAAAACAAGAGGAACTAAGAACCTGCAGCCTGCAAAAAGGTGACCCCAAACACAGTAAGATAAGCAAAATGAGAAGACAGAAAAACACACAGCAGATGAAGGAGCAAGGTTAAAACTGACCAGACCTAACAAATGAAGAGGAAATAGGCAGTCTATCTGAAAAAGAATTCAGAATAATGATAGTAAAGATGATCCAAAATCTAGGAAATATAATAGAGAAAATACAAGAAATGTTTAACAAGAACCTAGAAGAACTAAAGAGCAAACAAACAGTGATGAACAACACAATAAATGAAATTTAAAATTCTCTAGAAGGGACCAATAGTAGGATAACTGAGGCAGAAGAACGGATAAGTGACCTGGAAGATAAGATAGTGGAAATAACTACTGCAGAGCAGAATAAAGAAAAAAGAATGAAAAGAATCGAGGACAGTCTCAGAGACCTCTGGGACAACATTAAACGCACCAACATTTGAATTATAGGGGTCCCAGAAGAAGAAGAGAAAAAGAAAGGGACTGAGAATATATTTGAAGAGATTATAGTTGAAAACTTCCCTAATATGGGAAAGGAAATAGTTAATCAAGTCCAGGAAGCACAGAGAGTCCCATACAGGATAAATCCAAGGAGAAACAGGCCAAGACACATATTAATCAAACTATCAAAAATTAAATACAAAGAAAACATATTAAAAGCAACAAGGGAATAATAACAAATAATACACAAGGGAATCCCCATAAGGTTAACAGCTGACCTTTCAGCAGAAACTCTGCAAGCCAGAAGGGACTGGCAGGACATATTTAAAGTGAGGAAGGAGAAAACCTACAACCAAGATTACTCACCCAGCAAGGATCTCATTCAGATTTGATGGAGAAATTAAAAACTTCACAGACAAGCAAAAGCTGAGAGAGTTCAGCACCACCAAACCAGCTTTACAACAAATGCTAAAGGAACTATTCTAGGCAAGAAACACAAGACAAGGGAAAGACCTACAATAACAAATCCAAAACAATTAAGAAAATGTGAATAGGAGCATACATATTGATAACTACCTTAAATGTAAATGCATTAAATGCTCCCACCAAAAGACACAGACTGGCTGAATGGATACAAAAACAAGACCCATATATATGCTGTCTACAAGAGACCCACTTCAGACCTAGGGACACATACAGACTGAAAGTGAGGGAATGGAAAAGATATACCATGCAAATGGAAACCAAAAGAAAGCTGGAGTAGCAAGTCTCGTATCAGACAAAATAGACTTCAAAATAAAGACAATTACAAGAGACAAAGAAGGACACTACATAATGATCAAGGTATCGATCCAAGAAGAAGATATAACAATTGTAAATATTTATGCACCCAACATAGGAGCACCTCAATACATAAGGCAAATACTAACAGCCATAAAATGGGAAATTGACAGTAAAACAATCATACTAGGGGACTTTAACACCCCACTGTCACCAATGGACAGATCATCCAAAATGAAAATATAAAAGGAAACACAAGCTTTAGATGATACATTAAACAAGATGGACTTAATTGATATTTATAGGACATTCTAATCAAAAACAGCAGAATACACATTTTTCTCAAGTGCTCATGGAACATTCTCCAGGATAGACCATATCTTGGGTCACAAATCAAGCCTTGGTAAATTTAAGAAATTTGTAATCGTATCAAGTATCTTTTCCGACCACAATGTTATGAGACTAGATATCAATTACAGGAGAAGATCTGTAAAAAATACAAACACATGGAGGCTAAACAATATACTACTTAGTAACCAAGTGATCACTGAAGAAATCAAAGAGGAGATCAAAAAATACCTGGAAACAAATGACAATTTAGACACGATGACCCAAAAGCTATTGGTTGCAGCAAAAGCAGTTCTAGGAGGGAAGTATATAGCAATACAATCCTACCTTAAGAAACAGGAAACATCTCAAATAAACAACCTATCCTTGCACCTAAAGCAATTAGAGAAAGAAGAACAAAAAAACCCCAAAGTTAGCAGAAGGAAAGAAACCATAAAATCAGGTCAGAAATAAATGAAAAGGAAATGAAGGAAACGATAGCAAAGATCAATACAACTAAAAGCTGGTTCTTTGAGAAGATAAATAAAACTGATAAACCATTAGCCAGACTCATCAAGGAAAAAAGGGAGAAGACTCAAATCAATAGATTTAGAAATGAAAAAGGAGAAATAACAACTTAGACTGCAGAAATACAAAGGATCATGAGAGATTACTACAAGCAACTCTATGCCAATAAAATGGACAACCCCGAAGAAATGGACAAATCCTTAGAAATGCACAACCTGCTGAGACTGAACCAGAAAGAAATAGAAAATATGAACAGACCTATCACAAGCACTGAAATTGAAACTGTGATTAAAAATCTTCCAACAAACAAAAACCCAGGACCAGATGGCTTCACAGGCGAATTCTATCAAGCATATAGAGAAGAGCTAACACCTATTCTTCTCAAACTCTTCCAAATATATAGCAGAGGGAGGAACACTCCCAAACTCATTCTACGAGGCCACCATCACCCTGATACCAAAACCAGACAAAGATGTCACAAAGAAAGAAAACTACAGGCCAATATCACTGATGAACATAGATGCAAAAATCCTCAACAAAATACTAGCAAACAGAATCCAACAGCACAATGAAAGGATCATACACCATGATCAAGTGGAGTCTATTTCAGGAATGCAAGGATTCTTCAATATACATAAATCAATCAATGTGATACACCATATTAAGAAGTTGAAGGAGAAAAACCATATGATCATCTCAATAGATGAAGAGAAAGCTTTCGACAAAATTTAACACTGATTTATGATAAAAACCCTGCAGAAAGTAGGTATAGAGGGAACTTTCCTCAACATAATAAAGGCCATATATGACAAACCCACAGCCAACATCGTCCTCAATGGTGAAAAACTGAAAGCATTTCCACTAAGATCAGGAACAAGACAAGCTTGCCCACTCTCACCACTATTATTCAGCATAGTTTTGGAAGTTTGAGCCATAGCAATCAGAGAAGAAAAAGAAATAAAAGGAATCCAAATCAGAAAAGAAGAAGTAAAGCTGTCACTGTGTACAGATGACATGATACTCTACACAGATAATCCTAAAGATGCTACCAGAAAACTACTAGAGCTAATCAATGAATTTGGTAAAGTAGCAGGATACAAAATTATTGCACAGAAATCTCTGGCATTCCTATACACTAAGGATGAAAAATCTGAAAGTGAAATTAAGAAAACACTCCCATTTACCATTGCAACAAAAAGAATAAAATATCTAGGAATAAACCTACCTAAGGAGACAAAAGACCTGTCTGCAGAAAATTATAAGACACTGATGAAAGAAATTAAAGATGATACAAATAGATGGAGAGATATACCATGTTCTTGGATTGGAAGAATCAATATTGTGAAAATGACTCTACTACCCAAAGCAATCTACAGATTCAGTGCAATCCCTATCAAACTACCACTGGCATTTTTCACAGAACTAGAACAAAAAATTTCACAATTTGTATGGAAACACAAAAGACCACGAATAGCCAAAGCAATCTTGAGAACGAAAAATGGAGCTGGAGAAATCAGGCTCCTGGACTTCAGCCTATACTACAAAGCTACAGTAATCAAGACAGTATGGTACTGGCACAAAAACAGAAATATAGATCAATGGAACAGGATAGAAAACCCAGAGATAAACCCATGCACATATGGTCACCTTATCTTTGATAAAGGAGGAAGAATATACAATGGAGAAAAGACAACCTCTTCAATAAGGGGTGCTGGGAAAACTGGAAAGCTACATGTAAAATTATGAGATTAGAACACTCCGTAGCACCATACACAAAAATAAACTCAAAATGGATTAAAGACCTAAATGTAAGGCCAGACACTATCAAACTCTTAGAGGAAAACATAGGCAGAACACTCTATGACATAAATCACAGCAAGCTCCTTTCTGACCCATCTCCTAGAGAAATGGAAATAAAAAGAAAAATAAACAAATGGGACCTAATGAAACTTCAAAGCTTTTGCACAGCAAAGGAAACCATAAACAAGACCAAAAGACAACCCTCAGAATGGGAGAAAATATTTACAAAGGAAGCAACTGACAAAGGATTAATCTCCAAGATTTACAAGCAGCTCATGCAGCTCAATAACAAAAAAAAAAAACCAAACAACCCAATCCAAAAATGGGCAGAAGACCTAAATAGACATTTCTCCAAAGAAAATATACAGATTGCCAACAAACACATGAAAGAATGCTCAACATCACTAATCATTAGAGAAATGCAAATCAAAACTACGTTGAGGTATCACCTCACACCGGTCAGAATGGCCATCATCAGAAAATCTGCAAACAATAAATGCTGGAGCGGGTGTGGAGAAAAGGAAACCCTCTTGCACTGTTGGTGGGAATGTCAATTGATAGAGCCACTATGGAGAACAGTATGGAGGTTCCTTAAAAAACTAAAAATAGAACTACCATACGACCCAGCAATCCCACTACTGGGCATATACCCTGAGAAAACCATAATTCAAAAAGAGTCATGTACCACAGTGTTCATTGCAGCTCTATTTACAATAGCCAGGACATGGAAGCAACCTAAGTGTCCATCGACAGATGAATGGATAAACAAGATGTGGCACATATATACGATGGAATATTCCTCAGTCATAAAAAGAGAAGAAATTGAGATATTTGTAGTGAGGTGGATGGACCTAGAGTCTGTCATACAGAGTGAAGTAAGTCAGAAAGAGAAAAACAAATACTGTATGCTAACACATATATATGGAATCTAAAAAAACGGTACTGATGAACCTAGTGGCAGGGCAGGAATAAAGACAGATGTAGAGAATGGACTTGAGGACATGGGGGTGGGGAGGGAAGCTGGGATGAAGTGAGAGAGTAGCATTGACATAAATACACTACCAAATGTAAAATGGATGGCTAGTGGAAGCTGCTGCATAGCACAGGAAGGTCAACTAGATACTCTGTGATGACCTAGAGGGGTGGGATAGGGAGGGTGGGAGGGAGGGAGACGCAAGAGGGAAGAGATATGGGAACATATGTATATGTATAACTGATTCACTTTGTTATAAAGCATAAACTAACACTCCATTGTAAAGCAATTATACTTCAATAAAGACGTTAAAAAATAAATAAATAAATAATAAAAAGCACTTCACACCCTAAAAGATACTCATCATTTTTATATGAACCAGCACTTTGGAGTTTCTAGCACTTGGTACCCATTATCCCATTGAGCCACCCAGAAGTCTAGGGAGATGGATTAGGAGAGTGAGACTGAGAGGTTTGGTACCTTCCCCAGCGTCTCTTGGAGTCTGGGAGTTCATTGCTTCATCTGCCAGCCAAGCTGCTACTCTAATCAAATCACCCTTCATATTTCTGTTTGCTTGACTTAAAACCTTCATTTCTCATAGGAATATTTTCCCCTGCCTTCAATCATCTCTGATGTGGGGTAGAAATGCAGCTATATTAAAGAATGATTCCATCAAATTCCGGAGCAGAAGCCTAGCGAGACATGAAGTGTTTCTGGTTGAGAGCTCCTCATTCTTCCGAGTTAGTGCCAAGTCCAAGAGGCTTCCTGTACCATCATCGAGGAGAAGAAATCTCCAAAAGAGTCTTCTGAGGTGACCAAGCTCCAGACTGTTCTGATCATTAGAGTTATCAGGTAGAACCATTGACTTCTCAGCAAGCAGCTCACGTTCAAGTTAAACAGATGGTGGATATGTTTGGAAATAGATCTTTCCAGGATTTTCCCCGCCACCAGATCCTAAGAGCCAAGCAGACAGCTGAGTCATTATCTCATCAACTTGGCCTGCATAGACTGCCAATCTGGGGAACTCAGGATTAGGATCCAACTCATGTCTAATAGATCAGAGGGTCAAGAAAAGTCTGGAAGATATAGGGCATCAAAGATGATGAGGTTAGCTATGTCAGGACACTTCAGACTTGGGACAGTGAGAGGGCAAGGATGTGTATTCCTAGTCTGCTATGAGGATTTCACCTTTTGTTCTGTTTTGTTTGCCTGATGGTTGGAGAGAAATGGCAGAGTTTGCCTCAGGATCAGCTCATGAGAGCACCATGGAGATTCAGGGAGCTATCCAGTAATATCTCATCCTCTTTTGTTTTTATTTATCTATCATGATCCTGCTTCCCTCTCAAACAGATGCAGCCCGGATTTCTCCCTGACCCACTGCATTTCATAGAATAAGTTCTTCCGTGGGGTCCCAGCATTTCTAATACCCAAACAGGATCAGTTCTCAGGAACAGATTTTGTCCAAAAAATCAGAGTAGGAAAAGCTTTTACAAATATTTGGTGTAGGCAGGGCATCCATATCTCAGAGTTACCAGGACAAAGTTTACATCTGTTGTCCTGGTGTGATTATTACTAGCATCCCCTTTCACTCTCAAAAGTGTCCCAGTTAGAATCATAAATTCTGGGTCACTGTATTGATAGGGAAACGTGAGTGCAGAGAAGGTTAAGTGTCCTGCTCAAGTCACAGGGCGGGGTGGTAATGGAGCTGGGGCGGGGGCCAGCTCTCCCTCCCAGACCAAGGCTGTCCCCTGCACCCTTCCTTAGGCATTCATTTATTTATGCATCACCTCATTCCAGAGAGGATTTGAGGCAGTCACTCTCCGACAAAGTTTAATACCTTGTCATTACCATTTACCACCTTCGAATCATAGAAGTTTAGAGCTTCCCCTCATAAAACCAACTTGGAAATGTGGTAAGCTTGTATATCAGCAACATACATTAATTCCGACCTCTCTGGGGATTTAAAAGTTTTTCCGGAGAAGTCATTCTTTATTCTGGAGTTTTACAATGACTTTGGTCAGAAGCAATAATGCTCTTAGCAGGATTCTAGCTGTTGGAAGGTGATTCAGATGGATCTGAAACACCAGTTAGGAGCACAAGATAGGGAATTGGAAGTTTCTCAGGTAAATCCCAGCCTTACCATTTATGAGGTGTGTTCCCTGGAGCAAGTTTCATTGCCTTTCTGAGCCTTGACTTTGCTGTCTGCAGAATGGGGTGTCTAATAACAGCCAGGTTCTAGGAGTTAAATATTTTGTAAGATTATCTCTTTTAATCCTTACAGCAACCCAGTGAGAGAGACACCATTAGGATCCCAAGTTTATAGACAAGTGAACCGAGGTTCAGACTGGTTAAGTAACTTGCTCAAAGTCACACAGCAAGAAGGTGGCAGAGGCGGGATTAAATCCAGGTAGTTGTGCCTAGGGCCATTGATGTTCAGTCTCACCCACAGGGTTATACTGAACTGGTTACTCTGAAATGACACCAGCAACAGTTATGACTAGTGTTTATTGAACACTTACTATGCACTATGCTAATCACTTTATATGCACTAACCTATGTAATCCTCACACTAAATCTATGAGACATCTGTCTTCTAGTGTATGATAGGTCCTCAATACAGAGAAATTCTTTTGATCTTGCCTACATTTTCCATTTATAGGGGGAAACTGAGGCCCAGAGCGGGCAAGTGATCTAATTTCCCAAAATTATACAGTAAGGAATCAAACCAGGGATCAGAAGCCAGTTCTTAGCTCCACCAGGGTGACACTAGGGTGACAGCTGAGAACTGGTCTCAGTGGGAGAGGGGTGACAGACGGGTCCCAGGAGGTGACGTGGCCTCCCCTTCCAGCCTTCTTTGGCACCCATCACCCCTCCCAGGGGCCCCACCCCTCCCCCTCGTGCCCTCTCTTTCTGGCCATTCCTGGGCTCCCTAGCTCCCCAGGCAGACCACACACCTCCACATCTCCAGCCTCAGCTCACTCTGTGCTCTCAGCCTGGAGTGCCGTTTCTGGTTTCGTTCCCATGGGGAACTCTTGTTCTTCCTTCCAGAGTCAACATCTGCAAAACCTTTTCTGACTCATTGCTGCTCCTGCCTTCCCACCCCAGGCAGAATGAATACCTCCTTTGTACAACTCTGCGGTATCAATATCCCACTTAGAGCAAAGTGGTTAAGCCAGGTGTGAGTCTGGTTCTCTCTCACTGGATGAGACATTTAACTGCTCTGTGCCTCAGTTTTCTCATCCATGTAAAGGGGACACTAGTAGTGTCTTCCTCTTCGGTTTTATGAGGTTTTAAGGAACCACTCTGTTTAAAGTGCCTGGAACATAGTAAATGCACAAGAAGCCGGAGAGGCTGTTGCTAGTTTCCGTGTCCATCTCATCGACCAGACAGTGAACTCATGCTAGGCTAGAGAATAAACCTTTTCCCCCTTTGTCCTCAGTATTTAATATTATGCCAACCTAGCACATGGAAACTACCTGTGAAGGTGAATATGGATTTGATTTCCACCCAGAAGTGTCTGCCTCTCAACTGCTAATGGGGCTGGTACAGCATGTCTTTCCCAGGGGAACCGAATAGATAACACTCATTCATTCATATATTCATCCACTGATTCAGTACCTATTTATTGAGTGTCTACTATTTGCCTGACACTCTTCTAGGCCCTGAGGATACAGTGGTGGCAAACAAGACCACTGAGGTCCTGCTCTTAAGCTTATGGTCTGTTGAGAGAAAGCAGACATAAACATCCATATATCTGTCAGCCAAACCACCTCCAAAAGTTAATGACTTAAAATGACACCCGTTTATTTAGCTCACAGTTCCCTGGGTTTGCTGGGCAGCTCTGGTCTACGCATGCTCAGCTGACCTCTGCTGAGCTTGCTTATCCATCTGCGATCAGCCGGCTGGCTGATCCACACGTGTCTGACAATTTGCAGGATGTTCCCTGGGAGTAGAGGTGACTGC